>NW_006299394.1:1539222-1557226 GCF_000327345.1 Myotis davidii | reverse complement strand
CGCTCTTGCACACCCTCTGAACCTAGTTGTTAATGTTAACCACAGCTCTAGGATCTATACCATTTGTGGTTGTTTTTCTTTAGTGAGAAGTTAATATAATGTGATCTCATTCTGTGGTTGAGGTTCTTGAAGACTTTTCTCGTTTCGTCAGGTTAATGTGTAACTTAGATTTTTCTGGTTTTCCCCTTCAGATGCCGGTGAACTCGGACGTCATGTACCCGCATTTGATGGAAGGCTTCTTACCCGTCAGCAACCTGTTTATTCACCTGTGAGGAGAGCTGTTTTATTTGCTTAGTCCAACCCTATCCACGTTACATGAAGCTTTCTTAATGACACGATTTTCTTTGGGGAGGAATGTCTGCCCTCTTGCTCTCCACTCTGTCCCATATATATTCTAAATTGTAGACTTCCAGCGAGCATGACTCACTGCCTCCACCTGTGCACTTTGAATCGCAGTTTTAAGGGGTGTGAACATAAAATTGTTGGAGGCCGTTGTGTTCTTGAGAGTCCTAGTACCTCCAGGAGTGGGCGTTGTTTATGTGGCTCTACCACTGTGCCTGGCACGGGCACTCACGTGATGTACAGAAAAGGCGATTTCAGTGTCACAGTGGGTGTCTGCCGTGGTCCTTTGACGTTCAGAATATATCTAGAAATCTCGTTGAAAAGAAGCTGTTTCTGTCCTGGGCTTGTGCGTGATCGACAGCACACTGTTCAGTGTTTTCTCCACTGCGTCTTCCAGGAACTCTTTTCTGCCCATCTGCCGCGTGAACGACTTCGAGACGGCCGACATCCTGTACCCAAGTGAGTGAGAGTCTCTCAACACTTTTCCACGAAAAACGTACAACCCAAAGGAGGGAGGATCCCATTCAGAAGGATGATTCTCTTATATCCTGATATTGGAGTGCTGTCCTTGCAGAGCCACAGAAAAGCTCTTTTTCTGAGTAGATGTTCTTAATTCCTTACATGTGAGAATGTTCCGTATATTGAGAGTATAAATACAAGTAATGGGCAAGCTATGATGTGACACAGTGGGCTCAGTTTTATCGGATGTAAATGTATAAGTACTGTTTACTAGGGAGAAAATGTCTTTCAGTAAAACACGAATAGTCACGCTATTGTACCAGAAGGTGCGCTTGTCCTGACTTCCTGTGCCCTCACCTCTGCCTTCGATGCTCACACACCCAGGGGCTCCTGGAGCAAGAGGTCTGGTGTGCTGCTCACAACTTGTTTTGTCCTCTTTGACTCTCTGGTTTTTGTTTTGTTGATTGACATGTAATTGACACTACATAAAAGTTCGCCAATTATAAGTGCATAATTGAAATCTATGGGAAGGTTTCAGATTAAGAATTTAGTCTTTTTTTAAAAAATATATTTTATTGATTTTTTACAGAGAGGAAGGGAGAGGGATAGAGAGTTAGAAACATCAATGAGAGAGAAACATCCATCAGCTGCCTCCTGCACACCCCCTACTGGGGATGTGCCCGCAACCAAGGTACATGCCCTTGACCGGAATCGAACCTGGGACTCTTCAGTCCATAGGCCGACGCTCTGGCCACTGAGCCAAACTGGTCAGGGCAAGAATTTAGTCTCTTTAATAAATAAAGGGCTCCTCTGCTGGTCTCCATTCTCCAGGGACTCCTCCTTCCACTTAGGTTGGCAAGGTAGGAACATAGCATTGCTCCTGTCTTCCCGCATCATTTCACCTGTCTCTGTAGTCTTGGGACTCAAGCAGTTTCTCTCTCCACTCTTACTTCTCCCTGGCCCCTCTGACTAGAGGAGTTCCCATTTTGTTGGTCTTTTCAAAGAAAAAGCTTTTCATTTCATTGATTTTTCTGTTTTCCGTTTTATTGGCTTTTGTGCTTAGCATTATTCCTTTTCATGCTTGCTCTGGGTTTGCTCTTTCCCCCCGCCCCCTGGTGTTTATTTATTTAAGGTAGAAACTGAGGCTGTTGTTTGAGACATTTCTTCTTTTCTAATAAAGGTGCTTAGTGCCATAAATTTCCCCTTAGCCCCGCTTCAGCTGCACCCACAGATGGATGAGAGGGGTTTTCTTTCGTGTGTGTGTGTGCGCGCACACAGGTGCATGTGTGCATTTTGGATTTTAAGTTTAAACTCGTCTTCAGCTTCCGGGTCAAGGCCACGTCCCTCCTGAGGTTCATTCTGCTTCTGGAAGTTCTTCCATGGTTATCATTGTCTAAAGCCACTTTTTATCTAACTCTTAATTTTGGTGGTTCTAGAGACACATACAGAGTTTACTCCCACTAAAGCGCATTTGGCAGTGGCCACAGTTAGACTTCTCAGAGGAGTTGATTGTCTCAGAAATTCCAAGGAAGAGGTGCCAGTAAGCTCATGTCAGAAGTCACATGCGAACTCATTTTTTTGGTTGATTTTTCTTTGTTAAATGGCATTTAAATATATAAAATATATATCAAAAATATAAATCTTTGTTTTACTATGGTTGCAAATATCAAAAAATTTCTGTATGTGACACGGTACCAGAGTTAAGTTAGAGTTTTTCAAAATGCTGACATGCCGAGCTCAAAAGGTTCTCCATCACTGCCTAATCCATCCTTTCGCTGGGATGTGTGCAGCCTTGCAGAGGTCCCACATCTTGCAGGGCTCCCACCTCCAGGGCCCTGTGGCCGGTGGGGCCAGGGCATCGTCAGCTGTTCTGTGTGAAGGTCAGTGATCCCGATCCCTCGCTCCTCAGCCTGGACGAACCCGCTGCTTCTGCCACCAGCTGCTTCTCCTGCCACAGGTCTCGGCAGTTTATCAGTGCGCCTCTCGGGGATTTGTCTGTGTCCCCTCCCGCCCCCTCCCTCAGATTTGCTTACGTCCTTGGATACACTTGTAGTTCTATCAAGTGTGGAGAGTGTTGGGCTATTTTATGAAGGTCCCTCTGCCACTCCTCTTTGTGGGGCTCCCCTTACTCATTCGTTGTGCTGTTTGGGGGTGTCCCTCAGCACACGGTGCTCTGTTCACGCTCGACTCTGGCTTTTCCTGCTGCCTTCCTTTCACTGGTCCTTGCCTCTGTAGGTCTGCTGTTAATCCTGCTGAGTGGATTTTTCATTTCACATATTCTAGTTGTAAATTGTAAAAGTTTGATTCAGGTCTTTTTAAAACGATTTTTTCTTTTCCTCCTTATACTGCTGGCGCTTCTCTCTCCCTTGAACAGATGGAGTAGAAGGCGGGCAGTGGAGTTTAGTTTGGAGAGGCCAGTTTCAATTCTGGTTGCCTCGGTCTCTCCAAACTCTAACTCCTCCTTCATGGCTCAGCAGAAGCTGTGGGTCTGTGCTCCTCCTCCCTGGGCGCAGCCCGGACACTGTGGGTGGCGGTGGGCTGCCACGTGGACAGGGCTCCCCGCCGCGGTGTCCCTCGGGGCTGCTGTCCTCGGCTGCTGCAGCCCGTTGTGTCTGGCTTTGTGATGGGTTAAGTGGGAGAGGAAAGCTGGTTCTGCCCTTTTCTTGTAGGAAACATGGTTCGCCTGAACATTTTTTTGAGTTGTTAACACAGAGATCATCTGATCTTTAAGTTAGGGCAGACAGTGCGCCTTGGCCCGTTCCAGCACACCAGCGCTGTTCTGTGTCCTGTGAGCAGAGTGCACGTGGGAGAGGGTAGTTTCCACTTTTATATTGTTTCCAAGATTTATTTAAGGAGTCTTGCTTTCTCTCTTAGAAGCTAAACGGACCAGTCGGTTTTTGAGTGGGATCATCAACTTCATCCACTTCAGGGAAGCATGCCGGGACACGTACATGGAGTTTCTCTGGCAATATGTAAGACTGAAAAGGATTCTGGGGTCGCAGACCAGACCAGTAGCATCGTTATAAACTAGTGATCTGTTGTGAATCGGCTGTCGCGCATGGCTGAGTGCTGTAGCACCGAGCGCGCTGTGTGTATGTGAGGGGCAGGCCTAGTTACGGGGAGCACCTCCGGGAGGCTGCCTTGGCTGTTTGGGGACGGACGTTAGGGAGAGGCTGGGCTTGTTTACTCCTGTGGCTGAGGCTGCTCTTCCTGTTTTAGGAGATGGCAGGGAGGAGAGTCGTGATGAGTCCCGGGTCCCTGTTGAGGTCAGCGGTGCCCTTAAATCACCGAGGCTTGGAATTGGTGCTTGCTCCTCAGTGACGGCCTGACTGATGCTGCTTGTTTATCATGCTGGCCCCGCACCGCATGGTCGCCTTCCGTCCAATAAATCCCTGTCCCAGATGCGCACATCCTACAGTTCCGAGGGTTTGGAGGGCTGTTCCCCTCTGTCCGCAGCTGTGGGCACAGCCCCGAGTCAGGCACTCAGACTCAGCTCCCCCACACTGAGCACAGACCATACCACGCTCGTACCTCCTGACCATGACACGCTCCCCAAGCTGACGTGTGTGTGCCAAACACGCGCATACACCGTGGCTTGGCTCATTTCTTCTCACCTCTGAGGCACAGCTCAGACATCTGTCATTTCTACAAAGACCCCTGTGACGCTCCCCTGGCCACCACCCAAGTGGCTGCTGCCCCTGTGGTTAGCACTAGAGCAAGCTGGGTTGTGGCTTATACTCAGCACTGACTCTTCAGGGCGACCGAGCTACTGGTGTTCAGGCACTGTTGTCCCAGGTGCTGTTCCCGGCGCTGCACCAACACTTCTGTGTGGGGAAGCACAGAAATCCCTGATGCGCTGTCCCAGCGCCTGGTGCCGTCTCACGTGCTTGTTTCTGACGGTGAAAGGGGTAGCGAGCGAGTGTTTGCGCCTGCCCTGGCAGGTGATGTGTGAGCATGCTGCTGATTATGTTGGAAGCTAATGTGAAGTTACTAAACTTGCTTTAATAGAAATCTTCTGTGGACAAAATGCAGCAGCTAAATGTGGCTCACCAGGAGGCGTTAATGAAGTTGGAGAAACTGGAGTAAGTAGCAGATTTACAAATAAAATAAACGCCACTTCAAGCAGGCACAGTAGATTGTGAGCGTTTGACAGCCTTACAGTGGATCTCAAGTCTCTTATCTTTCTTACCTAATACACTGTTTTAAGTTGACCTTTTCTTTTTTCTCACTCTCAGGGTGTAATGCATCTTTTGTTTCTTTCCTGCTGTTAGTGCATTAGCTGGGCACGTGCCAATGATACCTCACTCTCTGGAGCTGCCCCGGAAGTGTTTAGCTTGCACAGGAGAGCAGCGGCGCAGTGGCTCCCTGCGGCCCGTTAGTGGTCAGCGTTCTACTTGAGCAGAGGGGTGTTTTGTTGACTCCGGCCAGACAGGAGGAGAATCGTCACGAGTTAGGGCTCCTTGGTCTTGTGTGTTCTGGTTTGGAGCTGACGGACTTTTACCCCTTCTCACATGCCGGGGTCTGAGTGTAGCTACACAGGCCTTCCTGTGAATTGCCTTCAGGAACAGCCGTAGCTAAAAAACAGCACAGGAGGCAGATGTTCAAGTTCACGTGGTGGGTTTAGCGCAGCAGATCAAGCGACAGGGTCAGACTGGGGGAGTGTTAGCAGCACATGCAGCAAAGCACGTCTGTGTCCATCACAGCCGTGCGGGGCTCTAACATGCATAGAACCCGCCCTCGGGGAATGGCAGTAGAAGGTGGACCCCAGGGGCATAAGGGGACTGACGGGATGCACGCAGGTGGCTGGAAATGAGAGCTTGTCAGACTCGCTGGCAGTAGGGGACAGAATTAAAGGAACGATTCTAGACCATGTTTCAGAGCCTCACCCTGAGAGCCTTCCTGTGGAGGAGACTGGGCATGTGAGGGTCAGTTAGGGAGGCCTGGGAGGGCCAGAGAAGGCGCTGCCGGTCCCATGGAACAGCCGTGCAGACAGGGCAGGGGGCCCTGAGTCCGTATTCTCAGTCAGGGTCAGAGGGTGGGGTGCGCAGACGATACCCACGGAGATGGTCCCCAAGAAGGACCTGAGGGGGGAAGCGGAGGGAGCCTGTCCTGGAGGCAGCTGGTCCATCTCAGTCAGACCTGAAGGCAGAGGGTGTTCCCAGGGAAGTTCCGCGAGGCCGAGCCTTCAGTCTGGCCCGCACAGTCCAGACTGGGCACCATGTGGGGTTAACTGGCGCCGCTCTGCTCAGTTCTGTTCCAGCAGAGGAGCAGGCCGAGTTCCAGCAGCTTTCCGACGAGATCCAGGAGCTGCAGCAGTGGCTGGACCAGGACTTCCGGCAGAAAACGGTGTGTGTCCTGGCAGACCTCGACTCTGAGAAGAGCGGCTCTGCAGATGGGGGCGGGAGTGCGTGAGCAGCACTAGACAGACAGAAGCACGGAGGGCTTGCTGCGGTGCCCAGGCTGCCAGTGCAGTTAGGGGACGGCAGCATCGGACCTAGGAAGCCCTAAGGACTCTCCTCTCCGTGAGAGCGGGCCACTTGGGCACCACAGCACTGTTTTCCTTCTGTCTGGGCTGCCGATGCGGCCGTCACGCGGAGCAGCTATTGCATTGAGTGCTCAGTAAGGGAGCTGTGGGTACTTGTGGCGGGGGCTGGGGTGGCCCGGATAGTGTGGACCGAGGGCGTGAGGGTCCTGGCCTAACGTCCCAGCTCCTTTCTGACCTTGGCTTTATCAGAGCTCCGAGAGGCTCTCTAACCCTGCTCTGAGTCCTTACGGAAGTGTTTGCTTTTTCCTTAGGTGCTGCTGCAAGAGAGAAATGCCCAAAAGAAGTCCGATGTTTTAGAGAGAACCAAGCATTTGGTGAGCACCTTCCCTTCAGCAGCATTGAGGTTGGGGAGCTTGTGTGGAGGAGTGTTTAACTGGGTGTAATATAGTCAAATGTCTCCTGTGTCTTTTCCCTTAAAATGAATCGAATAGTACTTTTTTCATAGCACCTTCTCAGCGCTGTTACTTTGCTTGGGTCCTGGGAGATCAAAGTAACTAACTGGTCACACGCCCACGTTGTTCCGGCAGTTGAGAAACAGCTGAACTGCACAAGGACTACAAGGACCATGTGGGTGTGAGCCTGTGTCCTGCTGATGGAGGGACTGGAGCGGGTGGGGCAGGGTTTCCAGGACTCGTGGACACAGGCCGTGCAGGGGGAGATGGTGACCCTCAGGAGGACCACACTGTCATGGCCCATCACAGGACCTGTGTGACCAGCTTGCAGGGGGCCACTGGACACTGGAGGGCCAGGACACAGCAGGAGTCTGAGGGACTGAGGGACGAGCTTGACCTGGGGCCTGGACACGAATGTGAGCCTCAGGCAGGAAACACTGTGGCCATCACTTAATTTCACCCCCACTGCCACGAACATGGACCTGACTTCCTTGTTCTTTCCCATTGTGATGGGAAATCTCCAACCTAATGTCATACCTAATATATAAAAAGGTTTTCTCCACAGAATGAACTAAAGTTATCAGTGGTTTCTTTGAAAGAAGCACAAGAGAGTTTGAAAACAAAAATTGTGGATTCCCCAGAGAAGGTAAAGAATTATAAAGAAAAAATGAAAGATACAGTCCAGAAGCTTAAAAATTCTAGGGTAAGTTTCCTTTTTATTTTATTTTTACTTTTTTAAATGTTATTTTACATGTTTTTTATTGATTTCAGAGAGGAAAGGGATGCAGGGGGAGAGAGAGAAACATCAGTGATGAGAGAATCACTGATCTGCTGCCACCTGCACACCCCCACTGGGGATCCAGCCTGAAAGCTGGGCCTGTGCCCTGACCGGGAATCCAACCATGACCTCCAGGTTCATAGGTCGATGCTCATCCACTGAGCCACACCAGCCAGGCTCCTTTCTATTTTAATGAGTTTCTGTCTTTTTGGCAACTGTTGTCTAATCATTTGTTAATTATCTGATTTCCTGGTTACCTGTCCATCTCTCCCTCTTAAGTGTTTTGCCCAAATCTCTAATTTGTGGCTCTTCTCAAAGTGGGTTTCAGGTAAAGACATAGAATTTGAAGGCTTTTGTGCACTTAGGCAACATGTTTTTTATTTAGGCTTTGCCTTGGGTGACCCTCATGAGACTTAGGTACTTTATTTTAAGGGAGAAAAGTATTAAGCAGTTTTATAACCAACTAGAGGCCCAATGCACGAAATTCGTGGAAGAGTAGGCCTTCCTTCCCCCGGCTGCTGGCACTGTCCCTCCGGCCCTTGGCACCCGGGCTTCCCTCCGGCTGCTGGCAGGCACCTGGGACCTGGGCTTCCCTCGCAGCCCGGCTTCGTCTGGAAGAATGTCCGGAAGGGCATCTGGTCTAATTAGCATATTATGCTTTTATTATTATAGACTATATAATAACAGGTTTCAATATGTACTATGAAGAAGCGTAGGGTCTGCATGTTGGGGCAGAAGGTATATGGGAGATCTCTGTGCCTTCCATTCAATTTTGCTGTGAATGTAAAATTCCAGGAAATAAAATCTGTTTTTGAAAAATCACCACAAAGAGAAACAAACAGAAAATGTATGGGTGCTTTGAAGTAGTCTGATGAGGGAGCCTGCTTTACCCTGTGGAAATTGGGGTTGCGGGCAGGAGGGGAATTGAGGTTGACATCTAAAGGACGAACAGGTGATCCTAGTACATTTGCATTGGGCAGAGGGAACAGCATATGCAAAGTTTCCGAGGTCGTAGGTGTGTTCTGGGAACAAAGCATGATGTCTAGAAGGAGAGTGGCCTGAGGTGATGGAAAACTAGGCAGAGATGGAGGCTCAGGGTGCTGGGTTTGACCTGAGAGCCAGGGCGCAGCAGTGACTGCTTCAGAGGGGAGTGCTGGACGTGGTAGGATTTGTGTTTAAAGCCCCTGGGTTCCTGTGGGAAGAGGTGGGTAGGGTGGGACTCAGTAGAAGTGGGTGGACGATTGAGCATCTTTTATGAGGCAAGTTTTATTAACTATGGAGAGACACTCCGGTTCATCTCTGAGGTTGTTATGCAGGTAATTCCCGAGTATTAAGAATTCCTACACAGGAATAGACAAAGGTCACAGAGCAGGAACGAGAGCCCCGAGAGATCTGCATGTTCTGAGAGAAGAGGGGAGGATTTAGCCAGGAGTTCTCATCCAATGGCTGCTCGTGCAGAAGCAGAGGGGGTCGGGTCTACACCTACAGCACTTGCAAAAGTACATTTTAGCGGGATTAAAATTTAAAAATTCAGCAATTTTAGAAATTTCAAGAGAACACATATAATCTTGGTCTGGGATGGATTTTTAAAATTAAGATAGGAAACCCAAAAGCTATAGAGAACAGTGCAGGAATGGGACATGTCTGTAGAGCACGTGACAGGTGATGGGTTATGTCCACGACATGCAAGGTGCTGTTAGTACGAGAAAGACCACGGAAAACGAGCAGTTTGCTGATGACGACCACTGGTTGATAAGGGGCTGGGGTAGGAGAGAAGCCCTTGTTAGGGTGGTGTGGTCACCAGTGCTCATTTCTGGTTTTAGAAGAGGAAATAGTCTTTTTTAAAAATGAGCTGGAGTAGTCATCTTTACACAAAGGATTAAGATTGTAATCGGGGAGGCAGCTGCCCGGGAGGAATCGGTGGTGGGAGTGTTGGCAGAAATGGAGTCCTTTCAAGTCATCAGAGAAACCTTGGGAGGCGCTTCAGAGAGGGGGTTGGTGAATGAAGGCAGCTTTCCTCTGCCCACACCCCTGGGCTCAGAGGGCATGACCGCGCTGTCCGGCCGTCTGAGTGCGCTCTGCTGCTCCGCGGCAGCATCACTGCCCAGCGAGCACTGACGTCACTGCCGTGTCCCGACGAGGCTCTCACCCGGCTTCTGCGTTTTGTCCCCAAGCAAGAAGTGATGGAGAAGTACGAGGTGTACCGCGACTCGGTGGACGGCCTGCCCTCCTGTCAGCTGGAGGTGCAGCTGTATCAGAAGAAAATACAGGACCTGGCGGAGAACAGGGAGAAGCTGGCCGGCGTCTTAAAGGAGGTCTGTTCTGTCCTCCCTGGAGTTGCGGGCGTTAGTGCCTGGGATTTACTTTCCTCTCCGGTACCGTGTCCTAAAGCAGCAGGTCCCTGCAGCGCCGTGCGGGCCGTGTGCTGGGGCAGAGCGCTCCTTGGTCTCTTCAGCCCAGCTCTCCCCAGGGGCGGGGATGGTGGCGTCACTGACATCGCTTGTTGCTCTGGGTTTCAGAGAAAAGTAGCGGAAGTTTTAAACTCGAGTTCACAGTTGTTGGAAGTGCTCCTCCAGGTGACCTAGTGCCCCCTGAGATCTAGAGACGAAAGTTAGTGACAGTGTCGGCCCTGCAGGTGGAGAGCCAGCGCCAGCATTAAGTTTCTCCGTCTAGAAACCTGAAAACTCTTCCCACTTCGCACCCTGCCTGTCCCCAGGCCACGCCCCTTGCATTTGTGAGGGCTTTCTTACGTGAGGAAGTAGAGGTTAGGGTGTGAGATAGCCCGAGCTATTGGTTCCCCACCGTGTTCTCGCCTGTCTGCCCTCGGCAGCCCGCAGAATAGGGGGAGGTCCCTGCTTCTCTCAGCTCTGGGCCACCCTCCTCCCTGCCCCTCCTTCGCCACTAGCTGGTCTTGTACGCACCTCTGTTCCAGTTCTGCCGAGAAAGCAGCAAGAGAAGCCCTGTGGGTGTCACGCGCTCTCTGTCCCTGCCTACTGGTGTCTCCTCCATCTGCATGCTTCTGTGGGTGCAGGGCTGAAACGGTTCCATGTCCTTTCAGAGCATGTCTGATTGCAGTTCTTCTAGAAAGAGTCGTTCATTCGGTCTGTAAACCCTACTTGGTTGCATTGACCTAAGTCCTTCTCGTGACACAGAACCTGAACCTGGAGGACCAGATTGAGAGCGGGGAGTCCGAACTGAAGAAACTGAAGGCGGAAGAGAATTCCTTGCGCAGGCTGATGAACGTGAAGAAGGAAAAACTCGCCACAGCCCAGTTCAAAATCAACAAGAAGCACGAGGACGTCAAGCAGTACAAGCGCACGGTCATCGAGTGCGGAGCGGCGCAGGGCAGGGCGGGCACTGGGGTGACTAAGCTCTGCCTGAGGTTCCAAACCCGTACATTTCAGAAAGGTGCACAGGGAGGGGCGGAGCAGATGAGCCAGCTGCGGGTCTTAGGGGGCCGTGTCCGGATTTGGAGATGTTGCTGTACTGGATTTCTTTCCAGGGTCACAATTCTGTGATGTGCTAACTCTTCATGCTCTATTGGCCAGGTGGTCCACCTCCTAGTGTACCTCCCAGTCCACCTCCTAGTGCACCTCCCAGTCCACCTCCTAGTGCACCTCCTAGTGCACCTCCCAGTCCCCCTCCTAGTGCACCTCCCAGTCCACCTCCCAGTGCACCTCCCAGTCCACCTCCTAGTGTGCCTCCCAGTCCACCTCCTAGTGCGCCTCCCAGTCCACCACCTAGTCCACCTCCTAGTGCACCTCCCAGTCCACCTCCTAGTGCACCTCCCAGTCCACCTCCCAGTGCACCTCCCAGTCCACCTCCTAGTGTGCCTCCCAGTCCACCTCCTAGTGCGCCTCCCAGTCCACCACCTAGTCCACCTCCTAGTGCACCTCCCAGTCCACCTCCTAGTGCACCTCCCAGTCCACCTCCCAGTGCACCTCCCAGTCCACCTCCTAGTGCACCTCCCAGTGCACCGGGCTGTCACAGCCTGGCAGCACCGCCTATTTTGTGCTCAGAGAAGAGCTGTAGTGTTAACGTTCGTGGTAGCTGTCAGCTAGTGAGCTGGGGGTCCCTTGGTGCAGTCTCCTTCCCGTCCGAGCTAAGGTGCTAAGAATAGTTGAGATGGGTGTCAGGGATGTCAGGTGTCATGTTAGGGATCGGGGGACGATTTCCTTTGCTTTCTTCCTCCTGTGGATGAAACAAAGGGCAGAGCCTGGGCGTTAGATTTGTGGCCAAGCTGCCTCACAGTAGAATTGCCCTGAACTCACATTCCCACCAGTGGCATGCGAGGCACACCCTGGGTGGGGACTGTGACCTCAGACCCATGTGGCTTATGGGCGCCCGGCACGTGTGTAGCCCCACACTGGGGTCGTCATCCGTTCGCTTTTATTCCTGAGACAAGGCTGAGGTGTGTCAGAGACACATGGTCACTTTGGAATTGGACTCAGTTAAATGTTTGCCCTTTAGATGCTGAAGAGGAATTATAATCGGCTGTCTCCATTTTCTTTAGAGATTGCAATAAAGTTCAAGAAAAAAGAGGTGCTGTGTATGAGCGAATAACCACCATTAACCAAGAAATCCAAAAAGTTAAATTTGCCATCCAGCAACTAAAAGATACCACGGAGAGGGAGAAACTGAAGTCCCAGGTGAGTGTTGATGAGAAATTAACTTCAGGTCATTTCACCAGCTGAAGATGTCAGTTATGCCAACCTCATTTTGAAGATTTCGTCAGTTTTCTAGAGTAGAGGTTGACCCCCCTCCCATAACCTTTCAGAATCCTACTTATTCTCATACCAAGGTGGGAGGGGCAAGTTCCTCAGCCAGGGACTGGACCCCCTTGGGTGCAGGAAATGGGAAGAACACACGGGCAACAGCAGGTGGGACATGCTTTATTGTGAACAAGCAGCCAACAACTGGCTGATCAGGGGCACCTGATACACACGCTCACACAAAAGCGGCCTCGTGCCAATTAGTGACTCTCGTGCTACACTAACATAAAGAGGTTACACGAGGGTGCGCTTGCGCAGTACAGACAGTGCTACTGCTGAGGCATTGCCCTCGCGCATGCATAGGGCAAAGGGGCCTTTAACCTAGTAATGTGCTGTGTCCTTGCCTACACGCATGCGAATGGCGAGTGGGCCTTGAACCTCCGGCATACTCTGGTCAGGGCCCCAGCACAAGGTTTGAGAATTTTAAAAATAAATAATAAAAGATCAAAATTGCATTGGCTAAGTATGAGATGGAAGAAACCGTCTTCAGGCTGAAAACTTTTGCTTTCATGTTTCTTCATGTTCAGCACATGCATGTGGGTTTGGGTGAAAACTCATTCTTGCTGGTGGAGCAGCCTGGCCAGAGGAGGCTGGGGCATTTCCCACCCCGTGGGCTCGTAGTGAGTCTGTGCAGGCCTTCAGTGACGGCGGGTCCTGCGCAGAGGCTCTCGCTGCCACCGCCGTATAGGTGTGTGCCTGGTGTTTGCCATGGAGAGCGGCAAAGTGGAAGTTTCCTCGACGGTTAAGTCCTCATGTCTCAGAACCCAGGCCGTGGTGACAGGACAGGCTTGTTCTGAGCAGACGTGGTTGACGTGTCTGTCTGGCTTGTAGAGGGTTTTTTAGTGAGAATAGACGCGCGTGTGTGTGCACGTGGTATTAATAAATAGGAATCAGACCATGATTCTTGTAACTCATTTTCAGTTTAGATGGCTGCATAGACTCATTCCATCTCACTTTCCACTTAGGAAATATTTCTGACCTTGAAAGGGGCTCTGGAGAAATACCATGACGGCATTGGGAAGGCGGCCGAGGAGGGCTGTGCTGAGCTGGAGGGGAAGGCAGCTGAGCTGAGGAAGAGGATGGCCACGCTGCCCACCTGATGTACATGTGGCAGGTGGTTTGTAAATAGCTTGTGTGGTTTAATGTTTGTAACGAAGTTGAATTTAATGGAAGTATCAGAAGTACTAAATAATGTTAGCTCAGTCATTTTGTGTACACTCATAGGTTATTATTTGTAGGATAGTGCATTTAATGTGGACATTTCCTAACTCATAATAAAGCTATACAGCTCTTCATGACTCGGCCCCAGCTCTTCCTGTCAGCCATGCTCAGAGGTCAGTTGCATTTCTGTATACCAATAAGGAACCATCAGAAGGACACATTAATAAAACAGTCCCATTTACAGTTCTGTCAAAAAGCATAAAATAGCCTGGCTGGTGTGGCTCAGTGGTTGAGCATTGACCTATGAACCAGGAGGTCACAGTTTGATTCTTGGTCGGGGCACATGCCTGGGTTCTGAACTTGATCCCCAGTGGAGGGCGTGCAGGAGGCAGCTGATCAGTGGTTCTCTCTTATCATTGACTAGTTCCTTGGTGCACGGATTCGTGCACATTGAAAGGAAATTAATTAGAAGGTGGTTGGCCCGGCGGGACTGGGTGAGATGTGGCTAGACACGCCCTGGAGCCAACCTCCTGTGGGCCCTTCTCAGCTGGCCACACCTAGGGCGGCAGCGTGGCTCTAAGGGTGTCTGCAGAATTAGCGGGGTCCCTCTGGCAGGTGGGGTCCCTCGGCCTGGCCTGTAGGTCAGGCCAAAACCAGCTCTCCCACATCCCCCAAGGGGTTCCAGGGTGCAAGAGGGCAGTTCTCAGGTGATGCACCCCAGAATCGGGTTCCCTCCTCTCTGGTTTCGGGGTGTGTCACCCCAGAACCACTGCTGCCAGGTCACTGAGGCTTGGCAGCTCCTGTGTTGAGCATCTGCCCCCTGGTGGTCAGTGTGCATCATAGCTACCAGACGGTCAGATGGTTGCTTAGCCTTTTATATACTAGTTTATAGATGTTTCTCCCTCTCTCTCTGTCTCTGAAATCAATAAAATATGTATTTTTTTAAAACATAAAATACATAGGAATAAATTAAATCAAAGGGGTGAAAGACTTATTCTCTGAAACCTATACGACACTGAAGAAAATTTGAACAAGATACAAATAAATGGAAGGCTGTCCCTTGCTCATTGATTAGAACAGTGGTTCTCAACCTTCCTAATGCCGCGACCCTTTAATACAGTCCCTCATGTTGTGGTGACCCCCAGTTTCATTGTTACAAACTGAACATAATTAAAGCATAGTGATTAATCACAAAAACAGTACGTAATTATATATGTGTTTCCCGATGGTCTTAGGCGACTCGTGTGAAAGGGTCGTTTGACCCCCAAAGGGGTCACGACCCACAGGTTGAGAACCGCTGGATTAGAAGGATTATATTGTTAAAATTTCCATACTACCCAAAGCAATGCCATTAAAATACCAGTGGCATTCTCAGAACAACCAATTCTAAAATTGATGTACAACCACAAAAGACCCAAATAGCCCAAGAAATTTTAAGAGCAAAGTGGGAGGTGGCATGCTCCTTGATATCAAACGATATTATAAAGCTACTGTAATCAAAACAGTATGGCTCTGGCATAAAAACAGATCAGTAGAGCCCAAAAATAAGTCCTCGCTTCTGTGGTCAGTCTACACAAAGGTGAGGCTACACAATGGTGTAGGGACAGTCTCTTCAGTAAGTGGTGCTGGAAAAACGGTAGCCACGTGATAAAAGTGAACATGGACCACTTGCTTACACCACGTACAAAAATCAATTCAAAATGCATTAAAAATAACATGGGACTACATCAAGCAAAAGGTTTTGTGTTTTTAGTTGATTTTAGAGAGAAAGGAAGGGAGGAAAAGAAACATCAATCAGTTGTCTCCCATATGCTTCCCAACCGGGGATCAAACTCATAACCCTCTGGTGTATGGATGACACTCAACTAACTGAGCCCCCGAACCAAGGCACTGCCTCAGGTCTCCGCTCTGCCTGGGGCCACGAGCTGGCTCTCATTGGCAGTCCTGGCAAAGCACACCCCGCACCCGCCCCTCCTCTGTGCTACTTGGGCAGCAGCCTTTTTGTCCTGCGACCAAATAACAGCCCCTCACCCAAGTTCATGGTTGTCCACAAAAAACGCTCATCTTTCATGCACTTTCATACCAAACATTAGCATATGGCCTCGCAGTTTCATGCCTTCACTCATCTCTCTCTGCCCCCAAACATACCCACATTTAAACCTCTGTTTGGCTGTTTTGACTGAAGAATAAATGACACAATTTAGAATTTTTTCCCAAAGCCTTCTCAACATGTAAACACTAAAGGTTATTACCACAATGGAAATGGCTGTGCAGGGCAGAGGTACAGCCGAGGCCTGTGTAGAGCAATTGCGTAACTTCAAGTTCAACTGACACATTTCAAGGAGCTAATCCATCGTATGACGAAGCATGGGAAATTGAAATACGCGTCTTGCAGGCTGAAGTTAAAGCATCTGACTTCAGTTTCACGGGATGTTTCCTATTTTTAGAAAGACCAGAAAAGTGTATGAAATTCCAGCTCAGAGTCAGGGCCTCCACCTCCTTCCTGCAGTTACTTCGGCGCTCCCCTGTGACCGGGTGCCGCTGTCTTCCTGCCCGCACTGCCTCCAGGGCATAGGATTTGGAACATCAAAGCTGAAAGTGTTAAAGTGATCAGAGCAACTCAGAAAAAGTGTGAGAGAATTTGGACTCGAAATAGGTTCTAAGTAGCATCTTAAAGTTATTTTAAAAGTTCATAAAAGGATGCCTGTTAAGCCAAAGCTCGAGTCTCACTACATTTCCCCTTCCTGGGTGATGGTATCGTGGTTGTCCCCGAGCACCGGCTTCCCGAGTTCTAGTTCAGATTCCACACAACTCAACACGGAGGGCGGTGACTTCCTGAGACAAGGAGTTGAGACACCCACCCAACGGTGAGCAAGTCACTTAGGAGCCGAGCCTGGGCCCCGCCCAGCCTGCCGTCAGGGTGGCTCCCTTCTCTCCTGATGAGTGATGGTCACTTCCCCGCTGCTCCACTCACTGCCCACAGGCCTCCCTGAAACGCTGCCTCCTCCTTCCCGCTTCGCAAACCTCTGATGCTGTGGCCTCTCGGGTTGGACCCGCAGGACTGAAGGGCTCAGCTCGGAGGGAGGCCGAGGGGCAGGCAGTTCCTGGAGCCAGCGGTGGTGACGTCAGTGACCAACGTGACATCTGTTTTCCTGTGAGAAAGGTATTCCTTCCCTTCGGGACAGACGCCTAGTGCATTGCAAGCAGCGGTGCCTCCCTAGTTTAACAGAAGACATTCCTCCAACCTCAGCCCTCACTGCTGTCTCCCCACAACCGTCCCCCCTGCTCTCGGGACCTGCGCTCGGAAACAAGTGAGAGTTTCTTACACGGGTGCTGCCTCCGTGCGGCTCCCCTAACCGCGCGGGCACGGCTTGGGGCGCAGGCTCCTGCCCCTTGTCTCACTTAATGGGAGCAACGCGGGGGTGACGGCCTTGTCAGCCCCCAGGAGGGCCTGGCGCAGGCCTGCCAGCGCCCCGTGAGGGCACTTCATTGCCGAGCGAAGCGGCGGGGAGCATTCTGCGTGGAGCTCTGTTCCACGGACACTGCTGCGTAGCGTTTCGTGGCCCCGCGCACCACCTCCTGCCCCACGGTCAGGCTGCTCCTCCCTGTTCTGTCTCAGCTGCCGGCGCGCTGAGCTCCTGGAGCCGCTGCCGTGTTTGCTCCCGTGCACGGCAGCATCTCGGGATCCAAGCCAGAGGGGAAGCATGGGGCCTGCACCGTCGTCTGCCCTTGGGCACCGGCCCCAGTGGTGAGGGTCCCAGAGACTCCTGTCATCAGCACCAGGCTGCCTGCCCTTTGCCAGCCTCTGCAAATGCCCGCGTCCCCTGTGGCGTCTTTGCGTCTCCTCCCCGGGGACTAAGCGCCCACTGCAGAGCCTGCCCCCTGAGCTGAAGTTGTTTAATCTACTGCGTCCATGAAATCCACTGAGAGGGTCCATCCAACGTCGTGAGGTCCTCGAAGCAAACTAGTTAGCACTTCTGACTGGCAGCCTTGGCTCCCGGCCCATGGTGCTTTCTGGCCTGTGGTGTGTCAGGGAGGGCTCCTCCCTCAGACACGGTGCGGGCAGCGGGGGCTGGGGGTGAACCAGAGGACGGAGCAGCCCATCTGCGGTCAGTCACAGCCGCTCATGGCTCCCGTGCTGCCTCTGGCTGCCGCCCCCGCCCCCCACGGCAGCGCCCCGCACTGTGGCAGACACTGGACATGCAGGTAAAGAGCACTTGGCATCCTGCCCGGCCCCAGGATGCTGGCCTCGCAGATGAGGCAGAGCAAAGGGGAGCGCCTGTTACTGCGTCTGTGCTTCCTCCTGTCACTAAACATCCCACCTAGTATTCTGTAACTCTGCTGGGGTCCAACCCCAGCGGGTCCAGGGGTCCCCAAAGGTGTGGACGGAGTCGGCAAAGAAGGAATGACACGGAGACAGCGTTCAGTTGATCAGCAGCCTTGCCAGGATCTCTAGCCACAATCTCCAGCCAAGTTCTGTGTCCATGTTCTCTTGCTAGGTTCTCCAGCCAGGCTCTCCAGGTTCTCCAGCCAGGTTCTGTAGCCATGTTCTCTC
>NW_006299394.1:1529630-1531816 GCF_000327345.1 Myotis davidii | reverse complement strand
GGGAGTAAAGATTATGTACTTAAGCATGATTGTTCGTAGTTAAAGTGATTAATCACCCGCCTGGCAGTTAAGAGGTTTTATTCCCTCCCTAACTTTAGGGGAAAATCCCTACCTGGGGAAACAACCCTTCTCGGAGAGGTGACCTTGGTTAAAACACATAGTGCCAAGAAGGTGACCAAACATATTGAGAACAGTATGCCATATATGCCAGGTCCCTTGAAACAGCAAGGATGGACCGGCTCCCGGCACGACTCCCCCTCCTTCTATCTGAAAGGTGAAATAATGTAGGCCCACGCAATGCCGGCAGTCCCAAATATTGCCATCACCCTGTCTGCATCCACCTTCTGCCGTAAGACTCTACCAGACATTGCCCTCCTGCCACCGGCTCTGTGGATGTCTTCGCATTCCTCCATCACCCCCTTCCCCGTGACCTCATCCGGTGTCCACTCACGGAGGTCACAAAGGTGGACTGGCTGTGGTTCAGCACCAGCATTTACCTGGGCGCACTGATAGGAATAACGGGAGAGAGGCCCTGGGGTGGGTGGGGGAGGAGGAGGGACAAGGGAAGCCAGGACAAGGGAGGGAGGGTCCCCAAGGCATTTGTTCATGGCACCCTCTGGGGCTGCGAAGCCCCTCCCCACAGTGCAGCTCCCACGCGCCTGCATGCCTCCTGCTTTTCTGCTTTCCCGGGACTGCAGACAAGACCCTCCGACCTCACTCTGCCCGGGGTAATGAGGCTGGAAAGGAAGGATCTTTCTTATCTTTTTAACATTAAAAAATAAAATGTAGTCAGAGCCAAGCAGTTCAACAAATATTATTCATGTCGTTCACAAGAAGAAAAGGGAACCTCTGAATAAAAAAAAGGAAAAGGCGGACACAAGAGGCATTGTTTGCATATCAGGAAAATTAATCTACACACACAAGTGTAAGAGCCTGCGGTTCAGAAAGCAAAGAATCAGGACAGCCCAGCTGAGAATAATTTTCTAGCCAGTTAATTTAATTGCATAAATCATTCCTTTGTTAGCAATAAAGAGATATAATTAAAATGAGATTGCCTCTCGCTCCTATTCTCTAGAAACCAAAGGAATTGATGTTGGGCGAGTACGCTTCCAAACACAAAACGGCCAGTTACATTTACCTGTTAGAAAAGCGAAGCGATTTGCCGTGATATTGTGGTGGGTTTAATTAGTTATAGTGCTGCCGTCTGCTCCTAAGGACATAATGCGTGTCATGTCCTCAGAGCAGAAGCTGGCAGCCGGGAGCTGGCAGTCTGGAGCTGGGCGCGGCTTTGGGTTTGCTGTCCTTGTTGAAGATAAAGGCCACACTCAGTCCGCAACTTAACTGAGCTCAGAGGTTGGCTTCATCCTGTAGTTGCTGCTGGTAACTGCTGCCCGGAAGCTCTGGGGTTCAGAGAGCGTGCACGCGTCTCAAGCAGGGGTGGGTGGGAGAGGGCAGCGGGAGCCTGCCGGGAGCCGGGAGCCGGGAGGCAGCGTCTGCTGCGTGTCAGCACTGCCCGCCACCGTCAGGGACCAGCTCACGCTTAGAGTAAGGAATTTTTAACAGGCACCAAAAGCTGTCCTTGCTTGCTCTAGGTTTTTAAGTTGGTGGCAGCACTTGAATGGATGTCTCGTGGGAGTCCTGTCGGCCTTCAGAGGGGCTGGGCTCCGGGGATCTGCCAAGGCCCAGCCTCCAGCACCCTCTGTCCAGCTGAGACTCCGAGTAAGGCCCCTCCTGGCCGACCGCTGCCTTGGCTTAGCCGAGCCCTCCCCTCCCCGCCACCAGCTCAAGGCCATCCTCCCCCGAAGCTCCCCGCTGACCCCGGTGCAAGGAGCCCAGAGAACATTCAAAATAGCTTCACCTCTGCTGGAAGGAAAGGACTTGCAGAGAATGAAAAACGCAAAAGCACAACATACTGAAAATCAGTAGTTCGAGCTGCAGAAATACACTAGTATTTTGATGTGCTCTTTTTAATTACACGTCCCCCCCCCTCCTGCCCATATTCTTGTCATTTGCAACATGACCTGAGGCTCCTCCTTCCTTCGTGCGCCTGGGAGCATAGAACTGGCCGAGTGATGAGGCGCAGGCGTGTGTCCAGCTTGTCTGTCACAACATGACATTATCTCCTTACAGCTCATCTGCCCGCCCCTCAGACTGTAAACTTCCTTACCCTCCCTGCCTGGCACGCT
>NW_006299394.1:1524881-1529544 GCF_000327345.1 Myotis davidii | reverse complement strand
GCGCCCTCAGAGGTCTGGCTCTAGGTTCGCATGGATATCAGATATCGGGTTCTGGCCTGTGTGAGGCCCCCCCTCCCCAACCAGATACCATACAATGAGCGGCCCATTGCTCATCCCTTTACTTGCCAGTTTGTTTTTCCCAGAGTCAGACCTCTAGTCCACCCTCATGATCGCAATCAAGTCATGGGGTCCCCGCTCCCCGGAAGGCCGCGGCCTGAATCCCTGAGGTCGAGAACTATTTGCAGGGCTCGGCAGTTTCTGCCCATGGAAATCACAAATCAGAGGTCCCTCCCCCTCCCTCAAAAATTGTTTGTGGTCAATGCGCCTGTTCCTTGAAAGACAGCCCTGCAGAAAGCGAAGTGTAGGCACTGGGGGGAAGAGGCCGCATGGTGTGCCGTCGCGGCGGCGTGGCTGCTGTGACAGTGACGCCCAAGGCCCGGGGGACCTGCTGACCAGCGAGACACGGAGACTCGTTCATCAGCTTAACGCTGCCCAGCCCTGCGGACACTCGCCCTCACAGGGTCCAGTGCTGGACTCCAGAACTTCCCTGATGCCAGTCATACCTGTTTCTTCTATGGAAGGTTTCGAAACCCTGGCCAAAACACCAAGTTCTGACCAGAGTTCTGAGGACAGAGCCTTCCTTTCCTGTCCCCACGGGTCTTGTCTGTGGTCCCGGTGACACTCCCAGGACACGGGAGGGGGTGGAGCACGTGTTCACATGTGAACTAGTTGCCAGGTTAACCGACGTGCTCTCGCAGCTGCTGTGTGTGTGCGCTTCTAACGCAAGTCGGATTCAACAGCAAGACCCTTCCCGGGGGACCCTTCGGACGGAGGGGGGGCGCCCGCAGGCACCACGCCTCACCGCCCAGAGGCGCCCCAATTCCTCCAAACTGAGCAACTTGCTGGGCCCCAAACTAGGTTCGGGAACATGGAAGGTGGGGACGTCGGGGGAAGACCAGCTGCTCTTTATACTTAACAACAATTTCCAATAGCGGGGGTGGGAGGCGCCGACAGCGCGGGAATCCGCCTTGAGGCTCACGCAGGGTTTCTCAGGAGAGACCGCTGGCTCCCAGTCCTGCACCCCCTGGCCCTGCCGGAAGCTCTCGCAGCGGGATCACTAAGCCGTGGACTGTAGTCTCTAGCAAATGTTTTCTCTTAAAAGTGGATATGACCTCAGCTCAGCTACATGCACAGATCAGCTCCTGGCGCAGCATAAATAACCCAGGAAAATGTTCAAATAAACATGAATGTTTTAGATGTTCAACGTGGTGGTTCAAAGTGCCTAGCCACGAAGATGCCCACAGCCCTATGATCCTTCACCCTGAGTGTCCCCAACACCGGCACCCGCAGTGGGTGCCGCCCGCAGTGGGTGCTGCCCGCAGGTGCTCGAAGGCCGACGTCCAGGGAGGCGTCTAATCTGATGGGCAAAGTCATCTGATTGCGTTAAATGCATCACGCACCCAGGGTTGAGGCTCTGACAGGAGGCCCGCGGGGGACCGGTCTGCCAGTGTCACAGGGCGAGAGCGGCGCAGGGGGACTGGACGCCGTGCCGCCCGCCACGCCAATATGCCCACTGTCCAATCTGGACCGAGGAGCCACTGCCCTCCTGGTTCCGGAAGCGCAGCCAGTGGACTGTAAGGGCCTCTTTCCTCCAGCAGAAGCCTCCGCCCGCCTCCAGGGGAGCTGGCTGGATGGCAGGGGGCAGGGAGCAGGCTGCGTCTGGGCCCCAGCTCCCAAGGCGCCTGCTGTGGGCAGCGCGGGTGGCAGGGCCACGCTCCCCTCTGGACCCGGCTCCTCCACACGGGCAGTCAGGGGCGTGGGTATAATTCCAGCTCCTACGACTCAGGCTCCCTGATTCTCTCCGATTGTCACTCTTGTTCTTTATGGGCTGTCTGGCGAGTGATGGGTGTTGGCGGGACCTGTGGTCACTCACTGCAGAGAAGTGATCAGTGTGGGCACCTGAGATGTCACCTGGGTGACAGGGGCAGGTGCACCTGCGGGGATAGGGGCAGGTGCTCCTGCGAGGACAGGAACAGGTGCCCCTGCGGGGACAGAGACAGGGACGGGTGCTCCTGTGGAGACAGGAACAGGGACAGGTGCTCCTGCGGGGACAGGGACAGGTGCTCCTGCGGGGACAAGGACAGGGACAGGTGCTCCTGCGGGGACAAGGACAGGGACAGGTGCTCCTGCGGGGACAAGGACAGGGACAGGTGCTCCTGCGGGGACAAGGACAGGGACAGGTGCTCCTGCGGGGACAAGGACAGGGACAGGTGCTCCTGCGGGGACAAGGACAGGGACAGGTGCTCCTGCGGGGACAAGGACAGGGACAGGTGCTCCTGCGGGGACAAGGACAGGGACAGGTGCTCCTGCGGGGACAAGGACAGGGACAGGTGCTCCTGCGGGGACAAGGACAGGGACAGGTGCTCCTGCGGGGACAAGGACAGGGACAGGTGCTCCTGCGGGGACAAGGACAGGGACAGGTGCTCCTGCGGGGACAAGGACAGGGACAGGTGCTCCTGCGGGGACAAGGACAGGGACAGGTGCTCCTGCGGGGACAAGGACAGGGACAGGTGCTCCTGCGGGGACAAGGACAGGGACAGGTGCTCCTGCGGGGACAAGGACAGGGACAGGTGCTCCTGCGGGGACAAGGACAGGGACAGGTGCTCCTGCGGGGACAAGGACAGGGACAGGTGCTCCTGCGGGGACAAGGACAGGGACAGGTGCTCCTGCGGGGACAAGGACAGGGACAGGTGCTCCTGCGGGGACAAGGACAGGGACAGGTGCTCCTGCGGGGACAAGGACAGGGACAGGTGCTCCTGCGGGGACAAGGACAGGGACAGGTGCTCCTGCGGGGACAAGGACAGGGACAGGTGCTCCTGCGGGGACAAGGACAGGGACAGGTGCTCCTGCGGGGACAAGGACAGGGACAGGTGCTCCTGCGGGGACAAGGACAGGGACAGGTGCTCCTGCGGGGACAAGGACAGGGACAGGTGCTCCTGCGGGGACAAGGACAGGGACAGGTGCTCCTGCGGGGACAAGGACAGGGACAGGTGCTCCTGCGGGGACAAGGACAGGGACAGGTGCTCCTGCGGGGACAAGGACAGGGACAGGTGCTCCTGCGGGGACAAGGACAGGGACAGGTGCACCTGCGGGGACAGGGACAGGGACGGGTGCTCCTGGGGGGACAGGGACAGGTACTCCTGCGGGGACAGGGACGGGTGCTCCTGCGGGAACAGGCGCGGAGCCAGGCCTTGCTGCTGGGCCGGAGCAGAGCGGCGCTGGGAAAGGCGCGAGGCTCCATCAGGCTTGGAGTGGGGACCCCGAGTGCCCTGAGAGTCCGAGTGTATCTGGGGACAGTGGTGGAGGTCGGGGTGTCCTGGTGACGTCGTGGTGCGGGAAGCTGTCTGGCAGCCCTTGGGGTGGTGTGGCCGGGGAGGATGGGACCTGGCTTGCTGGGTGGGGTGGGGTGGCGGGGCAGGGATCCAGTTGTTGAGCAGCATCCGTGTCCCCACACTGCCCGACACGTCTCCCTCATGCCCCCTCCATTGTCGCGTCCTGTTGCTGAGATGGAAGCTGGATCTCTGCACAGCGAGAAGGCTCCCCGCACGTGGGACTACGAGGGCATGGGCTCCGTTCCCCGTGCAGATGCTGGTCAGAGTTCTGATGCACTGGTTAGTGTGGGGGTGTGGCCCTCTCTCTCGACCCTGCCTGTGAGGTGACCCCCTCCCTGGGCCCTGCCTGTGAAGTGACCCTCTACTTGCAGCCCTGTTTGTGAGGTGGCGCCCTCCCTGGTTGGGGTTCTACCCTGCCAGGTGTTAGAGGCCCATGCACAGGTGTTAGAGGCCTGTACTCAGGTGTTAGAGGCCCGTGCACAGGTGTTAAAGGCCCGTGAACAGGTGTTAGAGGCCCGTGCACAGGTGTTAGAGGCCCGTGCACAGGGGTTTCCTGTGTTTCCCGCTCTGCAGAGGCCATGCTGACGTGTGAGGGCCTGGAGGCTCCCATGAGTTTGACTGTTTCAATCATGAAAACACCAACCAGAGGAGCGACAGTGACAGCCATCTGCCTGAGGATGTCATCTCGGCCCCGGGGAGGCACATGGGGAAGGGACTCCAGGTGATTCCTTGTTTATGCTTGAAAGAGAAGCCTATCGCTTTCTACAGGTCTTGGATATGATAACCACTGCTGTCGGTGCTGTCGGTGCTACGGACCAAACTTTGGATTAGTTAGCTAGCTGAAAAGCCAAACTCGACATCTGGAAGAATTTCCTGACCTTCAGAATATTCTTTCCCTTTTCCACTCCTAAAGAGGGCTAGACTTTGTATTTTGATAGTTTGTCTGATCGGCTACGTTTGCTCAGGAAGCTCTGAGAAGCCAAGGTAAGCAGCAGAAGACGTTTTTTTCTCCCCATCCCCTTCCTTCAAATGGAAGCTAGCCATCTTTAGAGATTTCTAACAAGGTAAACATACCTGAGCTCAAAAGTATCACTCAAGGATAACAGTGCATAGGTCTTTGTTTATCTGCAAGTTGATTTCTCTGCCTTCATTTCTCCAGGTTTCTGGGAGTTGTTTTGTATTGCTGCCTACTTCTCTCTTGTTATGTATGGGCTGTCTCTAAAATCCCTTATGCTGATTTTCCAGGCACATTTATTTATGTTCTCTCACTC
>NW_006299394.1:1524304-1524748 GCF_000327345.1 Myotis davidii | reverse complement strand
TCTCTCCCAGACTCTTGCCTCCCAGAGGCACAGCCGTTGCCCGGAGGAGAGGTGGGCAGGCTGCCGCTGCTGCTCAGTAACGGGGAGGAATGTGCACTTCCCTGTGGCCTTGCCCGCGTCTCCCGCCCCCCCGAGAGGCCTCCCGCCCCCCGACTTCCTTCTGACGGAAGGAAGGGCCCTCTCTCCTGGGACGGAGGCGAGGAGGAAGCCGACAGCACTGGAGGGGGGCGGATTGACAGTCCGGCCAGGACCGGCTCCCTGGGAACCCTACGCATTTATGTTCATAAATCACATACGACAAGTGCAAGGCCTTCCCCTCAGAGCCCGGAGGTGACTACTGCTCCCAGGTCTGACGGGCACGTGGGAGGAAGTGAGTGGAAGTGCAGGCCTGGGAGGCATGCCGCTCTGGAGCTTCCCTGAGAAACAGCAACGTTCTGCCCCCCA
>NW_006299394.1:1518659-1524241 GCF_000327345.1 Myotis davidii | reverse complement strand
GTGAGTGACCATCCTCCTGGAAGGCCTCCCAGGCAGAAGCGTGGGAACCACGGACACCTCAGGTCAGTGGGCAGGAGGCTTGACTGTTTGAGGGACCCCGTGGCCATGACGTGACAAAGATAAAGTCACTTGTTAGGGTTCCAAGGCCCATGAGCTAACATTCTGCTCCTAAAATGGGCCACCCAGGCCCTTCTGAGGCTGTGAGGAGTGTGGTGACCAGTGGCCGTGCCTGGGCCTCAGCCAGGCCGCGCACAGCGAGCTGAGCGGCGGGGGCCCACCGAGCCCGAGGGTGAGGTCCGGGGTGGAGCAGGGCCGGCGAGGTGCCTTCAGCCAGGAACAGGCCTGTGCACGCACAGAAATAACGGGGACTTTGTTCAGTGAATTATGAGAACTTTTTTGGTTAATCCTCACCTGAGTATTTCCCCATTGCTTGCTTTTTAGAGAGAGAGTGGAAGGCAGGGATGAAGGAAGTGGGGGAAGAGAGAGAGAGAAACATGGATGTGAAAGACACATCGATTGCTTGTCTCCTGCATGTGCCCTGGCTGGGGCCAGTGATCGAACCTGCAACCCAGGTTCCTGCCCTTGACCTGGAGTCGAACCCACATGCCTTCAGTATGAGGGCTGATGCTCTAACCACTGGGCACACTGGCCAGGGCAATGAAGGCCACCTTTCACGGGGATAAAGTGCCAATCTATAGATGGATGGGTAGGAGAGAAGAATGGAGAGAAGAGGAAAATGATTTCCACACCCACTGGAAAGAGGGTGTAGACACCCTGGCACAGCTCCCCATCAAAGGGCAGTGGGTGGGGTCCCCCTAGCTACCAGCTGAGAGGGGAGGTGGGGCAGGGGGCGGGGTCCTCCCTCCCAGCTGAGTGGGGAGGCGGGGCAGGGCCACAGCTCTCCGCCATGGCCATCTCCAGCAGGACCTTTGCCTTGAAGGGAATGGCCTGGGGCGGACACAAGCCCTGAGCCCGCCCACAGGTGCTCCGTGGCTGCAGCTCCCAGAGGAGCAAACGTGTGCACCCCACCACCCCTCTCCCAACTCTGCACACCCACACGCCTGCCCTCTCCGGGGAGTGACAGCCACGCTCTGACCAGCCTTGCGGTCCAGGCAGAGGTGGGATTCCTGGCGGATGGGGAAGGGCTGTGGCCAATGGCCATGATGTGGGTCCTTCATAATGTCCCGTGGTGTCACCTCTGTCAGTGCCTGAGCAAGAGGAGTCCCTGACGGAGGCCGGTGGCCCTCCCCCTGCTGGCTCAGTGTTGGCTCAGGAGGCAGCATGGGCTGCCTGGACTCGGCCTAGGGAAGGTGCGGTGGGGAGGAAACTGTGAGCCATGGATGCTCTCTCGGCTTTTAAACTTATTTCAGACTCAGGAGAGAGCGCAGGAAGCCCGTCCTCTCAGATGGCGCTGCCACACGCACTGTGCCTTCCCGACCCGTCGGTCTCCTCGGCCAGGGAGAGGCTCTGCCCCAGCCCCAGCCACGCAGCTCCAAGCACGGCCAGCAGAGCCCTGACGGAGGAGCGCCCACGGTGCAGTCTCACCCACTTCAGGTTGGAGTGCCTTCCCCACGTGACAGATGTTCCCGGGTCCCTGCTGTCCTCCCTGACGTGACAGGTGTGTCCCATGGTTCTGCTGTGTCACCGTTCACCAGCCTGGGGACTCTGGTTCCTGGGCCTCCAAATTGGCATCACCGGGGAGTTGGTTTCAGTGAAAATTCTGGGGCCTCACCCAGACCCACCGACGGAGAAGCTGTGGGGTACACTCAGCAGGCTGTGGTTCACCAGCCACCCCCACCCCAGGGCCTGCTGCTGCTCCCGTCTGCGACCCCTGTGCTAACCACTGAGCAAGGACAATGACGAGAAGATCGTCCACCATCTGTGTGTCCCAGGGGCTCCGATTCAGGCGCACAGCCAGGATCCGCAGGGTCCTGCAGGATGAATGTCTCACCCGCGTGCCAGCCTCTGCAGGCCAGGCCAGGCTCTGCGTGGACCGTCCGGGCCCTGGCCACGCCTCGCCCTGTCCTCCCTCCCCAGTTCCTCTCTCACAGGCGCCTGTGCTTGGGCCTACGTAGAATGGGCTTCGCAGATCTGACTGGGCCCCTGACAGGGAGCCCGCACACCGTGGGGACCCAGGCGTGGGAGGCTCCTTCCTCCTGAGGGCGTCTGGGAGGGACGGTGAGAAGGCCGGTCCCTGTCAGCAAGCGCTTGTCACCACTGGGGGCAGGGCCCGAAGTCCATTGCCCTTGGAGTGGCCTAGGCCTGTGACCATGGAAGAGGAGGAGATAGTTCTTGCCCTTGAAAAACTCCCCCCATACACACACTCACACATATGCACACACACACAACACATGCACACACACTCACACACACATTCACACACATTTACAGACATACATTTACACACTCATACACACACATACACACATGCACACTCACACATGCACACTCACACATACACACAAGCACACTCACAATACACGCTCACACACATACACATGCACACATGCACACATGCACATACATTCACACATTCACACATTCACACACATTCACACACATACTTTTACACATTCATACACTCACACATGCACACACTCCCAAACATGCACACTCCCACATATGCACACGTGTGCACACACATGTGCACAGACATGCTCATACATGTACACACACACACACACACACACACTATTTGAAACCAAGAGGAACAAGCCAGGCCCTGGCAGGCGAGGGCAGGGTGGTTCTGACAGATGCAGGGAGAGTTCCTGGGGCTTCACACCCTCCCCGGAGCTGGGGTCCATTCCCCACCTCGCGGGCGATGTCTGCTCCTGTGTGAAGGAGATCGCCCCCAGAGCGGAGAGGCAGCCCATCTGGGGCCGCCGGCTCCGGGACAGGTGGCCGCCACCCATGCGCCGTGGTTCCTGGTGGGGATCACACGCCCTCGCCGCCAGTGGAAATGGGACGTGACGGGACGAGGATGTGGTCCGGGGCGTTTCTTCTTTTCTCATCGTTTCCCTGGAAACTTGTAGCTAAAATAAAAGTTTACAACAATCTTCCTGTTTGCCGTGCGTTTGAAGTGAGCTGGCAGTTGGGCAAAGGGCTGCGGGCCCCAGGCTCGGAGATGCGGTGCAAGCAGGTGGCAGGGAGCCAAGGTGACCTTGGGCGCCATGGGAACCTTTGTGGGGGCGAGTGCGGGCGTCGTCAGCCGGGATGGCGGGGATGGTGACATAGGTGAGAAGTGCACCAGAATCTATGGCACAGACCAGCCAGACTGACTCCACGTTCCCGCCTGCTGCCCACACCGGGTCCCCCTTCCCACCACCGAGTGCCTTCCCCAGCGGGCACAGTGGCCACAGTCTCCTCGCTGGGGCCACACCCGGCCCCAGGGTCTGAAAACCAGGCCTCGGGGAGTTGGCTGGGAGGCCCCAGGAAGGAGGGTCCCCACTGCTGAGCTGCCAAGACTTGAGGCTGGTGCAGCTGCTCCACCTTGTCCCGCAGAAAGAGGAGGGTCCCCAAAGCCACCGGAGCGCTCCCGGGGAGCCTTGACACCAAGCTCCCACCTGTTGGCGCTGGGTCGAGAGGCTGGCCCAGGTCTTCACCATGCGGGTCCCAGGACACCACCGCCTTCCCTGAGCCCAGCCTTCCTGTGCCCTCCAGCTCTCGGATTCTGGAGGCACAAACCAGCCAAGGGCACAGGGAGGGGCATCCCACTCAGGGTCCCGGCTCAGGAAGGTGATGCCTGTGATGCCGGCACCTGGGGAAGGGCCAGGCCCGTGTCCAGCCAGAGCCCTGTCGCTCGAAGACGCCCTGGAGCTGTCCTTCGGGGAATTCTGCTCCCGCCTCCAGATTTGTGCACCCAATGTGGTCAGTATTTTTAAGTCATTCTCTAAATAGAACGTGTTGACTGACTGGCATTACAGTAGGAGGAGAAAGAGGTGAGCCTCCATCTGTTCTCTTCTCCCCCTCCCTCTCCATCTCTTCCTCCATCTCTCCCCTCCTCCATCTCCCCCCTCCTCCTACATCTCCTTCTTCTCCTTCTCCTCCTCCTCCATCTCCCCCCTCCTCCTCCAACTCTTTCTCCTTCTCCTTCTCCATCTCCTCCTTCATCTCCTCCTCCTCTTGGTCACCGCTGTCCCACCCCTGCCCTTGTGGGAGGAAGACCTGAAATCCCATCTGGAAGAAAAGGAGATGAGGGCCATCCAGGTGCTCGGGCACTTTCTGTGTCTAAGAAGCCATCACAGGGGTAAGGCGTCGCCTGGAGCTGTGTTCCCAGAGCTTCATGTGGAGGCTGCTACACCCTGGGAGCTCGGCACAGTCAGCCACCTCCTGTACTGATGGGGAAACTGAGGTACGGGAAGGTCCAGTAACTCACCTAAACACAACTAAGAAGTGAGCTGGGACACCGGACCTACATAGGCCCAAGTCCAGGGGTGGGGAATGTGTGGCCCCAGGCCATATAAGGCCTGTGAAAGCATTGGGTCTGGCCCCGCAAAGGCATGAGGGGTGAGCTAATTAAATGTTTGGCAAACACAGCAGGCTAATGTTTAAGCTGGTGATAATTTTGTATGGTCTACGAATGATGTTATAAATACCCAAGCGGCCCTGGGCAGAAAAAGGTCCCCCACCCCCGGCCTAAACCATGCTGGTCCTTTATTTAAAGAGCAGTTTGAGTACAATTTGGGGAAGACTTGGGTGGGGGTGGGGGGGGAGCCTAGCAGAGTACTATGCAGTGAGTCACCCAGTAACACTGGTGCAACTGTGAAGGCAGGTGGCATCTTGGCATTTCCTCATCCAAGGCCACTGAGCTCCTGTCTGCTGCCCATCTGCTGCCCTTGGGACGCGGTCAGTGGCCCTACTCAGCTGAGCCCGGCCTGGCATCAAGGACCGTGATGTCTGTGTCCTGGCTGGGGGCTCACCCGCTGCCACGGTGAGCTGGACGGAATGAGAAAACGCACTCGGGACCGTCAAGGCCACACCGGGGGAGACCGCCAGCCGTTCCTGCAGGAAGCCGGCTTTTCCTGTGTCACGCTCCAGCTCGCACGCTCGCACGCAGAGCGGCACCGTTCAGAGCGGCCTCCCCTGCCTGGCCGTTCCTGCAGGGACAGATCTGAAGCCCCTCCAGGTGGCGGGGCCTGCGTAGCCACAGGGGACACAGGCGGTGGCCTGTCCCCGCCCCCCGCCCCCGCCCGCCTGTGCGCAGTGGTGGAACCCAGGGCCGGGGGTGCATGTCTCAACCCACACTTGAAAGGAAGGGAAAAAAGCAAAGAGTGACAGCTTGGGACCAAGGCCGCCACTATTGATCATGACTGGGGAGCCGTCATGAAAGCGCGGCCCTTTCAGGAAAACAAACGTCCCGACAGGGCAGCGGGCGGCGCTGAGGATGCCGCTTAAAAGCCTTTCAGCTCAGAGCCCCGAGAGCCGTGGATTTGATGTTCGACACCAGCTCTTCTCTCCTCTCCCCTTCTCCTCTGAAGCCCATCGCGGCTGAGCCACGGCCGCACAAAATTAGAAAAACCTGCGGAGCGTGCGCGTCCAAACGAAGCACGCAGCCGATCCATCACCGCGGGGCCCTCGCTAAC
>NW_006299394.1:1512384-1518511 GCF_000327345.1 Myotis davidii | reverse complement strand
TGGCGGCCCACCGAGGAGGCCTGACAGGGGGATGACGTCAGACTCAGTGGAGTCCTCGGCATCTGGCTGACATCCGGCTCCTGGGGGGCTGCCCAGGGGGTACGGTGTAGGCCTCCAAAGGCAGAGCCACACTCAACAGGAGGTGCTGCGGCCGCGTGTTGTGTAGAGCAGCGGGCACTGCCTTTCGGGCCTCACGGACCACTCGTTAGGCAGCAGCGTGATGGCGGGCTGGGGTGAGACAGGGTCCTTCCTGGCCTTCTGCTTGGAAAACGGGTGATTTCTGGCAGGAGAGCCTTCTGCACACACAGCATTGCCTCACGAGGGGGAGGCGGGGGCCTGACTGGCTTTGTGCCTGGCCAGTCAGTGAAGGGAACAGGCAGTGCCTGAAGTGCCCCGGCTGTGGGCACGGAGGGCCTGGTATTGCCGGCTCACCCAGTGAACCTGGGGGCCCGGGCCACAGACGAAAAGACCGAGGCTGGGAGTCCGAACGGGAGACTCATCTCAGGAGCCTCATGCTGAGTGAAAGCAGCCAGACAGAGAAAGACAAACTAGATTTCACTCAGGATCTGACAAAATAAACAAAACAGGAGCCCACTCATGGAAACAGGACAAACTGACGGTTGCCACGGAGGAGGGGAGGGTGGCGAGCAGCGGGACTGCGGTCAGCAGCACTGACTCTGCACAGCGACGGTGACAGTGTAAGAGGCAAAACGTCCACCATTATGTCCTACACCTGAGACAAACGTAACCAATGCAACATTGCTCACCACCTGTACTTACCTAAAAATAAAATAAAGTTAAACTCAGAGTCACACACACATGCAGCGTGACAGACAGAATCCTGGCAATGTGTGTGGTTCGGACACGAGATGAAGCTGCGGTGCCTCGGTGGCGGGGCTCCCCGAGAGCTGGCAGCGGGCCCCACCCTCCCGATCACTCGCTGTTTCATTTTATCTTACAGTCTGTCTCCTGAACAGGTATGCAGTAACCGCCACCACACACACGCACGCACACACGCATGCGCACGCACACACACACGTGCACACATACACACACGCACACGTGCACACATGCACACACATGCACACACACACGTACACATGTGCACGCACACAGGGAGCTAAAGAAACTGCCGGGGAATGTCAGGAGAACGTGGAGAAGGCATCACTGTGGAAGCCGGGGATTGGGGGTCAGATGTTAGCATAAGGCACTCAGCATAATGCGGCGCTTCCGGAAGTCCCGCACAAAGTGGGGCTTAAACGGACGATGAGTCATCATTGCAGGGACCCCGGCGCCCCAGGACTGTCGGGAGAGGCTGATAACAAGAGCCTGAGTGCAGAGATGAATGCTGTTTTGTTGGGGGGCAGGGCAAGCTCAGGCTATTCTCGAGCCTCATGGTTCAGGGGGACCATTTTTATGCCAAATCACCCCCTAGGATTGAGCAGCGGCCGGCACACCAGGGACAGCCGAGGCAGGACCTCACCCGGGTGCACCCTGCATGGCTGAACCCTCAATCTCCCCGGGTGCGCCCCACGTGGGTGAACCCCCAGTCAGCCACTCTATGGGACTGAACGGCTAAGACTGAGTTGCGCTGATCCCCATTTTTCCTGCAGGTGAGAAGGTGTTTATAATCATTTTCCATCGCTCTCCTGTGGCCCCTGTGTCCTTGTGTGCCTCTCTGGTGGAGTTTGGGGGCACTTTGGGTCCCAGAAATCCTCTTCTGCCCCCAGTTTGATTAGAATCAATTGAAGATCATTTATTCGTTCATCAAACTTCTCCAAGGACACACTCGATGCCCACTGCTGTGCCAGGCACTGGCATCAATATTCGCAGCATGGGGTCAACATAGTTAGCAGAGACAAATGTCAACAGAGCATGATGACACCTCATGACACATGATGACCCCGTGATGCCTGTGACACCTGGGGTGCCTGTCATGGGCGGGGAGGACAGACCAGGCATCGGGAGGGGAAGCCATGACCCCACGCCTTCCTGCACTCGCCAGCACCGGGGCCGGGTGTGCGCAGCTGCGGGGGAAGGTGGAGGGGAGTGTGGTCAGTAAGACTGTCCTCAGACTGGCTCACCTTCAGGTCAGGCCCACCCGGCCCCCCCTTGCTGCCCGCCCCTCTCCTTCTCGATGCCTTAGGGAAGGTCCCACCTCCCGGAAGGGCCGTCTGACTCCCCACGCGGCCTTTTCTGAGTCCGATCACTGAGTCACCCGACCAGACTGCGTCTGGCCCTGGAGTTGGCTGCCGGCAGGCCCAGGGGCTGGGGGCGAAGTGTTTTACCTGCCTGCCTTCATTTTTTTCTTCTTTGAGGTAGAGAGATCAGCAACCCCCCCCCACCCATCCCCCCCCCCCCCAAGAGACTCCTGGCTGGGACTCAAGGAGCTAACACGTGTGCAGCCAAACATGAGGAAGCATGCGCTTGTGATGTGTGACATACAGGAGGCCAGTGAGCTCACGGGCGTGAACCGAGGCGGTCAGTTCGTGCTGGCTGCTGGAGCAGCTGTGACTCCTCCCTGGACACGCTGCTGGGGAGGGTTAGAGCTGTTGCCACGCTTATTATTTATTTATTCATCTAGTATTGATATCTGAGAGGGGAAGGGAGAGGGAGAGAGAAACATCGATCGGCCACCCCTGCAGGTTCCCCACACAACCCATGCTTGTGCTCACGTGTGTGCATGCGTGTGTGTGTGCAAGCGTGTGTGAGATGAGGAAGGGGAATGAGAGTGATGGTCTCACCCCATTACCATGTGACCCTGGTCTGTTTCTGGCTGACCTCCTTCTGGGGGTGAGAGAGGAGCTACATGTGCAGATGCTCTTGACAAAATAAAGGAAGTTCCTTTCTCCTGACTCGGGTTTGACTCTACAAAGACCCCGGGGGCCTCCCCATGGAGCCCTGGCCCGTTTCTCTATGTTCTTTTCCTACGGACGTGCTCTCAATGCGGCAAGTTGGTCGGCTCTTAAGCTCCATGCCGGCGCCCCCGTGTGCTCTGAAGGATTTAGCAGGACAGTGAGAGTGAGGTCAGAACGCACCTGTTAACCCAGCACCCAGGCCTGCCCTGTGCGTGGCCCCCTCGGGGGAGCGCACCTGGCTGCTCCCTGCTTTTCCAAATGGATCCCACCCCTTCCCTTCCTGATGAAAACGGAACCTTTTCCTTGCTGGGAGTTGGCTTTGCTTCGAGCTGAGTGGGTGCGGAAACAGCCTGGTAACTTGGGCTGCACTGCTGTTAGGACGTGGGTGCGGTTGCCAGCCCTTGGGAACCCCTTGTTTTTGGAACCCGAGGGAGGAGGAGGCCGGAGAGGCCATGTGGGGGAGGACCTGCGTGCGGAACCCGGCCACCTGGGGACAGAGGGACCTGGCAGCCTGGGGGTGTCAGTGGGGGGCCTCTCCATCAGCCCCAGCCCCAGCCCCAGCGGCCACCACCCGCACAAAACCCAGGGCAGCCCATCAGCTGCTCCTGCTCTTGCTCATCAATAAGTGCCCTGAGGCTGAGGCTGCAGAAGAGGCGCTAGACACGGTGGAGCCAGTGAAGGGACCAGGCAAGTTTCTAATGCCGTGACATTTCGCACAGCTAAAAGACACGGACAGTCCACGCAGTGTGGTTAAACGGGTCGGATACAGGAGGAAAGGTGGCAGATGCCGGCCCCAGGAGAACTAGCGCCGGTCAGGGGCGTCATGAGAGCAGGGGTCACGTCCGGTGCGTCACTCTGGGCCACAAGGCTGGAGCCCGCGAGTGCTGGGAACACACTGGCCAGTCCATGAGCAGCAGGCAGTGTGGGCGGCCCGCTGGTGCAGCTGGTGCCGCTGGCAGGAGCCAGCTCTGTTGGGCGATATCGAGCTTGTGGCTTGAGACTAGTCCTGGTGGGCATATCTGCACCATGGAGTGGGCAAACCCGGCGCATCAAGGCCTCCCCTAACGGTGATGCTAAGTGTTAGCAGGGCACCATGGAGCCTCTCTCCTCGAGGACACTGAGAAAGGGGAGAGGCAGAGATGCAGCGATAAATGCAACTGTGCTGTGAGCGAGACGTGTGTCCTGACCCAGCGGAACTGTGCTGTGAGCTGGGTGGGCCCGGAAGGCCCTGGCAGGGAACCCGGCCAGCTGGGCGAGCTCCTGGCCGTCCCCAGCACTCACCGCGTCCCTCTTCCACGGAGAAGGCCACGTCAGGCGGTTTCTCCCAGGAGCCAGTGGGCACTCCTGTCCTGTCCTCGCCCATCCTGCGGTTTCTCGTCATTCCGGGCTGCTTCCTGTCAAACAAGGTGAGAAAGCTGGACCCGTTCTCTGGCCTCGGCTGGGGCTGCCCCCGCCATCCGGCCTGCGCCCATGAGCGGGACGCCTCTCTCTCCACAGGCTTGGGAGGCGCAGTCCTGGGGCAGAGCCGGCGGGAATGCTCTCCCAGCCGCGGGGAAGCAGCGGGACCTGCGGCTCCTCACACCCGGTCCAGGGGCTGCAGGATGGCGGAGCAGGCTTTCCCTGGGGACACTCAGCCACACCCCGCAGCGTGGCTGCCTGGCCTTCATCAGCAGGTCCCTGCCCCACCAGGCCCGTCAGTGACAAACTAGTGCCCGAGGGGCTCTTTCTCGGCTTCCCAAGGCTCCCAGGTGTCTGCGCCCAGCCGGTCCCAGCCACACGGCCAGGTCCCGGGGCCACTGGTCATAGACAAAGGTGCTGGCTGAACACCAGTAGGTGACCGACCAGGTTGAGATCTCGTGAGGGAGACGCAGACGGTCCGTGGGTGTGGATTCACACTCAGCGCTGCTTCCTCAGGCGGGGCGCACACAGGCGTGCACTTGCCAGGAACAGTGCTTAAGGTGCTCTTCACTGTAGCGAAGCTTTACCTCCAAAGATGCAAACCGAACTAGGTCCTGCAACCTGCTCGCTGCTGTGCACACCTGCAGCCTGAGACGCTTCGCGTGAAGGGCCTGGCGTCCGCAGGGCCTTAGACGTACGTAAAGCTACGCTGGATGGTGACGGCGAGACGGGCCGACATGGACGAGTGAAGGCGGTCAGTGTTAAAAGCCAGGTGCTGGGCGGTAGGTGCCCATGTACAGTGCGGTTTTGCTGTGTTTGCAATATATTTACTTCATGAAATCATCACCAAGCGATGAAAAGATATTGATGTAGGACTAGTTTCGGGAGTTAAGACAGGGCTGGGCAAGGAAAGGGATGGGGTGGACAGTGAGGTGACAAGGTGCAGGGATTTGGTCATTTATGCTGCACAACCCCCCCCCCCCCCCCCCCCGACAACTACGATCTGTCGTGTCCCTAGGACTTGGTGCCCGTGGTTTCCAGGCACAAATCAAAGCAGGGACAGACTCCCGGTGCGGTGGCTGCCTTGTGGGAATCGCCGAGTCCCAGAGAGCTGGGGAGGGCGGTGATGGAGCCACGGTCACAGAGGGAGGGAACCGAGGGAAGGGTGGTGCGCAGCTGGGCCGTCTGTGAAGGCGACACGGAGTCTGAGGGCCACGTGCGGTCACCTGGGAGGAGGGTGGCTCCGGAGCCCGGGCTGGACGTGAGCGCGCACTTTAAAGGAGGCGCATGCGCTCTTGGGCCGCCGGGCGGGCGCTCTGTGCACTCACATCCCCACGCTCCCCGATGGTTTAGGGACACAGGAGGGTCTGGCGAGAGCCACTGGCTGCGGAGCCCAAGACGCAGCACAATGACTGGGGCCAGGGCGTGAGGCTGAGCCTGGCTCTGGGTCCCAGCCCTGTGACCTGGGGCGTGAGACAGCCTCTGCCTTCCTTCCCTGTCGGTAACACAGGAAGTGACACAAAGGGACAGTGGAGTGACCGGGGGTTTCAGGAATGAGGGCAAGTGAGCCAACAGGTGGGAGACTGGTGCGCACCCACGGCCTCGCTCCCGGGAGCAGACAGGGAGGGGACACTGAGGCGAGGATGGGCCTTCCCTCCAGCTCCTGTGACATGGAAGGCCTCCATGTCTGCATGGCTGGCAGATGGAGTGCTGACAGCGCAGCGTCAGGCAGCGAGGGCTCCCTCCCCCATCGACACGAGCTGTCTCCCCTGACATTTCTTAGAACAGGCTCCGTGGCGAGTCCTCCGAGGTGAGAAACGCCGCGTGAAGAGCCCCAGGCTCACGCGCTGCTGGAGCCGTGCCTGCCATCC
>NW_006299394.1:1512023-1512322 GCF_000327345.1 Myotis davidii | reverse complement strand
CACCGCGCCTGGAACACGGGTGTTCACGCAGTGGCTGCCCACGTGCTCTGTGACCAGCCATGTAAGAAGTGGGCCATGAGAACCAAAGGTGATAATCCGTAGGACCACTGGCCAGACAGGTTGGGCATGAAATCAGCGTGTGTCAGCGTCTCTCCAGGTGGGTGGGTTTCAGCCCCACTGAGCACGTGGTCTCCTGCCCTGGAGATGATGCTAATTTACTAACCGATCAAAGGGTTGTCCAATAACATGGAGGAGAGAGAGGAAGGGGGGAGAGAGAGAGGAAAAGGGGAGAGAATGGG
>NW_006299394.1:1511041-1511905 GCF_000327345.1 Myotis davidii | reverse complement strand
GAGAGGAAGAGGAGGAGAGAGGAAGGGAAGAGAGGAAGGGGGAGAGAGGAAGGGGAGAAAGGTAGGGGGAAGAGAGGAAGAGGGGGAGAGAGAGGAAGGTGGGAGAGAAGGGGGAGAAAAGGGGAGAAAGGTAGGGGGGAGAGAGGAAGGTGGGAGAAGGGGGAGAGAGGAGAAGGCAGTCATTGACACCCAACTGAAACCTCCCTTCATGACTGGTTCCCAGCATCAGTGGTGCAGGGGACGCTTGATGACCTTGCAGGGAGTCCTGTGTGGACTTGTATTGGTGCCTCTGCAGGGGTGTCCATGCCAACACTGCTGCCCAGGCCCCTGCTGCCAGGGGACAGCCACCTGCCTCTGGCCTCCACGCAAGCCTGCCCCACCTGCAGTGTCGCTTGATTGACAGACAGGAAAGCTGTAGGCCAGCCTAGAGCTCTGCTCTCACTCAGGCCACCGGCCCCTGCGCCGGGCACTGCGGCTTTGACATAATTACATTGTGAGGTCGTCTCTGCCAGGCTGACCTTGACCTTGACCTTGTCACTCTGACCATCCTCTCCTGGGAACCCAGCCTCCACTCCCGCCTCTGCCTCTGGGTTCCTGTGTGGTGTTGCTGACACTCGCATTTCAGTTTTTTCTCTAAATTTAGTTGTTTTCGCCCCGTTGGCTCCCAGATTTCCCTCTGATTTAGTATCTTAGTCTCTGCCCTGTTCCAGGGCTGAAACCATGTCTGTGGCGGCGGGGCCGGTCTTGAACTCCTCAGAGAGGGCCGAGCACAGGCCGCTATGCAGACCGGCACCAGAGTCTGCTGGGCTGGGACAAGTGCCAGCAGCACTGACCTGCCCTCGGGAATCTGACCTGGACAAAGGC
>NW_006299394.1:1509472-1510847 GCF_000327345.1 Myotis davidii | reverse complement strand
CCCTGCGTTTGGAGCCCCGAGTGAGCCCAGGAAGAGGAGCCTCACTCCTGGGAAGCGACTGGGCCGGTGCTTAATCGCTCGGAAGAAACATCCTGTACCCGCCGTGTGATGGGACGTCGGGAAGCAAGCTGCTGGCCAGTGAAGTAATTTCCTTAACCAAGAGGAAGAAGGTGGTGGGCCAGGAGACAGACCTGCCTGAGAAGCCATGCCCACGGCGGGGTGAGCATGCGCGACGCTCAGCTGCCCGCCCCACCAGCTGACAGGATAAATCAAGGCCCGCGGTTCACCTGCAGACGCCACGGATTTTACCAGAACAGGAAGCTCGGCGCTGGGACGTCTGCACCCTCTGTGAGGGCATGTGCCCATCCCGTGCCCACGCAGGGTGGGTCAGGGTGTGCCCACCTGCCTCCTGTCTCTAGAGTGACCCCTGGAGGTCGGGAGAGGGGCAGAACACCGCAGCTCGCTCCATCTTGGAGGTGAAGGTCTGGGTGCCCACGTGGAAGGCACTAGCCGCGGGCATTATATCAGCCACCCTGGTCATGAGCTAAGAATTGTGCTGCCCGGCAGGTGGCAAGTGGGAGCCCTCCTGGTGAGGTGCCCACGGGAGAGACGACGTCCGGATTCTGCGTAAAGTGCTGAGGGCTGTGAGTCATTCCGCCTGGACTCTGTGTAAGGTACTGAGGGCTGCTGAGTCATTCCTCCTGGACTCTGTGTAAGGTACTGAGGGCTGCTGAGTCATTCCGCCTGCTTTCTAGGTGGGAAAACAAGGGTTTAGCTGATTACCCGACCTTGAGTCTATGGCAAATGCTCCCCTTCACAGAAACGGTCCATGTGAACGGATGCTCATGCAGGTGGCATGCAGCCGCACAATGTGACCGAGCCACCTCCATGGCATGTTATGTTCAGGATGCACCAGAGCCAGTGTTTTGTTCTGCCAGGACGCTCTCCAAACAGACATGCAGATGTTCCGTGGAGTTCCTGACGATCTGCTTACAGAGAGCACCTCTCCGACCCGACCAGAGGAAGCTTCCATGTCACTCGCCACGAGGAGTCCCACGGGTGGACAGTCACCCTGGGCCACACTGTTGAGGCTGCAAAGCGTTAGAGGTAAATCCTCCCGCAAGGTGAGGCCTGGCCTGAGGGAGAGGAGGTGACAGGATGCAAGCAGGTGGACCAAGGACAGACCACACCTACTCCCGTCAGCCCGGTGGCCTCACTGTGACGTGCCGGGTCTGAGCGGGTCACTTGCAGGGCCAGGACAGGGGGGCACTGCTGGGGCTTCCCTCTGGCGTGGCCATTAGTCCGAGCTTCACTATCCAAGTGGCCATGACCTTGTTCCAGAAGGAGGTCTAGTCCCTGCCCCCAGGGCAGCAGA
>NW_006299394.1:1504944-1509435 GCF_000327345.1 Myotis davidii | reverse complement strand
CTGTTTGGGGCAGTGTGTGTGTGTGTGTGTGTGTGTGTGTGTGTGTGTGTTGTTTGTGTGTGTAGCAGCCTCGTGGAGCACAGCGGCCAGATCTGTGGGAGGCGGGAGCTCAGCACTCCAGCAGGTCCAGCCCAAGGGGCCAGGAGTTCAGGGCCAGGGGTGCTCTCAGAGGGAGCCAAGAGGCTGGGCACGTGTGCGAAAGCCTGGCCCCCAAGGCAGTCAGGACGGAAGGGGCCTGGGCTGTAGTTGGACCTGTTTGGCTCAGTCTGCTCACCAGGAAGCCTCAGGTTTTGTCCTGCAGTGGGGGTGAGTCTGCAGACTGGACACCGCTGCCCTACAGGCTTCAAGGGTGACAGGAAGGCTTCAAGGGTGACAGGAAGGCTGCGAGGGTGGCAGGAAGGCTGTGAGGGTGAAGGAAGGCTGTGAGGGTGACAGGAAGGCTGGGAGGGTGACAGGAAGGCTGGGAGGGTGACAGGAAGGCTGTGAGGGTGGCAGGCTGCCGTCACTGTGCACAGCGTCATCATGGGGCTTCTCAGTAAGTGACCTCATTCTGAACCTCTGCGATGTCGTGGGACGATGAGTGTGAGGGAAGCTGTGGTTAGAGTAGTTCTGGAGAGATTTTACTGTTGTTGCAAATCTATATATATAAAAGCCTAAGCGACCGAACAACTGGTTGACCGGTTGCTATGACGTGTACTGACCACCAGGGGGCAGACACTCAATGTAGGAGCTGCTCCCTCATGGTTATTGCGCTCCCACAGTGGGAGTGCCGCTCAGCTGACTGATGGGATGGGCACCAGATGCAGGGCTCATGCTGGCTGCTGCAGCCCAGAGACCACAGCAGAGTAGCATTGAGCCTAATGAGTGGCGGCGGCAGCAAGTGCAGCAGGCGGTGTTGGACTGCCAGTTTTGGCCCAATCCCCATGGGCTACACCAAGGGACCTCACTGATGCATGAATCTGTGCACCAGTCAGTGATTTTGTAATTACTATGTATGGTGCCAGATGGGTGCTAGAATTACCTGGGAATCAATTCATATCTATATATATAAAACCCTAACATGCAGATAGGCCAAACAGGAGAACGACCGAACAACCGGTCGCTATGATGTGCGCTGACAACGAGGAGGTGTGTGTGGAACATGGCGGGCATTGGCCGCGGTGGGATGGTGGAGCAGATAAGCAGGGCACCAGACCAAAGTGGGGCACCGGTTGCTGTCATCGGGGTGAGCCTCTGGTGGTTATTGAAAATTCTTTGCTTCCACTCACCGCAGTCCCACCCGGCACTCGATGACAGCAACCGGTGCCCCACTTTGGTCTGGTGCCCTGCTTATCTGCTCCAATATCCCACCGCGGCCAATGCCCGCCATGTTCCACACACACCTCCTCATTGTCAGCGCACATCATAGCGACCGGTTGTTTGGTTGTTCGGCCATTCAATCTATTTGCATATTAGGGATATATATATATATATAGAGAGAGAGAGAGAGAGAGAGAGAGAAAGAGAGAGAGAGAGAGATTAGAGGTGCACAGATTCATGCATCAGAGAATGGGCCATGACCCGCCCCTGTGCCCACCACAGCCTCTTGGCCCGCAGTTCGTTTCAAGGTGCACGAATTCGTGCACTGGGCCCTAGTGTAAAAAATAATGCGAAAGGGTTGGGTTTGAAACATCGGTGCCACACACCTCCATGTATTCTTATTTCTATTTAGTCCTACTCCCATGGCGGCTTTCAGGTGGCTCTGATCTGAACCCTGGTCCTCCTTTTTGCACAAGTGGCATCTCTGTGCTCCTGGCCTTGAGCTGGGGTGGGGCGGGCGTGTCACACGGCAGACCCGGTGACCCCACTCCCAAGGCCGGGCTGGGAAAGGCCACGCGCCGCTCGCTGTCTTTGGGAAACTCACCAAGAGCGCTGGTTGCCCTGGGAGACGGCCACACGCGGAGTGACCTTGGGAGTCCAGCTGTCTGGACAGCAGCTGCGTGAGTCAGAAGCCTTGAGCCCATCGTGGCCACTGCTCACTGTCACCTCCTGGAGACCCGGGGCCAGAGGGGCCTGCTGTCTCTGACCACTTGGGCGGCCTGCAAACCACAGTTATTTCTCCGTTTCTGGAGCCTGGGGGTTCAAGTTCCCAGCGCCCGCACATGGACCCCCAGCACGTGGCCAGCCCACGGTGTCAGCTCAGTGTCTGGGAGGGCCCACTTCCTCATGGTCACTGTCTCCTCACTGTGACCTCAGAGGTGGAAGGTGAGGGAACTCTCTGGGACCCCTTTGGTGAGGACACGACCCCACCCCTGAGGACTCCACCCTATGACCTCCTCACTCCCAAAGGCCCGCCCCACACCAGCACCTTGGGCATTGGGTTTTCAGCGCATGAAGTCCAGAGACACACATATTCAGTCCACAAGCTCCCACGCCCAGTCAGTCCCTAATTCCCTAACAGTTAACGGCTGGACTGTTCTAAGCTGCCTTTTGGGGATGTCAGCGCAGAGCCCAGGGCGGGGCGTTTCTGTGGACCCTCGTGGTGGGTGCGGCCGGGACGGTGCTGTCAGCGCTGGGCGCTGACTGAGGCTTCGGTGGCAGGTGCAGAGGGTCACGCTGACTCACGCAGATCCTTTGCCCACAGGACCTGCTCTGGCCATGGAAGGACCAGGAGGAGTGCCCTCTGGTGGGGGAGCCACAAAGCCCTCAGCGCCCTCTCTGTGCTTCCAGCTCTGGACATGGAGGTGCGCGAGGACACAGACCCCCATAGGGACCTTGAGCTGGGCTCCCTGGTCTTACCCACCTCAGTCTTATGAGACCACGTCTCTCACCGTGGCTGAGGGACTAAGGGGCACGCGGCCCCTGCCGCTGGCATGTGACCTGCATGCACAGTAGGGGCCAGAGAACTGGGCGGTATTCCATGATTGGACTTTCCTCCCAAGAAAGCGCACACATAACCTTCGGCAGTGGAGGGGGACTGTGGGCCCCCCACCTGCAGGGAGACTGGTCTTCCTCAGAGACGCTGTTTTCTGGGAGCCCAATTAAAACGTGTTTTCCGCCGGTAAGTCAGCTCCTGGATTGCAAGCGAACAATGAAGCGGCGGTGGACAGCGTGAAGCTGCGCCGCTTCCCTGGAGAGTGCTCAGGAGCCCTTTCCTGCCTCCTCCGCCCTCGAGGCTGCCCCCCACCCCGCGCCCCCTCCGGCCGCCTCTCTGCACCCTCCATGTCTCTCCACACAAACACGTGGACATCACTGTCTACATTCCGCCAGCACCTGGAACAGCGGCTCTGGCCATCATCTCGCCCACTGGCCACAGGGAGAGGCTGGGAGGGGCCTGGGAGGAACTGGGGGATGGAGGAGGGGCCCCCTCTGGGTCCCCCAGGAGCCCTCTGGCCAGGGGTCATGGAGCAGCACCGTCCCAGGTCATCGGACCCCACAGTTCAGAAGACACGCCACCTGGAGATAAAAGGATATAATGAAAATGTAAATGAAAAACTTCCCGCGGCCGGGCCTGACAGGGGAAGATTGATCCCCGCGACGCTCCGTCTTGATGAGACAATGAAAAATCGCCGCGCGGCAGCTGTGTCAATATCAGACTTGGTAATGCCCGGCTGCGCTGGGTTTTATTTAATCCGCTTTGCCGGGAGATGATAACGGTTGTTACTTTTCAGGGCCTGTCTGTCAGCGCCCGGCCGCAATATCCCTCGCCGCGCGGCAGCCCCGCCATTTATTTTAAAATACCATTTCACACGCTGCTGACTTTTAACAGTGTTCCGTGTGCGGCTGTGAGATTGAATAGCGACAGAAACAACACTTTTTATGAGAATACAGAATATTAAAACCGGGCACAATATACAGATGGCTTCTCGGTACAGCGTGTTCCCCTGCCCCGTGCCCACTCCCACCGCATGCATTTGTAGGAACACCATAAATGTCACTCTCGCTGACTGCCTCCTGGCATTTCATTTAAATGGAATTCAAGTCGGGCTTGCTGCCGGCCGGCGGCTGCTGCTGCTACCGACTTGGGCTGGGTGCCTCCGCTCACAAAGTCGCCCTGTTGGGCTCATTTCTTGGGGCCCCTGGTGGGGAGATAGGAATAACTGCTCAGACCCTAATGGCAAAGAGCAAAGGCCCGAGGATCCTCAAAGACTCCACCAGGAGACGGGCCCGCGGCCAGTGCTCACCTTTGCGGCCATGACCTTGGGGAGAGCTGCTCTGGGCTCTGGGCTCCGGCCGGGACCTGGGTTAGTTCATCGTGGTGGGAACCAACACACACAAACAGGCATCCGTTGAAAGCCATGGCAGCGGCTGTTCTCCACCGACTTCCATCCTGGAGGGTGTGCGCTTGGCTGCTGGGCCTGCGGATGGGCAGGGGCAGGCGCGATGCCGACATGAGCCAGTTCCCTGTTCTCTTCCTTGGGCAGAGCTGTGCTTTGCTTCATGGAGTCCAGAGACAAAGTATAATGGGGGGGGGGGGGGGGAGAGTGGGACACTGGGGCCCCACCCCCTGTC
>NW_006299394.1:1501674-1504888 GCF_000327345.1 Myotis davidii | reverse complement strand
TATAATGGGGGGGGGGGTGGTGAGACTGGCGACCTGGGGTCCCTAACCTCCTGTCCAGGCCGAAGAGTCTAGACGTGGTCTGCTGAGTCCAGCCCCGTCCGTGCGCCCACAGCTCGGGCCTGAATCAGAGCCTGAGAGATTTCCGGCCGAGAGCTCCATTTTCAGAAAATTGGACGTCTCTGCTGGAAAAAACCAAACAGAAACTCTGACTGTAAGCCTCAGGCCCGGCCTTGCGCACGCGGCTCGCACACACTAGCAACAAGGCAAGACGGGGCATCGCGGTCCAGAGGCATTGGCAAACCTGCCTGCTGCTGACGGCACTGACATCCGGTGTCTTTGTAGGAGTTTAATTAGAACAGCGGAGAGATGAGGGGCTGGGACTGGGAGATGCCGCCACGGGAGGTTTGGCATTTCTTCATTTTGGACCATTTCTACTTACTTTCAAGTTAACTCCCACGAGCCTTTCCAACGTGCTGAGGCACAGGTAACATGACAATGATCTAGGCCACAGCGTGTGCAAATAAGCTTAGGAAGTGAGAATATTCTAGCACCGCCCATGCTGGCTGGGCTCCTGGGGTCGCCCTGAGGAGGGGGCCGGCCCTCGTGCTCTGCTTCCTGGGAGCGTCTCTCCTCTGCCGTGGCCTGTGCTCTGTCCTTTTAATCTCCTCAGACGCATATGCCTTTTCTCCCCTCAGAGAGAGGAAGGGGCCACCTATGGCTTTGGTGTCCTCAGCCAGTTGGCCACCGGCTGCGATGCTCCCCCAGGAAATGCCCAGGAAATGCCCGCGGCGGTGCCGACTGCTTGCCTCCATCTGGCACGCAGCACAGCGCCTGGACAGTCAGCGGGCAGGGCGTCCTGGAGCCGAGGCTGTAAGGCTGCATGAGAAACGTCAGAGAGGCCAGAGGATCACTAGGGCAATGCAGGTACCACAGCGAACCCCCTGACACCTGCGAAAGGAGGAGCCCCTCATGGGGTCAGAGACCTCGGCGTCTGCCTAGAAAACCATGGGGTAGAGGCAGTATTTCTACTCCCAAATCCTGCCGGGCTACACTGCTATATATACATATATACATACATGCATCTACATATACATTCATATAAACACACATACATAACATCTGTATACACATACATATGTATATACACATACACACATGCATATATACACATATACACATACATATGCATATACACATATACACACATCTATACATACATATACACATATGTACATGCATCTATGCATACATATACATACATATACACATGCATATATACATACACTTACATATATAAACACCCTGTATACATACACATATGTACATACATCTATATTTACATATACACATATATACATACACCTACAATACATGTACATATACACATATGTGCATGCATCTATATATACATATATATACACATATACATACATCTATATATACATATACATACACGTACATAAATATACACACTAGAGGCCCGGTGCACAAAAATTTGTGCACTCAAGGGGCGTCCCTCAGCCTGGCCTGTGCCCTCTTGCAGTCTGGGACCCCTCGGGAGATAACGCCCTGCTGGCTTAGGCACGCTCCCTGTGGGATTGGGCCTAAGCTGGCAGTCAGACATCACTCTGGCAGCTCAGGAGCCCAGTGTGTCATAGTGACCAGTGGTTCTGCTGTTAAGGTCAGTTTGCATATTACCCTTTTATTATATAGAATAGAGGCCTGGTGCATGTGTAGGGGCCGGCTGATTTGCCCTAAATGGTGTCCCGGATCAAGGTGGGGGTCCCGCTGGGGTTCCTCGCCAGCCTGGGTGAGGAGCTGATGGGTGTTTGCAGGCTGGCCACACCCCCTTCAGGGTGGGGGTCCCCACTGGGGTGCCTGGCCAGCCTGGGTGAGGGGCTGATGGCTGTTTTCAGGCTGGCCACACCCCCTTTAGGGTGGGGGGGTCCCCACTGGGGTGCCTGGCCAGTCTGGATGAGCGGCTGAGGGCCGTTTTCAGGCTGGCCAAGCCCCCAGCCTCTCCTTTTTTTTTTTCTTTTATTCTGGGATTTATTTACCTTCTATAATTGAAACTTTGTTGCCTTCAGTGGAGCTCAGAGCCAGCTGGGAAGCTTGGCTACCTCCATCACTGGAGAAACCAAGCCTCCTGCTCGTTTCAGCTCCATGGCTGCTGGCCACCATCTTGGTTGGGTTAATTTCCATATAATCGCTCTGATTGGCTGGTGGATGTGGCTTCGGGCGTAGCAAAGGGATAGTTAATTTGCATGTTTGTCTTTTATTAGATTAGATATATACACACACATATATACATATACACACACATATATACACACATCTATATATACATATACATATGCACACATACACACATCTGTATATACATATGCATATATGTACATATACATACATCTATATACACATATACACACATATACATAAATATACATATATACATATATACATATGCACACACATACATCTATATATACATACATATACATATATATATACATACATCTATCCTATATAATAAAAGGCTAACATGCAATTGTCCCCACGAGCAGGAGTTCGACCAAACAGGAGTTAGATGTGCGCTGACCACCAAGGGGTGGCACGGAATGAAGAGAGGCCCTGGCTGGCAGCCAGCAGCCTCTAGGGACCCTACCCGTGCATGAATTTTGTGCGCGGGGCCTCTAGTATATACACATACATACATACACATACATACACATATACACATACATCTATATACACACACACATATATATATACATATATGCACACATCTACATATAATACATACACATATACATGCATATATACACATACATCTATATATACATATATACACATATATGCATACATCTATGTATACATATACATACACATATGACTAGAATTGAGGTCAGTAGCCCGTGTCTGGGCTGCTGAGATGCGGGTCGCCTGTCTTCGTGGCAGAGAGGGGGCGGGCCCTGTCGAAGGCATAGCGCTGTTTGCAAGGGGGACAGGGTTGGAAAGCCGGCACCGCCCCGGCGCCCCCCCACCCGCCGCCTTCGTGTTATCTTCCTTCTTATAGTTGAGGGTTCGGCTCTGCATGCTTGTAAGCACTTGGGCTAATGCATTTACTTTTTGATGGAAGTATCTGTCATCTGAAAAATTTCTGTGATTACTGCCACAGTATTTTGGCTTTTATGATTTCTAAATGCTCTTTTTC
>NW_006299394.1:1498426-1501645 GCF_000327345.1 Myotis davidii | reverse complement strand
CCCCCCCCCCCCCCCCACATCACCACCCTCAGCCTTTTGTTCTTCCCCTCTAATTTTCAGTCTCTGCTGTTCTCAGGACTCCCAAGTCCATTTTTCATCTCAGGGTAACAGTGTTTGAAGGCACCATTTCTTGCTACGACCTCTGCTCACAGTCAGAAGGGAAAACATTGGAGTGAGGAAATCAGCTCCAACAAGTTTTACTCTAGGCAGTGGTTCTCCACCTTCTGGCCCTTTAAATACAGTTCCTCATGTTGTGACCCAACCATAAAATTATTTTCGTTGCTACTTCATAACTGTAATGTTGCTACTGTTATGAATTGTAATGTAAATATCTGATCTGCAGGATGGTCTTAGGTGACCCCTGTGAAAGGGTCGTTTGACCACCAAAGGGGTCGCGACCCACAGGTTGAGCACCACTGCTCTAAGGTGTAGCCCAAACCCCTTCACCTTCAGCTTCTATAAGGACGTTAAAGCCAGGCACCGAGCCCAGGTGGCGTGGCTCAGGGGCTGAGCATCAACCTATGAACCAGGAGGTCACAGTCCAATTCGCGGTCAGGGCACACGCTCTGGTTGCAGGCTCCATCCCCACTTGGGGGCGAGCAGAGGCAGCCGATGGATGCTTCTATCTCTCTGCAAAATCAATAAAAACACTTAAAATAAACAAAAACAAACAAACGAAAAAAACACCAGGAGCCTAAAAAGGTCCCAAAACGAGGTGTCCTCCAGGATGGCCAGTGGGACCCTGACTGCGCCCTGTCTGAGCGCGGCACAGGTGAGGGCGTTAGGACAAGAAGCATTCCATTTCAAGAGACAACGGGCACCTCTTCCTCGCAGGACAGAAGCAGTGAGGGCTGCAGTCTCACCTTCAGAGCTGACGGACACATCAGGGCCGCCCAGTCCCTGAGCAGGCACCCTGCACCTCTCCCCGAGCTCTGGCCTCCCTCAGTCCCAGGCGACAGGGCGGCAGGAGGCCCACGCCACCCAAGCCACCTGCCCCCAGGTGGACACCAGAGCGGAGGGTCCAACCTTCAGACCCACCAGATTCCCTAAAACGTGAACTTCTCTTAAACGAACATTCTTTGATTTTTGTCAAGAAGCTAGGGGAGATGGTAGGCGTCCTGTCATTCTGTCCTCTTCAAGAGGACTTTGACATCTGGCTGAAGGCTTTCCTGGACACCCCAGACCCCCTGGATGGGGAATCGCTGTCCTCGCTGCACCACACCCAGTGCCCTGTGCCAGCTCCTTGCTGTGCTGGATTCTAGTCACCTGGCACCCCTGTCCCCCAGCACGGGGGCCCCTTCTTTCCCGCACCTGCGCTCCGCTGTGCTGGCTCCTGATGCCTCCTGTCCTCGGGCCCGTGAGGACCCGCTGGCTTCCTTCCGTCCGGCCCAGCCTCGTCCCCACGGCAGAGCCTCATGGAGTCTGTGGGGATGCGGCCGATCACTCACTCTTGTTCTGCTTCCTCTCCCGGTGCGGCTTAGGGACCATGTCACATGATCCTTGTCCACGTCCCTCCCCTCTTTCCAAAGCAGCTCTTCCAAACCTCCCCTTCCCTGTGTGTCCCTGCTCCAGCCGCCTCCTCCCGGGGGAGGAGAGCTCTCCCGTCGGCCCAGGAGCGAGCGGCACACCGCCCTGCAGCACGCTGAGCCCAGGCCTCGCCTGCTCACACCCTGAGGCCATCTCCCGCTGTCATCCCACATGGAATTCTGTAGTCCTTCCTCCACCTGGGCCCTTGCCCTCTGACTCCCACGCCTTGGCATGGAGTGTGTCCTCCCCTGTAGTACAGCTCGGTCTCCCTTACAGACTGGACTGGGTCTCTCATCCACTCCCTGGACTCCGCCATGACCCCTGAGCTCCAAATCTGTGCCATGTCCTGTCCTCACCCCATACCTGGCTCATAGCCGCCAGGGCCAGCCAGGTCTCTCTGGGATGGTGGGGCCACACAGCTGCATAAAATCCAAGTTCCAGACCCTTCTTTTCCTCCAGGGGATGGAGACGAAATGGCCAGTTGGCATTTGGGGGGAGGCCCCAGGCCTCTCTAGACAGGGGACCTGCAGGAGAGCCAGCGAAAACGTGAGGAGAAAAACCGTCTGCTCACAAATATGGCAACGATTCTCCAGGGCGGACACGCTCACCCCGTGGCTCCTGCTCTCCTTGGGAACTCACTGCAGCCACACTGCACGCTGGGTGCCCCCTGGCTGTGCCCATCTTCACACCGAGGCTGTGCCCATCTTCACACCATGAATGTGCCCCTGGATGTGCCCATCTTCACACCGAGGCTGTGCCCATCTTCACACCGAGGCTGTGCCCATCTTCACACCGAGGCTGTGCCCATCTTCACACCGAGGCTGTGCCCATCTTCACACCGAGGCTGTGCCCATCTTCACACCAAGGCTGTGCCCATCTGCACACCATGAATGTGCCCCTGGATGTGCCCATCTTCATGCCATGGCTGTGCCCCCCTGGCTGTGCCCATCTTCACACCGAGACTGTGCCCATCTTCACACCATGGCTGTGCCCCTGGATGTGCCCATCTTCACCCCATGGCTGTGCCCATCTTCACACCATGGGTGTGCCCCTGGATGTGCCCATCTTCACGCCATGGCTGTGCCCTTGGATGTGCCCATCTTCACACCAAGGCTGTGCCCATCTTCACACCATGAATGTGCCCCTGGATGTGCCCATCTTCATGCCATGGCTGTGCCCCCCTGGCTGTGCCCATCTTCACACCAAGGCTGTGCCCATCTTCACCCCATGGCTGTGCCCATCTTCACACCATGGGTGTGCCCCTGGATGTGCCCATCTTCACGCCATGGCTGTGCCCATCTTTACGTCATGGCTGTGCCCCTGACTGTGCCCATCTTTATGCCGGGGCTGTGATGCCCCCCTCTTCCATGACTGCAGACCCCCCAAACCCTCAGGGTTTCCAGACTAGGCTGTGGGCCCATCACAGGGGATGGTGACTGGGTGTGAGTCATGTAGGACTCTTGACTCTGAGCCCTCTCCCCTGCAGGCCCTGCAAAGCCTCCTGGGAAATTGAGGAAGGGCGAGGGCCCCTTTCCCACAGCCTGGAACCCGGGTCAATGTTATGGCGGAGGTCCCACCTGCAACCCCTCCCAGTGTCCCCAACGGTGGCCGTGCAGAGGGAGGCCAAGAGGTTCTGTACAGGTGGGGTGACCAGACCTGAGATGAAGCATGAGACGGGGTGATGAGATGGGA
>NW_006299394.1:1495738-1498343 GCF_000327345.1 Myotis davidii | reverse complement strand
GGGGTGACTGAGACAGGAGACGGGGTGACTGTGATGGGAGATGGGGTGACTGAGACATGGATGGGGTGGGGGAGGCGCAGGGCCTCAGGTGTGGGTGCACTTGCACTGGGAGCCTCCTGAGCACTCACAGGGGGAGGGTAGAGCAGCAGGAGGTCCCTGAGGGAGACGGTGAGCCTGGCACACAGCTTCCCACTGGCCGGGACCCCATGGCTGCTGCCGGCGGTGCGAGCTGAGTGGGGCAGGAGAGCTGATTGTCCTCCAGGCAGCCAGGGGCTCGCCTGGCACTGCCTATCAGTCCCCGGGGCCATACGTCTCCCCGAAGCCCAGGTGATCTCCTGGGTGAGTTGGAGGGAAGGTGCCTGCGGGAGTGTTCACGCAGCGCACGGCCCTCGCTCATCCCAGGCCCTGACGGCAGCTCCTGATCATCGAGCTCCACTGGAAGACCAGGGCCTGAGCGAGGAAGACTGGCCGCCTGTCTCCGGTCTGAACACAAGCGAACATCAGTGCCAGGCGGGTGGTGCGCAGGGAAGCGCGGCGGAGCCTGGCCTGACGGGACTTTCCTGCCTGCTGTTCCACGTGAGGCCCGCGGGAGCCGTCCCGCGCGTTGGACTATGTACTTCACCTCATCCCGCCCTGGGAAGCGCCATTCTTTTAAGGAGGCAGAGGATAAGGGACCTTGGATGCGCTGCCACCAGCCTGATCACAGAGCCCTCGGGGACCCACTGCGGCCCTTCTGCCACTCTGTGAAGGGAGACCGGATGCGTCACGTGGATAGCGGGTGCCCCTTTCTCTTTGGGAGGGTGAGGGTCCGGGGCTGCACCGCCACCTCTGTGCCTGGAAGTCTGGCCCAGGGGCCTGTGGTCAGGCACTGTCTGTGCGAGGCGGATGGAGAGCATGGGCGGCTGGTCTGTAGCGCAGTGGCCGGGCCATTGCTGCCTCGGGCTCAGCTGGGTTGCACGCAGGCTGGGAGTGCGGCGCTGAGAGGACGCTGCAGGCCACAGACTTGGTGTGCAGCCCCGTGTGCCCAGAGCTCCGGTTGTTAACGATCATCCCACTCACCCACCTGTTGCCTCCAAGCTCTCGTTATGGCTGTGAATACGGGCGACTTCCACTGCGCCTGCTGCCTCCACGTGCTCTGCCGCCCCGGTCACACTGTCACTGCTCAGCGATGGAGCCCCGTGACAGAGCGATCCCCCTGGTTTGGCTGAGAAGCAGGTGGTCACTAGGACCATGCACTCCCTCGGCCGATCCCGGCTCTCAGGGGACTTAGGTCTGCAGGTCATTTCTCCGCAGGGCAGAGCTGTGGCCCAGGTTCAACACCCGGCCCTGCCTCACAGGGGCATCAGGAGGCGTCGGAGGCACGAGGCAGCCTGGTCATTGCTGCCCATCGCGGCTGGCAGCGCCTCAGGAACTCTGGAGCCTCATGGGATCCAGGGGACCCATAACCCCGCCTGGCCTGCAGGGGACCCGGTCGCCCTGGTGCAGGGCCGCCTCTCGGTAAAACCCCTGCCACCCAACATCAGCGATTTGCTCTGGAAGAGGGGGCTGCCTCGCTGCCGGCTCCTCTCTCCCGCCAGCATAGGACAGCCTGCACCTGCCTGGCCTGCGGACCCTCAGCTCCAGCAGACGGGCCCAGCTCCGCGCCCACAGTCCCGTCTGGGCAAGTCCATCCTGGGGTCTGTGACTTCGATACTAAACCAAAGCAAATACGCCAACGTGGCAACGACATTTAGTTCAGTGCTTAGCAGCTCCGTAGAAATTGCTATTATTATTTAAATGAGTTTTCATAGTAAGTCTATCCAGTGGCTGACAAAATTTCTCCCGTCAAGGCCGTTACTATGGGCAACTGCGCTTCCCTTCCTCTCATTATTATGCCATTGTCCCCACCAGCATCTCCGGACTGGCCGTCTCTCCCAGAACCCGCACTCGCTCTCCGTGCTGCAGGAGGGATTTCAGCCCAGAAATGCCCGTCCGGTTTGCGGGGGCCTCTGCTCCTGCGGCAGTTCCCAGCCCCGGGCCGCGCAGTGGTGACCAGAACTCATTTCCCTGGGCTCCGGGTGGCGCCGTCCCTGCACGCCCCGCTCAGGGCATGAGGATGTGGAGAGTTCTGTCTTCTCCACGCAAGCACCTGCCCCTCACACTCGGGGTCCACTCTGCCCTGTGCATGTTGGAGGATGTCCTAACGGACACGACCACCTCCTGGGGTTCCCAAAGGACCCGTCGGACCGGAAGCACAGGGGTTTGAGGGTATCAGGCGCCGCCCCCAGGATAGGATGGGAGAAGCAGTTTCCTGTGGCCCCCTCGCGGGGCTGACACCCTCCCACCACCCTTCCCAGGCAGGTTCCATTCACTCCACGCAGCCAAGAACTCTTTCCTAGGCCACAGGCGAGGGGCAGTGAGCCTCCCTGCTGCCGCTCCCTCGGCGGGTCCCAGCCCCGCTGTCCCCTATGAGCTCCCCTCTGGATATCTGCCGGCACCCCCGTTCTAGCTACCCCGCCCGTTCCAGCCCTCCCTCCCATTCCAGCTCCCCCCCGTTCCAGCTCTCCTCCACCCATTCCAGCTCCCCCCATTCCAGCTCCCCCCATTCCAGCTCCCCCCCATTCCA
>NW_006299394.1:1489762-1495594 GCF_000327345.1 Myotis davidii | reverse complement strand
CCCCCCCACGCACTGCAGCACCGGCACCTGGGTTTCGACCCAGAAACACGTTAGTCACCTCAGTTGTCACTTAGGCCCGAGCACCTTGTGTCCCTTTTCGGGAATTAAAATCCCAGGAAAGCTTGGCGTTAGCTGCACTGAAGCTGTTCAGTGTCTGAATAAAGGAAAGCAATGCCACAACGGACAAGACGGATGCTTTGAAGAACGGTGCGTCTCCGGCATCCACACACCGCTGGCCGGCGACGGGACGGCCCTGACATCTCGCCTCGCTCTCACTGTTGCCATCTGTCCATCCCACACTTCCTCGCTCAGAGGCTCAGAGAATGGCTCTGTATGGACGAGAACCACAACAGGAGGCCCAGATGGGCCGTGTGGCCCGCGGGTCCCAGAACAGGCTCTCACGCCCCAAGCCCAGGTAGAGGAGGTAAAATGAACAAGGAAGTTCCTGTCCTCACATTCTGCTACCCGCTTGCTTTCTGTATTTTATAGAAATGAGCCTGCAGCCTGTGCTGTGGGACCAGCTTCCCTCCCCTGGCGAGGTGCTGACTCCTCCTTGCCTGGGCTGGACCCCATTCCATCGCGTTATTGTAAGGACTGATGGGCATTTGGGTGGTTTCCAATTCTTGGCTGTTATGAACTCATGCTCCTATGAAGATCCATGCACAAGGTTTTGTGCGGACATATGTTTGCTTCTCTTAGGCACATACCTAGGAGCGGAATTGCTGGGGACACATGATAACTCGAGGTTTAACCCATCCACAGAAACCAGCCTGTTTTCCACAGCAGCTGGGTCGTTTCATACTTCCATGGATAGGGTCTGGGCTCCGATTTCTCCACAACTTTGCCCACACTTGCTACCAGCTGCCTTTTTTTTTTTTTTTAATCACCACCATCCTCGCCTGTGTAACATGAATCTCATTATCATTTTGACCTGCGTTTCCCTAATGGGCTGATGTTGAGCATTTTTGGGGGCCTTCATAGATTTCCTTTAGAGAAATATCTATTCCAACCTTTTGCCCATGTTTGAGTTATATTGTCTCTTAAAAAATATATATTTTTAAAAATTTTAATTGATTTCAGAGAGAGGAAGGGAGAGGGAGAGAGAGATAGAAACATCAATGAGGATAGAGAATCATCGATAGGCTGCCTCCTGCACGCCCCCTACTGGGGATTGAGCCCAAAACCTGGCCTGTGCCCTGATGGGAATCAAACCATGATCTCCTAATTCATGAGCTGAAGCTGAACCACTGAGTCACACAAGCTGGGCTATAATTTGTCTTTTTATTATTGAGTTATACAAGCACTTTATATGTTCTAAGTATAAATTTCTCATCAGGTAACTTACCTGCAATTTTTTTCTCCTTTCTCTCCACTTTCTTGATAGTGGGCTTTGAGGCACAGGGCTTATATTTCGATAATGTGGAATTTATTTGTTTTGGGGGCTGTGGTTTTGTGTCACGACTTGCTTTATCTTCACAGGACCCTTCAAAGGAACGCCTACGCTTTAGTGTTTAAGCTGCGGATGGCATTAAGACCTTAAGACGCCAGTGAGTTGACTAAACCCAGATTACTGCTTCAGGCATCTCTATACCAACTTGCCACCACATATTGGTTGTAAAACATATTTGTGGTTTAGACCCTCTGACTGTGTGTGATACTTGAGACTCTAAGGGATGTTAACGATTTCATGGTCAATTCCAAAATATTATACAGTGTGCTGCCCCCAGGTGGTGGCAGCAGAGCCTTGCATGAAGTCTCTTGAACTTGAAGAACATGGTTTATCTGAGCCTGAGTTTTCTGCTCTACTGTAAGAATAACTTTTAAAGACTTTGCTTAAAAAGGAAACTTTCTAATAAAACCAAGTCCCGAATGTTAAGAGAATACATTTAATAAGAAGATAAAGAGAAGGAAGGAGAGAAAAATAAACATTTACTGAGCACTTACTATGTGACTTTATGTACAGTATTTCATTTATCCTCACAATACCAGGTATAGCCCGACGTCCTCAGGTTAGAGATGTTTGGCTTCAGGCCACACAGCAGCGACAGATTGCAGCTCCAGCGGCTCTGAAGCCTGGGTGTTGCGCTATGCCTGTATTTGTGATTTGCTATTAATCAATGAAATGGAAATTCACACCCAGTGAGTGTTTAGCAAGCATAGCAGGTACCATGCTGGGTAATTATCATAAACTAGAGGCCCACTGCATGAAGATTCGTGTAAGAATGGGCCTTCCTTCCCCTGCCTGCCGGCATCGCCTTCGCTCTGGCCTGGAGTCACCTTTCCGCCTTCCCACGCTGCCCAGAGGCCTGGAGTGGCTGTGGCAGTGAGGAACGCCCCACCCCTGGCAGCTGGGCGCCTGTGTATGCAAATTAACCCACCATCTTTGTTGGGTTAATTTGCATACTCACTCCTGATTGGCTGGTTGGCGTCACAAAGGTACGGTCAATTTGCATCTTTCTCTTTTATTAGTATAGATGTGCAATCAAACTGGATTCTTCTTCGTTGGGAATAGATTTGGATGGACAAGCAAGGAAGAGAAAAAGAGGGAGGGAAATGAATTGCATGTTCATTTGTGGCTGTAATGGGAGCAGGTGTGGCCCGAGTGAGATGGAAGCCATGTCACCATCCCCTCCCATCCACTCTGTGGCTTCACAGTCTGTCCAGGGTGAGCTCGGCACTGGGGACATGCGCCTCTCTTCTGTGAACCGCCCTGTGTCCCTCGGCCCTGTTCCTATGTCAGCACCTAAGAGTGATGTGCCTAAAAAGACACTTTCCATGAGCCTAATCTCACATAGGAAGGGCTCACTCCATAAATGTCAGCCCTACTTTCCCCACAGCCCGAGCCAGCTCTTGTCTGAGCATCTCTAAGGACGTCTTTCCCTCGCACCTAGGGGAGACACACCCTTTCCTGAGCGCACACAGGGCCTGCGCCCACCCCCCAACCCTCCGTCCCCGCCATCCCTGCTCTTCCCGTGGGCTTTGGGGAGTGAGTCTGACTGCTGGACCTGCAGCGAGGAGGAACCCGGGGCAGCGCTTTGAGATGAGGCCTGTCAGCACTCCTTGTGCCCAAACCAGAGATGGTCCCCACGCAGAGCGCAGAGCGTGAGGCCCGGCCCAAGGATCGGGGCTTTGCACTCACCTCTTTATGCAGCCACCGATGGCTTCCATGTGCTTTCCATGTGTGAAGGGGTGGAACCTCCGGAGATGTCTTGGGGGGTGGTTTGGGGGCCGGGGGCCTGAAGCAATAACCACAGAGGAGCTCTGGGCACAGAGCGTAGCAGAGCAGAGGGGCCCGGAGTCCGCCATTAGTGGGCCTCTCTGCACTCCTCTCTCCACTCGGGCTCAGCGCTGCCTCCGGCCTCCCGGCTCTGTTCGCAGGATTTGGTGACCACAGCCAGCACCCAGCACCCTCCAGCCCCTGCCTCGCCCTCTGTTTCCCAGACGGTTTCCCATGGGCATTCATTGGGCCTTGTGGACTGAAGACATGGCACAAAGTCTTGTTTAAGGAGTTCATTGACCGGTAGGAAGAGAGATGAGGAAACAGACGAGGAGACAGTGATAACGTCCCCATCAGCATGGCACTCCCAGTGCTGCCTGCTCTAAGCAGGTCACGCTCACTCTCCATCCAGTACTGACGCTGCAGTCGGTTTTAGCGATGGGGGACCAAGGTGACGAACTAAGTGGCCTGCCCTTGGCCACATGTTTTGTAAGTGGCCAGGCTGGACGCCAGGCCATTTGGCTGGCCCACGAAGCCCTCCCCCTTTGACACTCATTTCTGGGAGAGGGTCTCAGTCCTGGGTTCCCCGGGCGGGGGGCAGAATTTCCTGAAGGAGGGTGCCAAGCCAGACAGGAATGCGGGTTCCCAGGCTGGGCAGGGCCTGGGGATGAAGGGGGTTCAGGACAGAGGCAATGTCAGAGCCTGAAGACACGGAGCGAAGGCTTGTTCAGAGAAATCGGGTGCCTGCGAGCACAGAGTGCCGAGGCTGGGGGCCAGGCAGCACCACATCAGATCTTGAGGGGTCCCCCTCCCATCTGGGAAAGGTGAGCTCATTGTGGAAGCTGGGTCACCAGACCGAGTTGCAGACACGCAGGCCTCACCTCCATGACACACTGCAGCACATGATGGCTCCTGAGCAAGCAGCCACTCCCCCTCCCCTCCCTCTGCACCTGCATCTGAGACCATGCCCAGGGAGGCATCTTGTCCACACTCACCCATCCATGCACCACATATTTGTGAAGCTGTTGTTACCTGTCAGGAACCATGCAAGGCACCAACATCAGCAGCCTGAATGAGGCCTAGCGCTGCCAGGGAAGGACACAGGTGACCAGGAAACTGACATATAGTTGGAGTTCAGAGCCAGGCAAAACGCTGTGCAACAATGTGTCAAAGTCTGTTCCTGGAGGAGGTGCCAATGCTCGGAGGATAAGAATTCAGACCCTGGAGTCATGCTGCTCTGGGTTCAAATCCCAGCTCTGCCGTGTAGGAGCTGTGATATCAGCTCAGTTACTCAATTTCTCTGCGTCTCAGTCTCCTCATCTAACAAATGCAGGTCATACTGTGAACAGCCTCAGAGACGTTGAAAGGCTTAATTGAGTTCACATTTTAAAGTCAGTACAATGATCCCCAGCAGATGTCACTGCTGCACAGCGAGTTGGGACATGATAGTTGAGTTCAAGTCCACGACTTCTCAACCTTTCCAGAAAATTGGTGCATAAGTGGCTTCTTCTCAAGACACACAATACAGCAGGGCGTTGGTGGGCTGTGAGGCACAGGTGAGGGTGCTGACCACCTTCTGTAACGCGCTCTGAACCCTTGGCCCTGGTGGAGTCGTGAGCTTCACACTGGCTCCTGGTGGAAGAAAGGTCCCCCAGTTCCCAGACACCTTGGATTTGACCCCCCGGCTGCCGTCAGGGAGCTCCGCTCATTTCGAAGTTTCCGGCCATTTCCGAGAAGCCTGTGGATAAGGCCTGTCTGACACCGCCAAGGCCCAGCTCTACAAGGAGCTCAAGAGGCTGGCGGTGTGGCCACTGGGTTGGAGCCTCAGCTTTATTTTCTACTAGAGGCCCGGTGCACAGAATTTGTGCACTCGGGGGGGGCGGGGTCCCTCAGCCTGGCCTGCACCCTCTTGCAGTCTGGGAGCCCTCAGGGGAAGTCCGACTGATGGCTTAGGCCCCCTCCCCGAGCAGGCCTAAGCCGTCAGTCGGACATCCTTAGCACTGCTGGGAGGTGGGAGAGGCTCCTGCCACCGCTGCTGTGTTCGCCAGCTGTGAGCTGGGCTTTTGGCTGAGCAGCCCTCCCCCTGTGGGAGTGTACTGACCACCAAGGGGCAGCTCCTGCTTTAAGCATCTGCCCCCGGTGGTCAGTGTGTGTCATAGTGACCAGTCATTCCACTATTGGGCCGAAACCGGCTCTCCTACACCTCCCAAGGGGTCCCAGGTTGCGAGAAGGTGCAGGCCAGGCCGAAGAGCCCCACCAGTGCACTATTGGGACCAGGGAGGGACACAGGAGGTTGGTCAGCTGGGAAGGGACTGCAGGAGGGCTCCAGGGTGTCTGGCCTGTCTCACTCAGTCCTGATTGGCTGGACCCCAGCAGCAAGCTAACCTATGGGTCAGAGTGTCTGCCCCCTGGTTGCCAGTGCACGTCATAATGACTGGTCAACCAGTTGACTGTCTGCCCCCTGGTGGTCAGTGCACATCATAGTAAGCGGTTAAGTGACCTTAGCATATCATTAGCATATTATGCTTTGATTGGTTGACTGGCCAACTGGACACTTAGCATATTAGGTTTTTATTATATAAGACTAGAGGCCCAATGTACAAAAATTTGTGCAC
>NW_006299394.1:1471101-1489430 GCF_000327345.1 Myotis davidii | reverse complement strand
TGCAGGGTGGGGGTCCCCACTGGGGTGCCTGGCCAGTCTGGGTGAGGGACTCAGGGCTGTTTTCAGGCTGGCGGGTGACTGAAGCTCCCAACTGCTCCTTTTTTTCTTCTTTTTTATTCTGGGCCAGCTTTAGCTCTGGCTCCAGCTCTGAGACCTCTGCTGCTGAAAGCAGGCATCTGGACTTCGTTTAGCTTCTATAATTGAAACACTGTTGCAACTCCAGCTCTGAGGCCCAGCTGGCTGAAAGCAGGTTTCTGGGGATTGTTTAGCTTCTATAATTGCAACATAGTTGCTTAGAGTGCAGCTCATAGCCGGGCCGTGGCAGGCGGGGAACCTTGGCTTCCTCCATCACTGGAGCAAGCAAGCCTCCTGTTCGCTTCAGCTGCCTGGCTGTTGGCCGCCATCTTGGTTGGCAGTTAATTTGCATATCACCCTGATTAGCCAATGGGAAGGTTGTTGGAGGTACGGTTAATTATGATGTTTGTCTATTATTACATAGGATTATTAGATAGGATAGGAGGGGTCAGGAAAGGTCAAAGTTCAGTGACTTAGGTTCCTCTCCATGACCTCTACAGGTGTGGGCTGGTGCAGCATGGGGGATACTTTCTGTCTGGTCCGTGATGATGACATGGCCAGCACTGAGGTCCAGGCTGAGAGTCAGGGTTCCTCATGGCTCATGTCCTCATCTGCTCCATCTCTGAGGAGCGTCTTCTGGGGCTGGGCTGCGTGTCAGCCAAAGGCACACGGTGAAGGAGCATGGCCGTGTCCTCAACCCGCTCAGAGTCCAGCCTGGAGTGGGAGGGCAGATGGGCTGGCAGAACACAGGCTTCCACACCATTTAGGAAGTGCCCATGGAGTCTATAGGGAGGGAACCGGCCTTTGTGTTGAAGGATGGAGAGGCGTCTGTTGTGGGCGAGGTTGAGAGGATTTCAGAGAGAACCAGTGCACGTTCGTGCTGGAAACCGGAAGGCAATGCGGACAGCAGCCACTTGGGGGAGGGTCTGGGTATTTGGGTAGAAAGACGCCACCCTCCAACTCAAGAAGACTGTGCGGCACCGTCCTGCAGCCCTCGCAGAAGGAGGGCCCACCTGCCGCTCCTCCTTACCAACCTGTGACCTCAGGAAGCTGCTCAGCCCCTCTCTGTTCCACGTCTCCACCCGCGAGTGGGGACGTGACCTTTGGTGTGGCTTTCGTGTTAGGAGAGGAGCCTCTCGAGCCACGTGGGCTGCGGGCTGTCGGGGCCCACAGAGCCCAGAACATGTAAAACCCTGCTTCGTACCAGTGGGCATGACCCTTCCTCACTGACCGAGAATGAATCCAGGAAATGCCGCAGGTGCAAGCAGTCCCCAAAGCTGTTTGCTGTGATTGGAAAACACTCCAAGACATGAGCGCTTCACAGACGATTCACCATCCTGGGCGGGCGCGGCAGGTGACCTGGGGTGTGCGCGCGAGTTCACGCTGCACATTGAGGCTTTGCTTGAAGTTTACATTTTGCTTCATCGAGAAGTGAGGTTCATGTACTGTGGTGGCATCTCTCTCGGAAATGGACCGCTCCTCCTAATAACCCTCGTAAAAGGCACTTCTAGACACGCGCACGTTCCTAGTGCGACGGCCGTGGCTGAATGTGGTGTCTGCTGGCATCTGGCCCCCGGGCGGACGGCGAGGCGGGAGTGCCCGCGGGAAGCCTGTTCAGGGGTAACAGTGTTCCTGGAGGAGGGCTGTGAGCGTATGGCAGGGGCGGCGCCTTAGAAAGCAGCACTTGGCCTTTGCACGTCCTCTCTGGACAGTGAGTGGCTGCGCGGCTCAGAGCCGAGGCCGCCCCAAGGCTGCGAGGACAAGTTCCATCGGGAGCTTTAATGAGGTCAAGGGGACAGAGGCGACGGCCGAGCCCTGCGTGCGGCTTCAGGGCCCGGGCTTGGAAGTGGGGCTCGCCTGACGCACGGACAGGGTGCCGGGTGTCCAGTCCGAAGCCCTCGGCCTGAGACGGGCTAGGCACTGATGCGGTTCGTGCCCGGCGCCTTCAGTTAAATGCTGAGGCTCTGGCTCTCGGGCCCAGAACTGGGGTCAAGAACACCTGCTTGGGCCACTTTGCCAGGACGTAGCGGGGCCGAGGGAGAGGACACCTGGGAGGAGGCGCCCTGTGGGCCAGGGCGGCAGAGCCTGCGCACAGACCTCGCCTCCGCACGCTGCCACCGTTTGGTACATGCGCCCGGGCAGCGGGGTGGGCGGCGGGCCTCGGAGCCTCTGGCAGGGACAAGAGAAGCTTCGCCTGCCGCCTCCCTCTCCGGAGGCTGCCGCTTTCCGAACATTCCCGTGAAGGTGAGGGCAGGCCTGGGCTGACCCCTGGCCACCGTTCACTGTCTGCCCCAGCGAGCCAGCAGGCCTCCCGCTCACGCCCTCTACGCGGATGGAAATGGGGTGCACTGTGGGGTGCCTGTCACGTGAAGAAGCCTCACCAGGAGGTGACGTTTGGGTCAGAGGGGCGAGGCCCACACTGTCACAGCTCCATCACTCAGCGGCCACCCTCCACGGGGCCAGGGGCTTGGCTCTTAGCTCCATTTGGAAAAAGAAATCCATAAAATTAGAAATTGGACAGCTTCACTGCTCTAGGTCGGTTTTTATGAGGCCTTCTCGGATTTATCAGAGGTTCCAACATCATGGGCTTACGAAATCGTTTTTGTTATATCAAAAATTCAAACTGTTATTTTATTTATCTTTATTTAAAGCAAAACAATCTGTCCCCTACCGGCCCCTGGGCCGGGTCTCTGAAGGCACTTAGGCCTGGCAGGGCTGCAGAGCGCAGGGGGAGGGCGTTCCTCTGTGACGGAGCCGCTGGGGATTTCATGTCAGCCAGTCCCCCTCCTTCTCTGCCCCCCCCCGCCCCGTCCCCCGGACCATGGGCTCTGATGAAACGTCAGGTGTGAGATGGACGGCTGGTGGGCTGGGGGAGGCGTAGCAGAGGAAGCCACAGCACAGCGGTCACCTCCATCACCAGCCGGCAGTGGGCCCCTGGGGCCGTCTGTCTCCCCCTCTCCTTGGGAAGGCCCTCTGGGCCGCAGGCCTCCCGCTCCACAGGCCTCTGACGGCCTGTCTAGGGCGTTCTTTCTGGATTCATCCCAGTTCGTGCAACATTACTTTCATTTCTCTTTCCCCAGACTAAGCTAAGGACCTTACATTTTACCATCTTTTCATTAATCTTCCATAAATGTTGATATATTTCTCTTCTAATCCCTCCTACACTATAGATCTTTCAGAAACGGGGCCTGTTTAGCTCTTAGTGCTCGGCTCTTAAAGCCCCTCTTTAGCAAATGCGTTAGTCTGTGGCCTTTGACAGGAAGAAGTTTTTCTTCCTGGTGAAGCCTAAAAGCCGGGCCAGCGTGGGTCACCCTTGGCCACGAGAGCGGGTGCACCGTTTCGGGGGCCTGGTGTGCGCAGGGCTTTCTTGGCGGTTGGGGGTGGGGGAAGGGAGGAGGAGGAGAACGTGGGGAGCCCCGCAAACTCCGTCCAGAGCACAGGACGTGCCCTTTTCAGATATAAGAATCTGTGAAACCAGTAAAATAATCGGAACCACGGCACCGTTTTGTAGCGCTTGATTCTCAGGTTCGTCAGCCCCTTCCCCTCTTGGTCTCGCTCCCGCCAGACTCCCATGCTTCTCTTCATCTTTTCGTTCGTTTGGTGATTTCCACCAGCTGTGGGCCACCCACTCGCCGGGAGGTCTCATTTCCAGCCATTCCTCCTCCAGAATGGGCTCCGTGGGTTCTGATTCTGGTTTGGGCGGACACCCTGCCTGAGCCTGCGGAGGAGTCACGGCAGCTCCTAGCGCCCAGACAGACCCACGGCCGTTTCAGCCTGTGTTCATTGCACAAAGGATGCTCCCTGCAGTGCAAACTTGTATTTCCTCCCTGAAACCAGCATCGAGGGTTTTCTCCTCCCTTCTGTACTTGGAGATGCGGGCTCTGCTAAGATTGCATTTCACTCTGCGCCTGCGCCTCATGCTCCTTTGTCTGAGCCGTTTCTGTGTGTGGCTCTGAGCTCATTCCTCGCGCTGAGTTACTGCGCCTCCGCAGGGCTGCTCTTCGGAGACTTCGGAAATATTTCCAACCTGGGATTTCCATGATATTAAAATTTTTTTATTATGAAATACATCATCCGCAGAGAAGAGTGTATGTAACGTATATTTAGAGTTTAAAGAGAAATATTGAAATGAACTTGTGCACCCGCCAGCCTGGCTCCCCGTGCCTGCGGACAGCGGCCTCACGCTCACTGCCCTCGGGGAGCCACGGTCGGGGTGGGGCTCACAGCATCCTGCCTACTTTCTTCTGGTTTGACTCATACACATGACCTCAGGGCGGCTATGTTTGAGTGGCTATATTTTGACTGTTTTGCCCAATACCATATATTTATCTATTTAAAGACACGGGGGAGGAAATAATTACTGCTTTTTATTTAATATTTAGTTTTTAATCCTCACCCCACGATATTTTTTTCATTGATTTCTTTTTTTTTTTTTTTTTTTTTTTTTTTTTTTGTTGGTCAAGGATATTTTTCCTATTTTTTTTTAGAGAGAGTGGAAGGAAGGGAGGGGCGGGAGGAAGAAAGAGAGGCAGAGATAGAGTGAGAGAGAGAACCATCGATGTGAGAGACACACATTGACTGGTTTCCTCCTGCACATCCCCGGACCAGGGCCGGGAATTGAACCTGCAATCCAGGTACTTGCCCTTGAGCAGGGATTGAACCCAGGACCCTGCAGTGCTTGGGCTGACTTAGCCAGACTTGCCAGGGCCTGATATTATATTTTTGAGATTCATCTGAACTTTTGCATGTGGCCATATTCACTCATTTTCTGCTCTATGATATTTCCTGTTTTTCATAGAACACATTTCCCCTTCTTGCACTGGGTGTTTTTGTGTTGTTTTCCTTTTTTGCTAATGCCGGCCTTGCTTTCCGGAACATTCTTGTGTCAAAAAGCCCAACTGCTGGGTGGCAGCATCTGCACCTGTCTGGTTTCCCGGGTGTTCACTGCCTGCTCTTCCCCAGAGCCGCGGGGCCAACTGATCCTCCACCGGCCCTGCTCATGGAACATTCCTGCCAACTTTGGGTATCGGCCAACATTTTAATTTTTGCTAATCCGTTGGTTGCGAAGTCCTATTTTACTGGGACTTTAAATTACATTTCACTGATTAATAATAAAATTAGTATCTTTTTATATGTTTATTGACCATTGGTGTTTTCTCTTCTGGAAAATGACTGGTCATGACTTTTGCCAATTTTCCTAACAAGATTTTGTTCTTCTCCTTTTGAATTTAAGTGTGTGATTTCCGAACACAAACCCTTTGTTATTAATGTGTTCACATATTTTTACGCCCTTCACTTTCCTTATGGTGCCTTTTGTTGAATGTAAGTTCTGGCTTTAATATAGCTAATCTATCAATTTCTTTCTTTTATTATCTTTGTTTTTCTCCTATCGTCTGTGTCCACGGTCATGCATATGTGCATTCAAGTTCATTGGTTGATCTCTCCCCACCCACCCTCTCCTGTCTTCTCTCTGAGCTTCAACAGTGTGCTCATGCTTCTATGTCTCTGGGTCAATTTTTGATAATACGTCTATTTGGTTCTTTAGATTCCACATGTGAGTGAGATCATTTGTGGAATCTTATCTTTCTATGACTGGCTTATTTCACTCAGCGTAATATTCTCCAGGTGATCTTGACTTTTTGAGTGTAAAAAGTCTTTTCTTACACTGGAATCACAAAGGTCTTCTTTGTGTTTTTCTAAAAGTGTTAAGCGTTGCCCTTTACATTTAGGTAACAATTTTAACTGCAACTGATATTGACAAAGAGGGGGAAATAGGCATTCGGTTTCATCTTCTCCACATGGCCATCGTCTCCGCGTTCCTCGTGAAATAGTCTACTTTACTCCACACTCCGCCTCACGTTGTTTCTAAGTTTCTGGGACTTCCATTGGACGCCATTCATCTGGCATCCAAACGACATGGTGCTTAGCAGACTTTGTGATAATTTGTGACTTCAGCCGGATCACAGTCTTGTCCTCTTCTGCATCAGTGTATTGGTTATTCTTGGCCTTTTCTTCTCAGAGATGTAGAGTCAGCTAAAGAAAACACCTGCAGAATTTTCTTTGGAAATGAATTGAATGTAAAAAGTAATTTGGGGAGAATTGACATCCATTAATGAAAAAGCTGGATCTCTTTCCATTTACTTAAGATTTCTTTAGTGTATTTCACTAACATTTTATAGTTTTCTCCATAAGGGTTTTGTCTTGCACAGCTGTTGATATATCTGTTCCTTGAACTTTTCATTGGCGTAATCACACACACAACACACACAATGGTATCTAATGCCTCCAGATCCCTCATAGTCATGCAGTTGAGTTCTGTAGATAGTTTTTATTACTGGAAACACTGATAAATCATTTCATTAGTTCTAATAATTAATTTCTATGTTTTTTAGTTTCCTATATAGGAATTGAAATACCTGAAAATAATGACAGCTTAGTTCTTTTTCTCATCCTATACTTATTATGTTTTATAGTCAAATTGAGCTGTCTTCTTTCCAGTACTATATTGACTAGAAGTGGTGACAGCAGACTTTGTATTTCTAATTTGAAAGAGAATTCTTTTAATATTCACCATGAAGGGTGGAGTTGCTATCATTTTTGGCACAAACCTTTTACCAGATGACGGAAATAACACTTATTCCAAATTTTCTAAGATTCTATTTTTAAAAAAATCCTCACCCTAGGATATGTTTATTGATTTTTAAAGAGAGATGGAGGGAGGGGAGAGAGAGAGAGAAGCATCCCTGTGAGAGAGTAACACAATTGGTTGCCTCCAGTACGTGCCCCGGACAGGCTCGAACTGCAACCTAGATATGTGCTCTCACTGGGAATCGAACCTGCAGCCTCAGTGCATAGGACGATGCCCCAACCAACTGAGCCACCAGCCAGGCCTCCAAGATCCCATTTTTAAAATCATGAATATTAGCTGAATTTTATCAAATTTGTATTCATCTCTATGATGACCGTATTTTTTCCTTTAATATGGTAAACCGCATCAATGAGTTTTCTTGTACTGAAACTATGTTACAATCTTGGAAAAATCTCATTTGTTAGTGAGGTAGCGTCTTTTATACATTGCAGAACTGGGTTTTCTGATTCTACGCTCAAGAATTTTTCATCTGAATTTGTGAATGAAATTGGCCTTGTAGTTTTCACATAGTCATAATTTTCTTGTCTCATTTTGAATGTGCAGCTAGATTATTCCTCCAGGATGCATTAGGCAGTGTTCCCTCTTTTTATAGTCTTGGAAGGAATGTGTGAAAAACCGTATGAATTCACCAATTTCCTGACTGTTTGGTAGAACATAGCTGTACAGCCATGCGGACCTGTGGGTAGCTTATTTCTGGTGGGAGGTGGGAGTGGAGTGGTGGAGAGGGAGGTGGAGAGGGACCGCCAAGCAGAGAGGGAGAGGGAAGGCGCCCGGAGCAGCCTGGGTTGGAGCTGCTGGAGGCAGGTGCCGCAGCCTGGGATGAAAGATAATAAAACAAAGACATGAGAAAGGACAGTGCCGGCCCAAGAGGGCAGGTGTGCCCATCTTTTCCTTCCAGCACTTCCCTCGCTGAAGTACAGAGGGAGCCAGCGCGGGGAGCGCAGAATTGGTGGACATCACACGGGGCCTCAATCTGGTGCCAAGTGGCCAGAGAACTTACTTCCCAGTCTTCCTGGGACATCGGCCCTGGACATCAGCGATTCACGCCAGGGAGACGCCAGGGAATGACACTTACAGGGACACTGGGGGCCTGGACTGAGCCCCTTCCCTGAGCCCTGACAGCCAGGCAGCGACTTCAGACAACCCCACAGCCAACCAGAGATTTCTCCAGGGTTTTTGAATGATGTGGGAACCAAAGGGTAAGAGGGACACATTGAATGGCACAACCTAGCCCCACTCCAACAGGGAAATTAAAATGGAAAGGAAACACACCGTATACTTCCAGCTCTATGACACTGATAATTAGTTATGGCGATCAGGCTAAGAGGTTAATATATTAGAGAAAACGAGTCTGCTAATGGAGATTTTTATGCTCCTTACATAAGCGTGTCATGTGGACGGGAAGGTAAGCTCAATGATCTTCTCACTGCGAGATCCTCAGAGTCATGAACAGCCCCTGGCAACAGGTACTGGCCCCTTAGTCAATGAGGCGACACGGGTTTTGAGTCAGACAGGGTTAACTTTCACTACGTACCCGCGTGCGGTCTGGGCAAGCGAGCGCTCGAGCCTCAGTCTCCCCATCTGCACAGTGGGGGTGCCAGCAGGCCACACCCGTGAGTAACTACAAAGACTAAATCTACGCAGCACGCAGACACAGCAAACAGGTCACAAGTGGCGTGTGTCATTCTTGTTTCTTACTCTCTGCTTGTCGACATGCCTCCTGCTTGGTGACTGAGCTGGCGCGGCGGAAGCAGCCACAGCCCTAAACAAATTACACCTCACCCCCGGCAGCAGCATCTTATGACTTCTGTTCTTGGTCATCGAGAGGCCTTGTCCTCAGCCGCGAGGGATGAGTGAGTGGGAACCATATTGTAGGAACCGGATGCACTGATGTCCTGACCCGGCAGCACTCTCATCTCCTGCCTGAGCCATGTTAATGAGGTTGTTTGAGGTTCCACTGCCAGCAGCCACATCCATACGCGACAAAGGATCCCGATTCTCTCAGGTCTGAATCTGCGTGGCGGCCAGGGTCGGGTCCTGGAAATGCAGACGCAAGAAGGAACCTGACGTTCCCGGGAACAGGAGTGACGGACATTCCCAGTCACGTCCAGTTGTGGGGCTGGGACAGAGGCCCAGGGGTGACGACGCTAAAACGAAAGTCAGCACATTCGCAACTCAGATGGACACAGCTCAAGGCCACGAGTGACTGACAGCTGCTCGCTAGTGCCGGCGTGTGGGAGACCCCGAGGGGAGTGGGATCTCTCTCAGCTGAGAGCGAGCACCGCATGGGGAGATGCACCTGGGGACACAGACGGTGCCTCCGGCGACACGTATCCTGACCAAGCCAGGGAGGTGCTCAGCTGATGGGCCAGCAGGACGCTGCCTGGGCTCGGCTCTTGGTGATGGAGAAGCAGATGAGTCTCTGGTCCATGAGCTTAGCAGCTTGTTTGCTGCGATTTGGTCGGAGACAACGCAGAGGCAGGAGTGAGAGCTGCACTGACGCGGCCGAGACCAGGAACCCTGAGCTCACCTTCTTCTCTGGCTCCGAGTCATCGGTGACCATTCACACCGACAGCCCGGCACCGGGACCTTGTGGTGGCTTTGCCGCCTGTGTGCCATCCCAGGAGGCTCCTGCCACCCAGAGCACCTCCTGCTCTCGTTCGGTTGTTGACAGCCTATTTGTTCATGGAAACCCCACCTCGATGCCGCCTTCATCGTCTCCCCCTTCCACACCAGCGCAACTTCTCCCGTGGGTGAACGCTCCCGCCAAGAATAACCAATACACAAACCACCTACTTCCTCCTCCCAGCAGGGACCCTGCCTCTCACCTGCAACCTGACAGGGCCCACCCACCAGCTGTGGGCAGGGCCTCGCTGCACCCTGGCCTGGGCCTGTGGCTGGCTGTGACCAATGGCATGTTAAGAGTTGTGACTGGAGCAGAGACTTGGAAAGGGCTTGCTCTGCTGTCATTCCCACGGGAAGGCCATTCCCTGGATCAGGACGAGACGCAGAGAGCTGCTCCGGGCGAGGCGCTGGGGCCTGGCAGAGCCCGCGGCCACGGCGGGGCTGTAAGCAAACCGCCACGCTCGCAGAGCTGCGTGCACAATGTGAGGCGTCGACGTGCTGGTTCCAGGCCCCTGAGCTCTGTAGGGCCCTGCGGCAGGGACACTGTAACGAGAGCCAGAGACAGCACCCACAAACGCCTTGGCCTCCGCTGTAAAACCTGTGCTCGCCCCTGACCTCTCCTTCCAGCCCCATGTGGCCCGGGGCGGGTCAGCGTGCCTCTCAGCGTCCCCGACTCACCAGAGGGTCCTGGCAACACGACGCATGACGCGGCTCCCCCAGTTGTGCACAGCGATGGCTGACCGGGGGCCCTGGCTACAGGACCAGCGCCTCTCACACACACATGTCGGGCTTCTTCCAAAGCGAACACAGACTGAGGCCATTGTCCCAGCCCCACACTTTCCCACCCCACGCCAGCGGCAAAGGTGGCTGCTCAGGGACCTGGTCACAGCCACCCCGACGGGTCCTGCTGCCACCCTAGAGGTTCCGAGTGCCACCCCGGAGGACTGCTGACACCCGGGAGGGTCCGAGTGCCACCCCGACGGATCCTGCTGCCACGCCGTGGGTCTGCTACCACTCCAGAGGGTCCAAGTGCCACCCTGGAGGGTCTGAGTGCCACCCCGGAGGGTCTGTTGCCACCCGGGCGGGCCTGAGTGGCATTCCCGTGGGCAGGGCTTTGACTGCTCAGTGGTGTCGCTCTGGGTCAGTCACGCGGCTGCATCTCCTGGACGAACAGGAGGCGGACGGAGTGTGTCTAACTTGCTGTCACTTGCTGTGACTCACTGCGGGCTTCTAAAAATGGCGCATCTGAAGTGTCAGTGAATTTGCCGACTGTTGGCACGGGTGAGGAAAGCAAGTGTGAACCTGATGGATTAGGCGCCTCTGCTTATCCCCATTATGCTAATTGGATCCAATTTTCCCTTGGCACCGTCCCCCAGCGCCAGGGAGCCGGGGTGGCTGGGACGCAGACGGCCGAGAAGCAGGCCTGGGAAGCGCCTTTCTGGGCCGTGCTGTCCTGAGGAGCAAGCGGCCTGGGCGCCTCTCATGGTGGCGGCGAGCTCTCTGCAGTGGTTCCACTGCAATGAGGTTCTCTCTGACCCCAGGACTGATGGCTGTAAACCCCACCAGCTGGTGGGGAAGGTGGAAGGGAGCAGGTCAGAGGGGAGCTTGGACCAGGCCCTCTTCTTGTCAACAGCACACCGAGAGGTCTGCGAAGGAGGGCGGGGTTCACCTCTGCTCACGGGGGACAGCGTGGGGCAGAATGCGGTCCCCACAGGTGCTCCCGCTGAGCACAGGGCTCGGACCCTCACCCGGGTGACACCTGATAGCAGGCCTCACGTCTTACTGACCTCCAGTGTCCAATGCCTTGCACGTGGCACACGGTAGGAAATGAATGACTAGAATACAGGGAAGACCCCATCCGTACACAGGAAGGGGGAAGAAAGGGTAAAATGAACTCGCGTACATTTACGTGTCTGTGTGGACAGCTGTCTGTAACCATTCTCACTGCACTGAGATTGCGACAGCAGCCCGCCTGTCGGCTCAGGCGGTGGGTCCCGGTCAGGCACAGGCCGAGGCTGTGGACTTGGTCCCCAGTAGCGGGTGTGCAGGAGGCAGCCGATCACATCACTGTTTCGCATCAGTGTTTCTCTCTCTCCCTCTCCCTTCTAGTCTCTCTAAAATTAAAAACAAAACAAACACACCTGGACCAATGGTCTTAATTCTACTTTTTCAACTATTATCCAAACATTTCTAAGGGATTCAAGAAACTGTGAGCTCCGAGGTTACCGTGGGTCTCAACGCAGCAGAGCCCGTCTGTGCTAAGATGCAGACACGTGAGTGTTAGTCAGGCCTCCTTTCCCCTAGGATTCTCTTAAAGACACTTCTTTGGCCATAACCACGCCGTTTCAGAGGATGTAGTTGCAATAGTTACAAGCTGTGAGCTTACACTGTGACTACTCTACAGCGCTGCCAATCTTTCTCACCGTAGGAAACCGCTCTACAGAATAAGAAGATATTGAGAGAAATTCTCAAACAATATTATCAGTCCTATTCAGACCCATTGTTTAAGCCCCTGCTGGCTGTTTTTATGACTGTCATTAGGATGTCCAGAGAAAGTAACTTACTGGCTGGCTCACAGACCAGCCAGGTTAACCGCTGGCTCAGGTAATGGGGACTCCCTGCTTCTACTACATGATAACCTGGTAACCGGGCATGTCGACCCGTTCAAACTTGAATAAACACGAGATGATCAACTGTGTGGTCACATGTTTGGCAATTCCAATCCACGTGGCATCTGTCAGGTCCTCGAACCAGACAGCACTCACGGCCACTCCCACCTTTAACCTCTGGCCAGTTAATTACCCACGTCTCCATTTCCTCATGTGTAGAGTGAGGATAATAAGGTGACTTAACCTCCTGAGTTACTGCGAGAGTGAAATGGGATAATAACTGTGCAAGTGCGGAAGGCTCTGGGCACATGCTAAGTGTTTAATGAATGTTACAAAATGCGTGACTTAGATCCGCCCAGCAGGGTGGCTGGTGAGCTTCCTCAGGGACAAAGTCCATGTCAGTTACAAATAAGAAGAGCAAATGCCACCCCCATGGCAGCCTCAGGACTGGGCAACACGGAGAGGTCCCTGCCAAAGTGACAGAATACGTCGGGGGAACGGCGATGACGGGGCGCCAGGTGAAGTGACACATTTCCACGTCACTCAGTTATCCCTGAGACGGGCGTGCTGGGCGGGGCCTAGGCTCAGCTTGGCTGTGAACTCACCATCTATGAGCGATGAGCTACGGGAGGGTTAGAAATGGAAGCCGCATTTTCTGAGTGTGTCCTGCTTAAGGCAGAGAGCTGTCTTGGCCTGAAGGGGACTAACAAAGAAATGGGAAAATTCAAGATAACTCAGCAGAAATCTTTGTGGGGTTCAGAGCACGCCCCTGCCCACTGCTCGGGGCCTTCAGGACCAGGGCGCATCCTGGGACGGTCCTTCACATCGTGGCAGAGCAGTGCGGCACGCATGGCGTCCTGCCCGCTCCTCACCTGAGCTGGAGCAGCACCAGGAGCTGCTTTCGCTCCTGGGTTATGGGAAGTGCTGGGTCCGACTCAGCAAATGCAGGGACCTGCTGGCCTCGCCCCGGCCGGTGGCGCATGCATCACCGAGGCAGGCACGGGGCGGCGTCCCCAGCCCACAGGGGGTTTTAATGTACCGAGTCCCTGCGGCACGTGGTTTAAATTCGAATGACTTAAAGGAGGGGCTGAGTTTAAAGAGGCCCTGAAGTAAAAGCAAAGTCAAGTTGACTATTTATTCCACCTTGTCACTTCCTTCCTTACAGAAGGCAGTGAATGACTCTGCTGGGGGAGGCGGGGTCAGCAGAGCAGAAGAAAGTCAGAGTTTGAAGCCACGGGGTCTGAGCTGAAGGCCCAGGTCCCACGGATCACGGGGACAGCTCACTGAGAGGGAAGCCCGGCTGTCACCGCTGTTTATAGATTTTTAGTGCTAAGTTCACTGGTTTCATATCTTTTCCAGGGTTTTTGAAAGTTCCATTTAGTCCATCACAAACCTGTATTTCACAGGAAGTGAACCCCATCTCCTTCCGTCCCGGCCTGGGGACCGGCCAGGTTAGGGCTTTCAGGGAGAAGTAGGAAGGGACTCAGTCTGCCCGTGATTCCTCCCCCTCCGCCTCGCTCTGGGGTGTGGCCTGGTTTGGGGAGCCCTCTCTGCCCCCCTGGGCTCGCTTACCCTCTCAGGTGGGGGCTTGGAGGGGCGCCGTGTGGGAAGGGCACGCGTGTCTTTCATGGTGCACTGCCAAGTGTGCTGTCTGTGTGGCCAGGACCGTGCCCATTCCTAAAGGGACCCTGGGCTGAGGCTCCCTGCTGGGGGAGGCCTGTCCTGGGTCCACTGTCTTCCAACCCCTCAGCTCGCACGGGGATGCACCTCACAGCGCTGGGCTGTGCCTGTGGGCGGTCAGCTTGCAGGAATCGGACCCTCGGTCGCGGGAAGCTGCTCCCAACCCCCCTCCTGGTCACAGTCCTGCTCAGGGAGGTTCAGGCCACTCATGCAGCCCTCTCCTGGGCCCACAGCCGGGGACGGAGTTTGCTTCATTTCCCATAGGAAATGCCTCCCTCTTCCTCTCCTCAAGGGCAGGCAGAGAGGCCCCGACCTCCCCGCGGGACTGAGGGCTGTTGACGGTGAGGTGGACTGTGACCCTTAGGGAGCCTGGGGACATGTCTGTCCCCACTGGCAGGGTTCTTCCTTTAGAATGTGGTCGCTTAGCATCTCTGTGCCCCTGGTTGGAGCCCAGTCCCCCACGGCAGGGCAGGAGGGAACTCAATGTCTTTCATACTTAACTGTCCAAAGGGGACATTGTTCTTAATGTGGGAATGTGTCAGTGAAGAACTGCAACTAACACATCATCGCTGCCCCAGGACCACCTCCCTGCATTAGGCCATTGACCCCCAGAACCACCTCCTGTGTTAGGCCATTGCCCTGGGACCACCTCCTGTGTTAGGCCATTGCCCCCGGGACCACCTCCTGTTTTTGGCCATTGCCCCCGGGACCACCTCCTGTGTTAGGTCATTGCCCCGGGACCACCTCCTGTGTTAGGCCATTGCCCTGGGACCACCTCCTGTGTTAGGCCATTGCCCCCGGGACCACCTCCTGTTTTTGGCCATTGCGGGACCACCTCCCTGCATTGGCGCTTTGCTCTGGGGACCACAAGGAGTCCTCAGGCAGCCCGGACCCCGGGGCCTCGCTCTTCATTCTCACAGTTGTTGAGTGGGACCCTGGCCTGTAATGATTACCCAGTGGACTCAGAGCCCTAAGTCTACCCCTGGTTTCCTTGTGCCTCAGCTTCCCACTGTGTGCGATCACACTGTCCTCATACTGTCCTCCACGGGGATTCCCTTAGGTTCGCGGTTGTGGATGAACGTTCTCAGCCCACTGTGTGAGTGTGTTTCTCACCGTCTGATGCCAGGACTCAGACTAGGTGCTCCGTCAGGCCCGAGGCATCAGGGAACCCTGCTGTTTACACGGGAAGTCCAGGCATGCAGCTTACTATTGAGTAAAGGGGCACAGCGCCGGGGGTGAATGCGGCCCCTTGTTGCCCTGGCAAGCCCAGGACCAGGCGCCTCTTTGCCCAGCGCGCTGCACGGCCTCGTCCCGCTGCCTTCTTACTTGCCTCTGGGTGAGAACCCTTTTGACTTGCCTCTGGGTGAGAACGCCACTGCCGCCATCCATGCTCACTGTAACTCGATTCTCTGAGTGATGTGTGTTCGGACTCCCCTGTGGGAGGGGGACTGATGGCCCATAAGAGATACAGGCAGCATCACTTCTGCTTCCTCTGCAAGTTCAGCCATTCTCCAGGCCGGGCCCAAAGCCGGCTGAGTGGGCAGAGGCGGCGTTGGCCTCTGTGCTGGCAACTCTGCTGGACCCCCGATCTGCGTGTCCCCCCCTTGTCCTGGGATTGCACTTCTGCTCCTCAAGGACCCGTTTCCAGCCGAGTGAGCACCAGGCGGCCCGGCCCTCACAGGAAGCCTGGCCTCTTCTGGGCACGGTCGGGCCGGGCCCCTGCTCATGGTCTCCCTGGGCGAGTCCGGGAAAAGGCGAAGAAAACAAGGGGCTGCTTCCTGCCGGAGGCTTTGTCTGTGATGGAAATGGGGGGCTAAGTAAAGGAGCCACGGCTGCGCTTTGCTGTGGGAGGGCCCTGCTCCGAAGGCGCCCACCTGCTGGCGGCTCCTCTGAGGGCGCGAGCCACAGCGTGCCAGGAATGAGAATGAATGGAAGACTCCAAGTTGTGGCAGGACTGGATGCAGAACCAGGGGCCACGCCTCCTCCTGTGCAACGTGCTCCCTCGTCTCTCCAAACTGGAAATAATTTTATTCTTTAAAGATTATAAAAGTAACTCACGGCCATTGTGAAAATACTAGAAAACACAGTGAAAAGAAAAAGATGAAAAATCAGAACCAGAACCCTACCACTGTGTTTAAATGAATAGCTACCAGCTGCTTGTGCCCAGGGTGGCTCTTTCCAGCCGCCTGTTTAGGGGTGCACCAGTGCCCCATTAAGTGGACAGCCCCTCCTGGACGGCCAGGACTCACACGCTCCCTCGCGGATGTGCTAGTATCAGGGCCACCTTAGCGAGCTTTCACTGCACGACAGACCTCACTGTGGGACCCTAACAAGCACTCAGCTCTGGCAACACTTCCGAGGAGCAGACGTGGATATTGAGAGTGTTTACAGGTGATGAAACGGAAACTCAGGGAAGTCACGTACCTACTACTGTGCACCAGGTCACTGAGTAATCCCCAAGGCCTGGCTTCAGAGCCCAGGAGCTGACCTCCGAGGGGCCATGGGCCCCTGGGACCGAGGGCCGCGGCCTCTCCTGGAGCGGTGCAGGTTGCAGGCGTCTCCTCACTTCTTCGGTCTGAGCTCTGCCCGGAGTCCTCCTAACGTTTGCAAACACGACCCATCGAGTCCAGCCCCGGAAACAGAACATGACACCACACGTTCTGCACCCTCTTCGCGCACACGCGGGCCAAGCCATGCTCCAGCCGGCACGTAGACCCCGGCAGGAGAGAGAGGTGTGCAGACAAACCCCGCGGACGCCGGCCTCTGTCATCCCACGTTAATTGTAATTTTGCCTCTTCAACAACAGGAGACCCATTAGGCTCCCCCCCAATCAATACCCAATATATTATCAGTCCAGACGACCGAAAATGGTGGCATGAAATACCAGGGCCCTGCACTTTCATTATGTAAATGGAACTCCCAGAGAAGGAATTGATTATTCAGTGACTCTGCCCAGCCTCCGATGCCTCAGTGAGATGAGAGAACGTGTGGGTCTCTCCAGCGACTGTAACTTAGAGGGACCAGGCGAGGAGAGAGGAACGGAGCACAGGGCACGTTTGCCGGCAGCCGAGGCGAGCCCAGGCGAGCCCAGGGGAGGGAGGGAGGAGAGGCGCAGGCCCAGGCTTATTAGTGATGAGCTCGAGACCACTAGGCTGGTGCCCGGGAGCAGCATTTTAAAAACCACACAAACGAAACCGCGAGGCAGCGGTGAGCTCCCTCCAGCCCTCCCAGGCTCCGTGGGAGGGACAGTGACCACACAGAACTGCCGTGGGCTGTGTAAGTGCCACATGGACCCACTGCTCTGTCCTCTCGGGGAGCGGGGCGAGGAGCGGCGTTTGCTTTCTTCATGGCAGAGTGGCGAAGAGATGGCTGTGAGGAGGCAGGTGGCCTGCAGCCTCCCCTGCAAGTTTCATTGAAGAAAAGCAGAAGGCCCCATGGCCACCATAGAAATAGGTGTGTTTGGCTTTAACTTGATTTTTTAAAAATACACTAGCAGAGTCTGCAGCACCCATTTTCCAAGATGCCCCTTTGCTCAGAATGTGTTCTGAGCCCTCCTTCAGGGAATCACCCACCGGACTTCGAGGGAGCTTTGTTTGGGGTCATCTCAGTGTTTGGTCTGTTGAGGGTTGTATTTAATTTTTGCAAATAGTCAAAATTCTTTACTTACTGAGGTGAGTCAGAAGGTTGTTAAGGTCGAGGTCGAGTCATATTTCTGTTTGAAAATGAGGTGTTAAAAAGCCGCGAAAACACGTGGCGGTAAGAGAATTGCGTCCACACAGCCCTTGCCTCAGCGCTTTCCGCTTGCATCTCCCCCTGTGGCCAGTGCAGCGGCCCCTGCGGAGGGTTTAGTTCTTCCGCGTCTCAGAAGGTGAACATCACGATGGAGTAGCTGGGGAACAGGGGAGGCTGTATGCTGACTGTTAACTCCCGGTGCCGGCGCCTGTGACTGGCTGCATTCCATCCTCACCCATAGCTTCTGGGGCCCATTGAGCCGATTCTGGGCCTTGTGAACTGGGCACAGGCAGGGCGCGTGGTTGGCCCGGTGTCCTCGGAAGGTTTCCGGGAAGCAGGAGCCCAGGCACCGCTCACCACGTGGGGCCAGCGGAGCGCCCAGCTACCGTCCTTCTGGGCAAACGGCTGTTTTCCAACTAAAGTGAATTTGCTGTCGCAGTCACAGTGCAGTTCCCGTCGCACACGCTTACAGACACACCCCTGTGGGCGGAGGGCGGTGAAGCAACCTCACCTGACTGCACGCTCTCCCACGCGGCCGCCCTGCTGCTCTGCCCGTGGTGAGCCACGGCGTGGTTTCAGGGTCTTGGCCGTGGGCTGAGAAACGCCAGCTTAGACGGAGTCCATGCCAAACACCAGTCCAGAGCGCGTGAGTGTCAGACAGGGTGCGGGGTGGGGGTGGGGCTGGGGGGTGGAGGACACTCTGCTCAGAGCTGCCTGGCCCTCTGGCCTTGGATCCCCCGGCCGCCAGCCTCCTCCTCCATCATTCCCTTCCCAGCGCTATTCCCGCAGGAATTCTCGATGAAAGAGAAAAGAAAGGAAGCATTTCGGTCCTGGCTGCCATCTGCTGGCGTCCTTCCCCTCACGATGAAGGCAGCGGGGCGAGAGGAGGAGGTGAAGCGCTCTGCAGGCGATGGGGTCAGGCTCCTCTCAGCGCCTCAGTGTCGGAGGGGGCCTGTCGG
>NW_006299394.1:1458896-1470804 GCF_000327345.1 Myotis davidii | reverse complement strand
TCCTAGTGTTGTTTCTGTCCGAATATATGACCTTAATTTAGAATGCATGGAAAAACATTCTCACACCCAAGTTGTTATAAACATTCCTGAAGGTTTCCCAATAACTGAATCGACTACCTGTTTTAAAATGTTACATTAATTAAAATGAGTTTAGATTGAGAATTCGCTTCCTCAGTCCCGCCAGCCACACGTCATGTGCTCAGCGGTCACCTGTGGCTGCTCCCTCCCAGCGCAGCGCAGGCCTGGAGGGCCGCCTCCCTCCCACCCACACACGCACCGTCTCCGGGCAGGAGTATGGACAGGCCGCTGGGGCAGGGGGCCTGGGAGCAGAGTTTATGAACGAGGATGCGGAGTGGGCGGCTCACACCCACCCTCCTCCCTCTGAGAACTGAAATGGGGTGTGGGGTGCGGGGCGAGCTACATTCCAGTCCGAACCTGCGTGCCTCCTCCCTTGAACAGGGCACAGCGGACAGGCATGAGAAGAGGCAGGGCCTGCGCAGAGGGAGCTGCCGGAGGGGCGTGCATTTGAGCATCTGCAGGCCAGGCGTGCTCACTGCCGTGGAGAGTGCCCAGGGGGCAGGGACGGGCTCCGAGAGGTCCCGGGGGTCCCGAGGAGGAGTCGGGAGGGGACTCCCAGCTAAGAGAGGGTAGGGAACGCTTAAGTACCGGAGCCGTGGGTCTGGGAGAATCTCCATGGGAGCAATGAGAACGCTCCTGCGGAGCGCGCGCACCCATTCCGCTCTACGTGAACTAGTAATTAAAGATGAAGCATCCGGTCTGCGTTTGGAAGAGGCTAGTAAGCCGTCCAGACTGGGACCTCGTTTCCTGAGTGAGAAAGTCGGGGTGCGGTCACACCTGTGATGCGTCGGGATGGAGCCTGGGCCATGGACCTGCTGCTCCCTCTGCTCCCGGCGGCTCCCTGCCTTCGTCAGCAATCTGTAAGCAGAGCAGAGTGGCCTTTCATTCTCTCTTTCGTTATTACTCTTTAATCCTCACCTGAGGATATGTGTTTACTGGCGAGAGAGGAGAGAGGGAGAGAGAGAGAGAGAGAGAGAGAGAGAGGAGAGAGAGAGATTTGAGAGAGAAAGCTCACTTGGTTGCCCCCCTGACCGGGGATCGAACCTGAAACCGTTCAGCACACAGGACGGTGCTCCAGCCCACTGAGCCCCTGGCCAGGGCAGGAGAGTAAGCCTTTGATCCTTCTCTGATAAGAGAGAAAGCTGACGCTTGGGCTGGTGTAGGTTAGGGGACCTGCCTGTGTCTCCCCAGAGCTCTGGGTCCCACTGAGCCCTCGACATGCAGCCGGTCTGAACTGAGCTTTGATGAAAGTCTAAAACACACACCGGATTTGTTAGACTCAGAAAAAGCGTATAAACTATCTCACCCTGGTGATATGCACTGACATGCATTTTTGTATTGATTTCATGTTAAAGAAAAATGTTTCCATATATTTAATTAAGTGAAATATATGATTAAAATTAATTTCTCCTTTTAAATATATTTTAATGTGGTTGCCTAGAATATGTTAAGTTCCATACGTGGCTCTATTCTATTTCATTAGCCTGGGTGGGCACAGGAGACCCTAGAGATGCACAGAGCCCGATGCTTTCTCTCCAGCTGGCTTCCCGCGGCCCAGGTCCAATCCTTGGCCTCCGTGAGGGTTGAGCATGCCTTGAAGAGCCCAAATTCAGATTAATAAATAGCCCAGAAAATTAGCACCTATTCTAAAACCATTAAAGAGAAAAAATAAACCTTTCCATTTGCGTTGCTCTTTATCTCAGGATGGCTGAGCAAATTAAGAAAGCTGGAAACCCCAGCGCTTAGCGTCCCCCCCCATTTCTTCTCCGCGACAGCTCTGGTAATGAAGGCCGTGCAAAAGCATTTCGGGAAAGGCCTCCGATGGAAGCAGCAATCAATATGCGCGCGGTGCGCTGAGGAGCCAGAGCCGCCAGGGCGGGCCGGTCGTCTGCCTGCCTGCACCTCCCTGCTGCCGGCCAACAAATCGCTTCTCTATATTACACAGGACTAAATTAATACCTTCGCCAAGACAGTTCACGGTGGATGATGGATCGTGGCTTTGGTACTCGCACACCCAGAGCAGGGCCCTAGAAATCACATCATCATTGCATTCCCAGGGAAAGAAATGATGGTCACACACAGACGTGTTCATCAGAGAGAGGCCCCGGCGTGCACGGCGCGAGAACACAGCCCGCTCGCAGGCCGCTCAGCTCAGCAGCATGAGGCGGGGCCACAGGTTTCCCCGAGGTCCTGGGCCCAGAGGGTCTGATCTGGCTTCTGCCCTATGATTCATACTGTGAGGTCTTGAGACGCCCAAATACGATGGTCATTTAACCTCAACAAAGGCCACCTGGAGAGCATCCACTCTGCTTTGGGGAGCAACGACCCCCCCCCCCAACCCCCAGCACACACACACTGCAATCGATGATAAAATATAGATGGAGCAGACCCAAGGCGCGTCCCCGCTGGAATGCGGTGGGTGAGGGCCGAGGACACCGAGGAGGTGGGTCTCTCTGGCCCGTCTCCTGACAGACTGTCTGACTGCATCAGCAGAAGCCAAGCGATCGATACCGCGGAACAACAGCGCGGCCTCCAGTGGGGGCAGAGACAGAGACGCTGGGAGTGCTATTACCATAAGTGGCCCAGTCATTGATGTGAATGTGTGTCATTTTGCATATCATTTGCATGTTATTGGGTGCGGGCTTGCCAATAAATAAACACAATTTATCAACTTGCACAACCCACCCTGACCCTTGTAAGTACACGTGGAAGAAAATAAACTAGACCTGCAGCAAGTGACGGTGTGTTTAGCATAAAACAAGGAACAGTCCAGGCCTCGGAGTAAGCTCCTGAGTTGGTGCTGTCACCTAGCAGGCGGCGCTGTGTCCTCCGCTTTCGACATTTTCGTCCTGATTCCTGGCTTCACGGGGGTGTTTTCTGTGTGTGTTGAAGGCCGACCTCATGAGGAAATAGGTGTGTGCTGTGTACATGTGTCTCTATGTCTCACCCACACGTGGGGTGCATCCGTGTGGGAGGAGGGCAGTGTGCCGCAGGCGCTGTCATCGAGTCCTCACCACAAATGCCCAGTTTCGCAGGTGACAGAGCCAGGCCGTGAGCCTGGGCCATCTCTTTGGGACATGGAGCTGCAGAGCCTCAATCGTGACCTCAGAGCCACATGACAACTGTGTGACTCCTAACAGTCTGTGTCGCCTTGTTGGAAGCGACATGGATTCGGGGGGCGGGGGGGGCAGGTTTCATGAAACCCGAGGCACATAAAATCCAGGGGACCCTCTTAGAGAAAAATTATGAATATAATCTCAGCTAAAGTGAATATTTATTTAGAATGAGAAAAGAAATCATCACAAATTAAAATACTACAAATATAGCACAGTGCAGAAAATTATGTTTTTGTTTATTAACTGAGTTCATCTCTATGTACCTCTACAATAATTTTTCTTAAATATTTTGGCTGTAAAATCTTTGATCATCTGTTCATATGAAAGCAATTTTTTGTATTTTCTAACTGAAGGATAAAAAGACAATTCCTTATTTCCTCCAATATGGTTGATCAAAATTTGATTTTTATTATTAGTGATAAAACACACAATTTCACCCATCACACAGACACACACACACAGACACACACACACACAGTTTTATTTTTTATTTTATCTTTTTGAGTTTTATATATATAGTTGTCTACATAAGATAAATATACTAGAGTACAAGCATGTGTCCCCAAGTCATAAATTCTGTGATGCCTTATAATGGTCTATGTGCATAACAACTAAACATATTTCTGACACACGTGCTTTCCATCTTGACAAGTGTTGACGGGGACTGAGTCTTCTGTGCACAGTCCCAGATGTCTGACTGCGGGAGCCGCATGCACAGGCGACTCCTGACGTGCCCACTGCCTGCCGCCTGGTGCAGGCCACTCGCTTCATCCCGAGACCCGGTCCTGAGCAGAAACAGGGCTGGGGGCCCTCCCGGACCCTTCTCTGCAGGGCTACAGCAACCCTCAGTGGGTGTGCAATGGCCTCAGGCCGCACCCGTCTCTGCCATTAAATCTACAGTCAAGGTACCCCCGCCCGGCTTCCTGAACCCCAAGTGACCACAGCCGCTCCAAGGACACCTGGAAGGAGAGGGGTGGACCTAAGTGGGAGGCAGAATGCTCTTAATAATGACGTTAAAATAGTTTACTTCTGCAGATTTTACAAAATCTTATCATCAGGCAGACATATGCTTGGAGCTGTTCCCAGGGCCTTGGGAGGCATGATGTCAGGGAGGGGTCTGGAAGCTTCATTTTCTTCGGCCTCCTGGTACGTCTGTCCTGGCATACACTGCCCAGCTCCCCAGCAGGCGTGCCCGGCCCTTCAAGGAGCCGACGCGTCCTGACCCCTACCTCCCCCCAGCCCCTGCACTGTCACAAGCGCAATGTGTGGGGTTGGTTTCCTGTTAAAGCTCCACACCACTCACGGCCACCCATCTCACTGACCACGCCCATCAACTGGACTTCTGAGCGCGACCCCCCCTTACAGACTGCTCTCACTCCACTTACTGACGTGAGCCCGTAGGGCTGTTCCTCAGGAAATGCAGTTATCTGTGGTCAGTACTTACTTTTGTATGTTTAGTACAATTAACGACATGAATTATTCACTTTGTACTTCATATTTCAATGCTTTATGTGTTTTATTATTTATTCTATTATTCTATAATGCTCATGTGTATTACTACTTACAGTTAAATGCAGCATTAGTTACTGTATTTACTTGCTATGCTACATTATAAGGGCAGTGAAACACATGTAAAATGGAGGAATGCGGTGGGAAACGTGATTTCTGTCCATCCCACAGACTGCGCGGGGTATTCCTGGAGGCTGTGAATCCACTGCCCAGACCTCAGAAGTATACACTCACATTGTGGAAACCACCAATTACGCCTTTTCCCACCTGAAACACTGCAAGCTGCTTCTCCAAACACCGCCAGTTTCAAGTGCGGAAGCTGCCGTGGAAATGAATCCTCTTGAGTGGGTGGGGTCCCCTCAGTCACACATCCATGCAGTCACACACCCATACAGTCACACGCACCTGCAGTCACACATCCATGCAGTCGCATATCAGCGCGGCCACACATCCACACGGTCACACATCCACGCGGTCACACATCCATGCAGTCACATGCATCTGCAGTCACACATCCATGCAGTCACAAATGCAAGCAGTCTCACATCCACGTGGTCACACATCCATGCGGTCACACATCCATGCGGTCACACATCCACGCGGTCACACATCCACGCGGTCACACGCACCTGCCGGAGAAGGGGGTTTCCCTGTGACGCGGGGCGGCTGCCGGAGGACAGCACTGACCAGTGTGCGTTTGCGCTCAGGCTTGGGAAGAAACGAGCCTGCGTCTTGCAGGGAGGATGTGCATGGTGCTTCTCCGGCCTGGCGGCAAGTTAGCTTCCGGTCCAAAAGCTGCTTGGAGGAGGAGAAAGCGTAATGTATTCTTAAAATGTTTACGCGTCAGCAAAATCCCGAAAACCATTCAATAGATTAATCCTCCTGCTGCCTTAGAAAGGATGGATTTCTGGCTCCACTTGAGATTGGGAAAAATTGATTTCCAGGTTCCTTGTGACTGAGTAAGATAAAAGCCGCGGCCTGGCAAGCCCGTCCCAGCCTGGACCAGACTCCGCAGGGCTGGCTAATTGAGAAGTCACCGGAGTACCAGCCCGGCCCTTCCGGGCATCGGGACTGACTGCGGGCCGCTGCCCCCCGTCCCGGCGATGTCCAGAACCGGGTTGCTCTCTCCCTCGCGGACATGTGCAGCCAAAGGTGGAAAGACTCAATCTCTCGTGCCTGTTCCTTCTGACTCTGCCCCACCCGCACCCCTAACCTTCTCTGCTTTCCCCCCGCTTCTCCTCCCCAGGAGCCTGCTTTGGTGTGAAGGTGGTTGAAGAATGAACGTACCGTCTGGATTAAAGCTCTCCTGTGAAAGCCCTTACTAAAGGTAAGTTCTGTGATCTTGGTTTACCTCTTAAAAAGAAGACCGCATGGTCCGGGCTGGTGTGGCTCAATGAACAGAGCATTGGCCCATGGACTGAAGGGTCCCACGTTCGATTCCAGTCATTGGCCCATGGACTGAAGGGTCCCAGGTTCGATTCCAGTCAAGGGCACGTACCTCGGTTGCAGGTTCCCCAGCCCTGGTCGGTGTGCATGCAGGAGGCAACCAATCAATGTCTCTCTCTTCACATCACTGTTTCTCTCTGACTCTCCCTCTCCCTTGCACTTTCTCTAAAAATCAATGGAAAAATATCCGTGAGTGAGGATTCACAACAACAACAAGTAAATAAGAGGGAGGCCGCATGGATCACGGCTAATGGGGCCTTTCCCCGGCTTCTCGTGGCTCCCAGCCTCACAAGATCCTGGGAGGGCTGACCGCGGCGTCGCTGCCGGGAAACCCTCGCAGGTGATGACCGCGTCAAAGCCAGTGCTTGCAGGACTGGGGTGGCCCCACACCTGACTCTGCACCTGATAGGTCTGCACTAGGATGCAGCTGATTCCACGTCATCAGTACTTCATTCCGTCACGCTGAGTGGGTGGGTCCACTCCCTCCTCGTTCTCTTGGTCTTTTCACAAATGGTTATTGAGCACCTACTATGTCCCAGGCACTGCGCACAATGAGACGCCGCGGGCTGGGCAGGCGAGGACTCTGTGCGCACCGGAGCTGGTGTCTGTGGACATGGCCGACCTGAAGCAGAGCTGCCCCCACCAATCCTAAGCGCTCAGCGCACAGAGCAGCCGGCTGCTCCGACCTCCACAGCACCCCACGGACTCCAAGGTAAAACATGATCAATTACGTTTTTCAGAAAGAGCCTGGCTTTGACCACACAGCCTTTCCGGTGCCTGGGCCTCGGGCTCTTTGGAAGTCCTGTGTTCTCCTGGGTTTGTTTTCGCGTTGGTCTTTCTCGGCCATTGCGTTCATGCGATTCCTCCTTCTCTTGACTTCAATTTTAGCCCCTGTTGTCTCCTGCTCCATCACCTCTCCTCCATCTCAGTCATTGTCATGGAGAAGCAGTTGGTGCTGTCATTTCGAATCAATCATACGATGCCATCTTCCTGGCAGAGCAGGATGGAGGCTGAGCCATTTATTGGTATTTTCTAAATAATTCCATAAAATTCTGCAAAGCATATGACAATAATTTCAGGTTTATCTAAATAGGATAAGAAACTCTCAATCAGTAGGCATAATCCTCTAAATATTTTTTTGTATTTTCAATTATTTTTATTAATTTTAGAGAGAGGGAGGGGAAGAGAGAGAGAAAGAGAGAGAGGGAGAGAAAGAGAGCGAAACATCGATTGGTTGCCTCCCCATGGCCCTGACCAGGGGTCCAACCTGACACCTCTTGCTGTACTGGACAATGCTCCAGTTGACTGAGCCACACAGCCAGGGCAATCCTCTGAATCTTTAAAAAAAAATATACTGATTTCAGAGAGGAAGGGAGAGGGAGAGAGAGAGCAACATCAACAATGAGAGATAATCATTAATCGGCTGCCTCTTGCACTCCCCCTACTGGGGATCAAACCTGGGGCATGTGCCCTGACTAGGAGTCAAACCATGACCTCCTGGTTCAGAGGTCAATGCTCAACTACTGAGCCACAGTGGCCAGGCAATTCTCTGAATTTTGATATAAATACTTGTTAGGTAAGTATACATTTACCCTTATAAGAAATTACAAAACTCTTCTAAAATAGCTCTACCATTTTGTATTCTCCCCAGCAATACATTGGAGTTTCAATTGCTCTGCATTCTCACCAAATTTGATTTTTTCAGGGTTGTTGTTTTTTTAGCTATTTGTAATAGGTTGTTAATGGTATCTCATTGAAGTTGTAACTGCAACATTTAATCTTTCTGCAAGGTGTTTTTGAGTGTGACATGCATCTTCTTCCAATAATGCTTGTAATTGTTGGTCTTCAAACTTTTTCGGTTGATCTGGACGTTCTTTGTCTTTCACATCAAAATCATCACTTTTAAAGCGTTTAAACCAGTGTTCACAAGGATCTTGAGATGGAGCATGTTCATCATAGGCTTCCCGAAGTATACGATAACTTTAGCAGCGCTTTTCTTCAAAATAAAGTAATGAATTAAGATTTCCAGCGAATGCTCTTTTTTTGGCACGAAATTCGACATTTTTAAGTGTAAAAATATCTATGATGTTAACACTTTCAGAAAATTTGACATATGAAGTTTTGAAGCTTCCTGTCAATACAAAATAGCATACATATCAAATCGCATATATATCAGCATATGTGTAACTCCATCTACTGAACAACATCCGCATTATTAACCTGTACCGGTAAAAACAACATTGACAATAGCCACTATTAACTTGCACTTCCTTCTGGGTCTTTTGTATGTTAACTAATAGGACATTTAGGACAACGCCCTCAGGTGGGCACTGTTTAAGCCCCCAGTCACAGGCGAGAGAACTGAGACAGGAAAGAAATTTCCCAAGATTATCGCTAGTGAACGGAGACCTGGTCAATCCTGACCACAGTCTCCTCCCTTCACCGACAGAGACCCCGCACTCAGCTGTCAGAAGTCGCCAAGGGCCCTGGGCTCGGGTCAGCCTCGCTAGTGGCAGGTCTCTGTGGGCCCCTGAGCAGGTGCTGCCCACCCCCCCAATGGCGGAGGCTCCCACCTTTCACCTGCAGCCTGCAAGGAAAGGGGGGCCCACCGGCCCCTCCGGCTTTCCTGGTGACCCTGCGGGGGGAAAGAGGGGCTGTTTCCTATCTGGAGGCCTGGGTTCTGTGCATGAGAAGGGGCAGAGTGAGCTGGAGACGCTGCGTGTATGGGGATCCGTGGAGTGGGCTCTGGCCGCCCCACTCAGAGTGGGTAGCGGTGACGACCTGCTTGGCCTGTGTGGCTCCTGGTGGGCTGGTGGATGGGGCGGGCGGGCGAGGTGTGCCCATAGGACAGAGGTTGAGGGTGTCTGTGGGCGGGTAAGTTGAGGATAAGCATGTGACACAGAAAAACCGCCAGCAGCAGCTCAGCCCTCCTCTGCCCCGCCGCCGGGTCACCCCCAGCAGCCACCCTGTGGGGGGAAATGAAATGGCTCAAGTGGTGGAGAGGAGCTTTTCCTGTGGGCAGAGAGTGTAAAGCCACACCAACAGCCAGGTTCCCTGTCTGAATCTATTTTAAAGGTGATTACAGGTTTCCATAGCCGTTCCCGCATCAACCGCTGCTTTTGTTTCCTCGTCGCCAGTAAACTGTTGGGAGAATAATGCAGAGGTGGACTTTTCCTCGGGTAATTGTGCAGCTAGAAATTACCCCTTCTCCAGGGCGGGTTCACCCGTCTCTCCCTTTGTGAGTCGGAAGCCGGCTTGCCAGTCCTCGGAGCACCCGGCATTGTGTGCACCGGCCGCACACCCGCCGGCAGCGAGGCGCAGGGTAGCAATTAAACCACACGATAGGCCTCAGGGGGTGAGGAGACCCTGTGTTTAAAATAAACCAACACCAGCAGCTCAATTCCCTTGGGAATTGCCTCCTTAGCAATGTGACGCAGCCAGGAGGCCTTGGGAGTGTGAAGCAGGGAAACCTATGGTTGAATTTGCAATTTAGATGCAGCCTCCACCTGGAAGTGAATCTGCACGTGGCACTGGTGAAGGCGGAGGTCACACTCTGGTTCAGTCCAGGAGCTGCTGGCCTGCGGGGGGACGGGAAGGTGTGTCCACAGTCACTCTGAGGGCTGGGCCTGGCGTGGAAGACCCTAGCGGGTGGTCACTGCGAGGCCCACGAGAGGCTGGTGTCCGGCCTCTGGGACATCTTCCTGCAGAGGCGCGGGGGTTACATTCAGACTTGGGGACGGCCGTCCGAGGTCAGGTGGAGGCTACCTGTGAGGGGAGGGGCCTACCCACTCCACCTTCTCCGTCTGCCCGCGGTTAGGTGGCGTCTCCGGGACTGTGTTTGGCAGAGTTGAGACCACGGAGTCCCTGAGAGGAAGGCCTCTGACCGGAAGCAGCTCCCCCAAAACCTTTGCCAAGGCCTCTGAGCAATGCGTGAGCTCCAGTTCTGAATGGGGCCATATCTTACCTCCTAGTAAATGTGCAAACTCTGTCTCCTCAGGGGGATGGCATGCGATGTGCAATCAAATGGAACTTTCTGGAGACAGGAAACCAGACCAAACACACAGGAAGCCAGATGTGCAGGGGAGACTGAAGACCCACCCACTCAGTTAGAACGAATTCAGGAGGCCCCAAGAGGTGCACAGGCGTGAAAAATGGTGCGACACACAGGAGAGGGCTCCACGCCTCCAAGCCAGGCCCCGTCTTAGCCACTTGGGAGTGGACAGGGTCCCGCTCACGGGTTCCAAGCATAGTCATGTGGGCCCGTCTCTGACCTGCTCATCACTGACAAAGAGCCCCATTCCCACCACGCGCTCCACTGTACCGGGGGCCCAGTGTCCTCCTGGTGGAGCGGCAGGTGGAGGAGTGCACAGCCCACCATGCCAGCAGTGACCTCAGGGGCGTGAGGTCCACCCACGCACGTCACCGTGGAGGAGATGCAGGCCCCAGGTGCTCAGCGACTGGCTGGACGTCACACGGTCTGTGGCAGACCTGGGGCCACAGCCGGTTCTCCTCTCGGGGCAGGGCCCTTTGCACGATACCCCTCAGGCGTCATCATTCTTACAGAAAAGCTCTAAAAATATTCAAGATGGAGGGCCCCTCCTTCCCAGTGGGAGCCACTCTGGAATGATGTGTCCTCCCCTAAATTCAGGTCCTTCTGCGAAGCTCATTTAACTGCCACCCCTTCAGGCCTGTGTAGCCCATCAGGGTATCTACTGGGGACAAAGGATGCAATCCTCTCACATGCGTATCCTGTTTTGCCTCTTTCAGGACACTTGCCACACATTTCTCCACGGGAGCCACACGCATTGCACCAGGTGCGCGCCAGCCTTGCTTTCAGCTCTTGACCTCTGAGGGCCCGGGGCACGGAGTGTGGGGACGTGGTCTGAGGCTCACACTGACACGTGATGGAGTGGATCTGGACCCCACGATGCCATGACTGGCAGGACCAACGGGCAGAGCACTCGCTGGTGTGGCTGAGATGCTGGTGGCATCACCAGTTCCCGCCATGTCACACCTTGCTGCTGGTGTTTGTTAGAGCTGTGCCCAAGGTTCAAAGCTGCGCCATGGAGATGCCCATAGCCCAAAGGTCATGGTTGGATTTCCAGGTCACACTGCTCCCCCTCGCCCCATGCCCCCAGGGTGCTCCCAGGCTGGGTGGCACTCACACTGGCAGCGCCTGTGCTGGAGGCAGCTAGCAAGCAGAGCGGGTTGCTGTGTCTCTGTGCCAGGGCGGCAGTGTGAAGCGGAGGTGAATGAGTTTGGGGTTTTCCGTGAGGGGAGCTCTGGAAGCAGCGCTTCTGGCTATGGGTCCTGTTTTATCACTGAGAGGGGGACACCCAGAGGCTCCAGGGCTCAGGCACCTGCAGAAAGGGAAAAAGGAAGGATCCAGGCACAGCCCAAACTCATAGACACTGTCCTCAAGGAGCGACTGGAAATTCAGTGCACAGAACACCCGGTCCTCTAAGTGGCATCTTCCCAGGGGTGAGGTGAGTGTCCGTCAAGGGAATTATTTGCTCGTATGTTTTGAGCACTTGCCACGGACTGTCAGTGCCTGAGACTTGGAAGAATGAGACCTCGTGGTGGCCCTCGATGGAACATGCTGTGCCAACTGGAAGCCAGCTACAGGGCTCGAGTCTATGAGTGGACAGGCAAGCGGCCTGCATCACTGTCGTGAAAACGTAGAAAAGATTCAAAAACCCCACAGTAAGTTAGACAGGAAGGCACACTGTCAGTACTTGCTTCAAAGGGACAGAGGGCGG
>NW_006299394.1:1442637-1458734 GCF_000327345.1 Myotis davidii | reverse complement strand
GGGGAACGGCAGAGGGTGGGGCCTGTGGGGGAGCGGGCGGATGGCGGTGGAGGGGAGGGTGCGGAGGCCCGACCGTGTGAGTGGGTTAGGGACAGTGCTGCTTCCTTATTGTGCCACCTTCCGTCTTTCCAAAGGGAAAGATTTACATGGTCCCCGTCTGCCCTTCTAGTCCCAGGGCCCTCTGGGTAGGGCAGGAAAGTCCCTTGAAGTCCCATCCTGACATGTCCCGGGTTATAAAGGGAATTATAATGTATTTCTTGTAGGCCTGCCAGGGCTTCTGGAAATTTCAAAGCCATGATGTTTAGTAAAAGTCCTTTCAAGTGCACTAAGCGCTACAGAATTGTGAAGAACTGTGCCGGCTTTGTCTGCAGAACTCCGTGCGAGTCCCGGGCTACCCGGTGGGAGCTGGCTGGCTTCATCCTTTGTCACAGAAAGCGCCTGTGGACGCAGAGGCACACGGGTTGGGCAAAGTTTAGCCCAATCTACTGCGACTTTAATAGCCAGGAGGTATTTATAATTAATGTGCAATAACTCAATTATGCACATCTCTTTACATTTAATAGTCCCAGTTAAGGTGCGATCATTAAGCGCCCAATTGGATGTTAAACACATACATTTGAGGTTTAACGACTGTGCAGCAGGCGCGGGGTGGAGTACGGGCTGGCGAAAGGGCAGGAGGAGAGTTGTTAATATTATGGGGTATTTCATTAATATCTTACACCATCTCTCCTTTGAAATCTGCCCCCAAAGCAACGCGCAGTCTGTCGGGGGAGCAGAAGCACAGCTGACAGGGCTGCTGCTTACGCCCAGCCACACGGAGAACACAGCACAGCCCGCAATTAGCGTGAGCAATGGCAGCGCCGCGGCAGAGACCCCCGGGTCCCCCTGACAGGCGCGGCGAGTAACGGGCTGATGAAGGATCCTGCAATTAGAGACTCTGCTCCGAAGATTTATGGAGCATCCTCTCCAGGGCGCAGGGCGGCCGCAGAGGTGCCGCTGCGCGAGCTCCCTCCTGCCTCTCCCCTCCGCCCGACTTCCGGCCACTCCGTCCCTGACGTCCAGCCACTCCGTCCCCGATGTCCGGCCACTCCGTCCCCGCTCTCCGTGTCACGGTCTCTCTTCTTTTTGGGCTCTTCCCATTCGCTCTCTTTCTGCCAAAATAAACAGGTTCCGACTCACTGTCACTGCTCTGTCCCCTCACCCAGCAGCCCGCCAGGCCCCCTGCCCTGCGTCAGGGGCCGTGTGAGGGACGGCCAGCCTTCGCCCTCAGGAGCACATACATTTGCAATATTCAGTGTCCTCTTGTTGAATTTCTCTTTTCATGAGAACATTTATTTTGTTATCTTCATTTCACCATCCATTCTCTCCATAAATATCTGCTGTCTGCTATGAGGCAAACACTGTTCTAGATGTTGGGGATGTAGCAGGAAGCGAAACAGGCAAAGTCTCCAACTTGCTGAAGTTTATATTCCAGTGGAGAGAACAGAATAACAGAAGAAGAGCTGGATGGATGGTGATGGATTTGCAGGAGAAAATAGAGCCGAGAAGCGGGGGAGGCGAGGGTTTGAGGGCTCTTTTGGAGCCGTCTCACCACCTGTGCCCTTCAGCAGGTAGGTGCCTGGGGGAGGGCAGGGGAGAAGCTGTGAGGGGCTTGTTTGCTGGAACAGAGCCCTGGGGTGGGTGCCGGTTGCCTGACGTAGGAGCCGGTTGGGAAGGTAAGGATTCGGCTGTTATTCGAGTTCATACCGGTTTTAGATCCATAATGCCACTAGAGTTTTAACCATCAGAGAGACACAAGCACGTGAAGTTTTAAAATCAATACGTGGCCGCTGTGGTGTGGGCCACGGGCTGGTGCGCAGGAAGCCGGCGGAGAGGACAGAGGAGAGAATCGGTGGCAGCTGGGCCCAGCTGGCTACGAGGAGGAATGGCAAGTGGTCCGAGTCTCGATGCAGAACTGGAACCAGAGCATCTGCAATAGATTGAGTGGCCGCCAGCTTCTGGGACTGACATGGGAAGGCTGGACCTGCCTGCGGAGGGGAACAGCTGGTGGGGAAATCCAGGTCGTTTGGGGACACGCTAAGCGAACTGTTAGGTAAGCAACTGGACACAGGAGTGTGCATTGCAGGGCTCCCTGAATAAAGACAAATTGGGACTCGCTGGCGTGTGGGTGGCAATGGCAGGCACGGGACTACATTGAACCACACAGGGCGAGTGCGGATAGAGAAGGGGGAGGTCTGAGAACTGAGCCCAGAGGTTGGAGAAAGGAGGAGGAAAGAAGTAAAGAAGATGGAGAGGAGCAGCCAGCAGAGAGGAGAAGGACTGGAAGAGGGCAGAGAGGGAGTTTACGCAGGAGAAAACGATCCATTGTGTCCAATCCGCTGACGGGTGAGCAGGATGAAAAGTGAGCAGTGCATGTGGGGTAGCGACATCACGGTGACCTTGTCAGGAGCTGTTTCAGTGACGTCCTGGGTTAGAGACTGATTGGCACGCACTCAGGCGAGATCTGCAGGAAGGGAGACTATCAGTCTCTGTGGAGAAATGTTGCTGTGAGAAAGCAAATACCTGAGACAATACCCGGAGAGGGACGTGGGGTCCGGAGAACACGCGTCTTTAGGCTGGGAGGTACGAGAACATGTTTCTGTGCTGTGAGGGCTGGTGCCACACAGAGGCATCCCCCGCAAAGCGGAGAGAAGCGGCATTGTCCTCCAGGGATGACAGATGGAGCCTGATGCCGAGGGGTCAGGGGTGCGAGGGTTTTAGGAAGCGGGCAGGAGTTCGGACGGAGCCCTGTGCGGAGGGCGAGAGGAGCACGGTGTTGGGATCCGAGCATGGGGTGAAGGAGCGGGTGAGGGAACAGCAACAGAGGAGTCCTCCTCCCGGCCCGGAGGCTGGGGGACGGGAGGGCAGGGAGAAGCTGGCCCAGACCGCCGGGACCTGGAGCCTCACCTTCATGCCACTCTGTCCCTCGGCCTGAGACCGGGCCCCTGTGTGAGGAGCGCAGTGTCCTCCCTGTCATGGTCTCTGACCACGGCCTGCGGTGGTGGCTCAGGAGGTGGGACCTGGGAAGTGAAGGGGCTGGAGCAGCAAGTGACAGGGAGTCACTGACCAGAGGAGCCCACGTGCTCGGGAGGTAGCACGCCAGGCGCAGGGCCGTGGGAAGAGCAGGCGAGGTGCCACGAGCAGGAGGGGGAGCCACGCGGGACTGAGGGCTGTGGTCACGCCAGAGGATGGAGCCTCGAGGCCGAACCTCCGTGGCAGGTGGTGCACACATATAATATAATTTATATACGCAGGGTATCAGAAATGTAGACACACTGAATAATTATTCATTCCAATGGGTTAAATCTGAAAAGAGAGAAACTTCAATTGATCTGTCGGCTGTCAAAGTGTGCCTGCAGTTTTGGGCACCCTGTATCGATCTCATGTATAGTCATTATATTATAACTTACATACACAGGGTGGAGCACAGGTAGGGCCGCAGCTGTTTGTATGGGAGATGATACAACGATTAACAAATAGCGTAAGAGTAGACTCTGTGCGTCACATGCTCACCATGGAAACGCTACTGTTGCCCCGCCCTGCATCCACACACAGTGCCCGCTCAGGAGAGAGCCACCTCTGCCGCAGGCAGACTCACTGTGCGGGTCCCTACCCCTGGGGGCGAGTGCCGCACCCGACGTGAGAGTGCCCATCGCCGGGAGCGTGCAGGTCACACCCCGCGTGTGGGTGCCATCGCCGGGAGCGTGCAGGTCGCAATGTGTAGCTTCATCCCAGGGAGACATTCGGAGACTTTGCTTCCCCTTACCAGGAAAAGTGAAAGTTCCTGAGGCCCCTCCGCCCGAGGCCAACTGTGGCCGGAGCTGAGCTGCCCACTTCACTCCCTGCAGGCGCCCCGCTCCTCCCACTCACCCCAGTTCAGATGCATCGCCGAGCCCCGTTACTTCTCCACGACACAGGGAACATATTTCTTCTGATCAAACGAGGTTCCGTGACACGTCAAGGAAAACCCACTGCGCGTGTCGGTCAGTGAAACCTCAAGTTACAAGCGTCCTGATAGGCCCCCTAGAATCCATGGGAAGCGGACAGCCCCCCCGCGCCCCCCCCCCAAGCCCCGCAGACCCGTAAGTGCGGAATAACAAGGTAATTTCAGCAAGCACTTGTAACCTACATTTGGGGACACAAGTGCCAGGAAAACTATTATGTAATTGCAGCGAAAAGAAACCCTCTGGGTGTGACAAAAACGTGTCTGCCTCAAGTTACTGCAAATGGAAAGATGATATACCGCGCAGCCGGCATCGCAGGAGCCTGGACACGGGCGCTTGATTTGCTGGGGGGGCAAACGAGGGCACAGGGTCTCCGGGAACACTTGGCACTCAGGCCATGAGGCTGCTGGAATGTTCCTGGTGGGTATTTATGGCCCCAAGTCTCAGCAAGGCAGCAGCCTGCCCACGCCGAAGTGCAGACATCAAATATAATTTGCTCACCTGTCAGAACCCTGAGCGCTGGTCCCATCAGCCCTGAGCTCCTTACAAACCAGCGCCCAGAGCAGAGTTCGCTGCACCTTCCTCACCCGCTAGGCGGCCCAGCTGCCCACTGTCTGCAGGGGTGGGGGCCCTGCCTCCTGCCCTCGCAGCCCTCAGGGCTTCCTTCCTCTGCACAAAGCGCAGCGTCACTCACCCGCCAGCGCGCCGGGAACCTCAGCCAGTCACAGGGCCTCTGAACCTGCCTCCCTTTTAAATGAGCTTGAAAATAGTTATTTTGCATTATTGTTGAGTAAATCAAGTAAGGAAAATATAGGCATTTTGTAAATTAAAATGTTATACAAATACAAAGAAATCTACTTTTTGACTATGATCTTGTGATCAGCAGTCACAAAATGGTCATGGCCGTCAAGTCCAGCACAGGAAACACAGCCAATAATATTGTAGTAACCTGTATGGTGTCCGGTGGGGACTGGACTTACGGGGGATACCTGGAAAGTTGTACAAATGTCTAACCCCTATGTTGTACATCTCTGAGAATAGAAGATTGTATGCCAACTATAATTGAAATAAAAATTTTAAAAGAATATGATATGACTTCTTTGAAAACCAGGTGACCCTGGTCTATGTGGTGCTTACCCATAGCGAAGTTTCCCGCCGGCCAGACAATCTCCCCGGCAGAGGCTGGTCCCCTCCCCCATGCCTGGAGCAGCGACGGCCAGCTTCATCCCTCCGCCTTAGCCCCTCCCCCAGCCCACGCGTGGTCCCCGGGATGCTCCGTGAAAGGCCACATGGTCTGAGTCCTTCAGAAAAGGCTGCACAGCGCCGGCAACCCCTTGCTGTCCATAAAAGCGACACAAACATGTCTGGCAGCTTTCTTATGAGCGTCCTATTACTGCGCTGGAGAAGCTCCTAGGCTTTGAGATGGGATGTTTCAGATGCACTAACTGAGCCTTTTTAACTACCCTGTTGGGTCAGGAAATCTGGGTTTTATTTACAGGTTTCAGCAGGTATCAGCACACGCAAGCCAGGCCAGCGAGGAAAGATAAAGAGAGTTTTCACAGAGCCGGGCGGGCTAGGGAAGCACCAGGCTCGCAACTTTAGACATGGAGGTGAGAGAGATCTGCTGTGGGAACCTGGAGAGAGAGAGAGAGAGAGAGAGAGAGAGAGAGAGAGAGAGAGAGAGAGAAAGAGAGAGAGTTGCATGGAAAGACTGTCTACTGAACACAGTCCTACAGGGAAATAGCCCAGAAGGGAACGCTCCAGCCTTGTTCTCCGTCCTCCTGCTGTCCTCCTTGCCCTCCTGCTGTTCCTGGCAGTGATGAAAGAGCCAAGGACACAGACAAAGAGAAATGGGTGGGAAGCGGATCTGAGGGGACAAATGAAAGAGATGTGGGGGGAAAGGAACGGCACTCGCCCTGGAACCTAGATGCCATACCAACTTCTCTCACTCTCTTAATTAACTTTCTATTTAAAAATAATGTCAGATTTACAGAAATATTGCAAAGATATACTTCCCATGCCCAACATCCAGTTTCCCCTACTATTCATTATCTTAGCTTTAGTACAATATATTTGGTATAACTAGTAAATCACTCTTGATTTACTAAACAAGTAGTTTTATCTAATGTCCTTTTTTTTCTGGTCTAGTATCTCATCCAGGCCCACATTACATTTAGTAATCATGTCTCCCTAGATTCCTCTTGTCTATGACCATTTCATTCATTTATATTTATATATGGCTATGAATTTTCCTCTAAGCACTGCTTTGGCTGCACCTCTTAAATTTTGATAAGTTGTATTTTATTTTAATTTAATTAAAAATATTATAAATCTCTTTTGAGCCTTCTTTGACCTATGGGTTATCTGGGATTGTGTTGTTTAATTTTCAAAATTTTTCCAGCTATCTTTCTGTTATTAATTTCTAGTTAATTCCTGTTTATTCTAAGAATATACTTCATATGATTTCTATTTTTTTATATTTGTTAAGGTGTGTTTTATGCTCAGAATGTGATGTATCTTGTTGATCATTCCATGTGAACTTCAGAAGGATATGTGTTCTGTTGTTGGACAGAATTTTCTACAATATCAGTTAAATCAAGTTGATTGTAAAAGTCCTCTATATTATTACTAATTTTCTGCCTTCTTTAATTATCAATTACTGATAGGGGTTTTGAAATCTCCCACTACAATGGTGGAATTTTCTACTTCCCCTTTCAGTTCTATTAGATTTTACCATCTTTATTTTGATATTCTCTAATTAGAAGTGCTTCCATGTTTAGAATTGTATGTTTTCTTGGAAAATTGAGCCCATTATCATTATGTAATGTCCTCTGATAATCTCCCTTTTCCTGAAGTTAGCTTTATTTGAAATTAATGTAGTTATTTCCGATTTCTTTTGATTAGTGTTAGCATGATATCTCTTCCTCTATCCTTTTACTTTTACCCCCATTTTTACTGTGGCAAAATATGTATAACATAAAATTTACCATTTGAAGTGCATAATTCAGTGCATTCATATTATCTGTCTCTAAAACTTTTCAATCTTTCCCAATTGAAACTCTTTTCCCTTAGACACCCAACTCTCTATTCATTCTTCTTCCAAGTCCTGGAAACCACCATTCTACTAGTACCTCATATAAGGGGAATCATACAGTATTTGTTCTTTTGTGACTAGTTTATTTCACTTTGCATAATGTCCAGTTTCATCCATGTAGTAGTGTGTGCCAGAGTTTCATTCTTTTTAAAGGCAGAATAATATTCCACTGTATGTATACGCCACTCTTTTAAAAAATTTATTCATCTATTGATAGATATGGATTGCTTCATCCATTTGCTTTAAGCCAACCTGAATCTTTTTAAAGTGAGTTTTATATTAACAGTGTATAGTGGGGTCTTTCTTTTTGTACTCCACATTGTTTTTTAATTGATGTCATTAAGCCACTCACACATCAATGAATATTAATAAGTTGGATTAATATCAACAATTACCATGTTTGTAATTGTTTTTTATCCATTGAATTCGCTTGTGTGTGTGCATGCCTGTGTGTGTGTGCGTGTGCCTGTGTGTGTCTGTGTGTGCATGTGTGCCTGTGTGCACGTGTGTGCCTGTGTGTGCCTGTGTACATTCATCTGTGGAACACATCTGAGCCCTTTTGTCCCCTGGTAGCTGCCGTGTTAGAGAGAGAGAGAGAGAGAGACAGAGAGAGAGAGCGAGAGAGAGAGAGAGAGAGAGAGAGAGAGAGAGAGAGAGAGAAAGGGGTGGAAGGGCCAAAGTGAAGGGTAACAACCCTGTATATTTCTGGAACATCAGGTGGCCCAGGAGAGAACTTGAGCACAGCAGAGCCAATGTGTAGCCAGCTAGTGAGAAGAGGTGTGATTCAGGCCGTTATTCAAGGCGGAAGTGGTCAGATTTGCTGATGGATTGAGAAAGGGGGTTGGGAAACGAGGGATAGAGATGCTTCCAGGTTGGGAAACTATGTGTGATGGGGAAGATTGGGGAAGAAGCAGATATGAGAGAAACAAAATAGTGTTTGGCCATGTTAGACCTGAGCTGCCACTCAGATATCCAAGTGGAGCTATCCCAAAGATGGTGTTTAAAGAGATTTCTCAGAGGTGAGAGCAGAACTAGAAATACCATCCAGGAGTTGAGAGCATGCAGTGTATTCAGAATCATGGGGCTGGAGCTGGTGTGGATAGTGGCCAGGGTCGTTGCAGGGAAAACAGGGGAGTGTGGGCTCTCGCAAGTCAAGGGGAGAAAATGTCTCAAGAAAGAGGGAGGGGCCAACAGTGTGAAAGGCCACTGAGAGGCCAAGGAAGAAAAGGACAAAAAAGTGAGCATTGGATTTAACAGTCACATGGACACCCTCGGCAAGAGCAATTTCAAAGGAGCGACAGAGCTGAAAGGCACACCGGAGGGAGGTGAGAGCACAGCCGTGAGCCAGTGGTAGGTCAATCTTTGAAGAAACTTTGATGTGAAAGACACTAAAGAAATGAGGGTGAAGGGGGCATAAGGTCAAGGCATATTTCAAAACAAAACAAAAACGATCTTTGAATATGGAAAATGTAAAGCTCACACAGAAGTAGCTAGAAGAACATAATTGTTACCAGAGAGACAATGAGACCTTGGTTCTTGTCTTCTTGACAGAAAGATTTCAATGAAGAGACAAAGCAAGCAAGAATTCATTAACTCTAGCAAAGACGTACTTGGGGCAGTGAGACGAGGAAGGCCTGGAGGAAGCGGGGCTGGGCTGCGTGGCTCACTGAGAGGTCAGAGCAAAGCGGGCCTGGAGACAGGTTCCGGGGGTGAGCCCTAGACGAGCTGCCACTCACTGCCCACTGCTCCCCTGGCTACAAGTCCACTGGGTCCCTTGGAGTTTAGGAGAGACGTGTCTGTGGGGGAAGGCGAGGGGGCACAGAAAGGCACGGGCATGCTCCCTGAGGGAGAGTGTGCTGGCACCTTTGTTTTCAGGGTTTTAAAGGCTGGGCATTTAGGGGAGGTCTTAGGGGAGAGTCAATAGAATATTCATTATTTTTCCAGCCGGCATGGCTCAGTGGTTGAGCATGGACCTATGAACCAGGAGGTGAAGGTTCTATTCACAGAGCACATGCCAGGGTTTTGGGTTCAACCCCGAGTGGAGGGCACGCAGGAGGCAGCTGATTGATGATTCTCTCTCATCATGGATGTTTCTATCTCTCCCTCTCCTTTCCCCTCTCTCTTTGTTTCTTATTTCCTCCTTCCCCCACCCCCCTGGCTTCCCTGGTTTTAATTGAGTATTAATACAATTCTATTTTATCTCCTCTGAAGCACATAAATTAGACATCTTTTTAAAATTTAGTAATTTTCCCATAGCTTGTAATATACATCTATCACTAATTTGAGTTCATCTGAAAATATCACTGAACTACTTCATATGTAGTCTGATACCTTATGATATAATATTCCCAATTCCTCCCTCCCATCCTTGGTGACACTGCTATCATCACCCACTACATCATTAGTATCGTGTTTTAAATAAAGTTACCCATATCATTTTTTTTAGTTAAAAAAAAAGTGCATTTCGTTGACCTCCTCTGTCCCATCAGCTATGTGATAAACACACCTCTCGCTCTAGCTGTTGGTCACCATGACATGAGTGGACTATACATCTTTTGGAATTGGAGCCACACTGTTTCCCACTAAAAACAAGGATGGCTGGCACAATAACTTGGTGACCAATGTTATTTTCTCAGGCAACTAGGCTGGTTGATTGTCCACAACTGTCCAGAGTGACCATTGACAGGTCGATGGTTGAGGTCTATTGATTCAATTGCTTCCATTCAATTCAAACATCTTGTTGACTGGAATAAAAGGGCCATGTCTGGATAGTTTTGTAGTCATGACAGGCATGTTAAATCAATCATTCAGCAATAAATGCTTTGCCATGTACGCAAGTCCCAGCTTAGAAAAGGGTATGGTCCTAAAAGTTTATTCTAAACTTACTGTTTTTAAATCAGAATGATTAACCCCAAACATCTCTCTATATAAAAGCCTAATATGCTAAGTGTCTGACCATTCGACCATTTGGCCAGTCTCCATGATGTGCACTGACCACCAGGGGGTAGACGCTCCAACCAGTTGGTTAGCTTGCAGCTGGGGTCCAGCTGATGGGGACTGGACGAGATAGGCCAGACATGCCCTGGAGCCCTCCCATGGTCCCTCCCAGGCCCTGATTGTGCACCAGTGGGATCCCTCAGCCTGGCCTGTGCCCTCTCCCAATCTGGGATCCCTCGGGGGATGCTGAAGAGCCGGTTTCAGCCTGATCCCCACAGTCCAGGCCAGGGGACTCCACCGGTGCACGAATCTGTGCCCCAGGCCTCTAGTATTCATATAAAGTGGGTATAAACACGTGCATTAAGTTCTTAACCAGGTTGTTACACAAAAAATCTGATGGAGCTGCATGTTGAGTTTCTAGAAAGGGGAAAAGTACTTTGAATTATGATCTGGGAATTGAGGACTCGCTGCGTTCCCCCATGTTATCAGTCACAGTAACCGGAGCTGCTCTGAGAAACCAACACTGAACACAGCCGCGTCATGCCAAGTATCCTCTACAGCTTTTCTGGGAGCCGCACCGAGCACCCATCTCTTGAGATCCGGAGTTCCTGGGTGCTCAGCTGGTTGCTGGGTGCTGTGGTTGTGGAGACCTGGGCTGTATAGGCTTCTGATAACAGCCACTCTCCCCTTCAAAATGGCGTGGTCTCCATGGCAGAGCTGGTCGCTCTGGGAGAGATTCCAGCAGCAGTGGAGGCTGCCCAGTCAGGGGAGCCCGGCCCGGCAGTCCCCAACAGTCCCGTGGAGTATAGCTGTCCCTCACCCACAAACATACACTCCCCGTATGTCCGCACGCTCTCCTTTCATTCTCTCCCTCTCACACTGTCCTGCAGTCTTCCTGCCTGTCGGCAGCCATCTCCCTCTCCTCTCCACATCACCCACCTCTTGGTACCGATCAGCCTGCATCACTCAAGATCACGGGCTTAGCTCCTCAGCCACCTGCCACCCGTCGTGTCTCAGCAGCCATGTGGTTAGTGGCTACCGAGGGTCCGCACTCGGCTGAAGGCTTCGTGCCACCCCACATGGCACCGTGAGCTCTGGCTGTGCCCACCTCTCCCCAGCACCACACGCTGTCCCTCTAACAGCTTTTTAGTGAAACCCTGTGAATAGAAGCCCCCCCCGCCCCGTACAACAAATGGAATTTAAAAGATATTTAATGCCTTCCAACTGCTTACAATTGAAAAGAGCCAAACTACCTTCTAAGACCCTAATTAGCTTTTCCAGCACCTCCCGGAGGTTTATTAAGGATAGTCTTGGGACTCGGGGGTTGGGCTCTGGGCCGGTCTTCCTGCACCGTGCCCCCCCCATCCCCCGGGTGCTAAGAAGCTCACAGGCGGTGCTATCTCAGCCCACCCTGCCTCCTCAGTCCTTCGGTCCATTCTAGAACCTGGGACAACGTTTCTGTCACAGACAGGCTTATAGGTCTATAGAAACACTGTTTCTTCTCCAAGCTGTCCGGCCAAACTTGGGGGAAAACTCTTAATAAGAAGTTACTTGCCCTGGCCAGCTTGGCTCAGTGGATAGAGCGTCAGCCTGCGGACTGAAGGGTCCCAGGTTCGATTCCGGCCAAAGGCACATGCCTGAGTTGTGGGCTTGAACCCCAGTAGGGGATGTGCAGGAGGCAGCCGATCAATGATTCTCTTTATTGATGTTTCTATCTCTCTCTCCTCCCTTCCTCTCTGAAATCAATAAAGAAATATATTCTTTTAAAAAAGAAGTTACTGCGTTGGTGAGTGAGGCCCCTTCTCTCTTCACACAGGCCAGCTGGGGGAGAGGTCACAGCAGGTGACCCAGTCTCGGGTTGGGATGGCACCGGACCACCTCGCCGGCCGCGGCCCTGGCCGTCAGCGGGCAGGCTAAGGAGACAGGGCAGGTGGGTTTATCACCGTCCAGAGGGGCAGAACGAAGCCACTGCTGCCTCTGAGGCTGCGGTTGAGGAATTCTCTGATCCCCCAAAGCAACCAGGAGTTCCTGTTGCCAGAGGAGCTCGCTCTCTCCTGACGGAGACGGCCCTCCTCGCTATGGCAGCGCTCCCATGGCCCAGCAGTCAGCCCTGGAGCCTTTCCAAAGCCCCGTCCCATCATGCCTTGCTGTTGGGGACGGAGGACCCAGAGCAACAACATCCTGTGATCACTGCTGGTAGGACCTGTGCTTCCACACAGGTGCAGGACAGCTGGACACGATGGCAGCCACAAGGTCCCCAAGTCATTGCTGTTCCGTCTGACCCCAAGTGCACTGGACAGGAGACGGTCACCCACGTGCTTTTGTGCCCTTGTAACTCACTGCGCCACGCTCTGGGTATAGCCTGAAGGGTGGAGAAGAAATATGTTTGCTTCCCAATGATTCGGTGCCAGTGCACAGACGTATGCAGGGGTGTGATGCATGGGTGCCCGGACAGCGTGTGGTGCTGGGGAGAGGTGGGCACAGCCAGAGCTCACGGTGCCATGTGGGGTGGCACGAAGCCTCCAGCCGAGTGCGGACCGATGCTGCCGGAGGCCCAGGAGGGCCGTGTGACCTCACGCACAGACCGAGGCCGAGGGGAGGAGCCCAGGTGCGGTCAGAGGGCGCAGGGCCCGCTCCGCTCACCGCCTGTCCCGCACCTATTGCCAGGTGCTGGTCCTCCACTAGGTTTGTGGCTCCAGGCCTCCCACCTTCTGCTCTGTTACCTGAGCATGATGTTGGTACTGAGCACTCGGCGCCCTCACCTGCGTGTACTCCCGGCCTCGTGACCAGTCTGATGGTCCTGCAGTGCCCGCTCCTCTCGCTGTGAGTCCTGGGTTTGGTCTTGTCTGGAGCTGGACGCACTGTTGTCCTTAAAAACCGGGCATCATCATCAGCAGCAGCAGCAGCAGGAAGGGCAGAGGCCAGGTGGCTGCTCTCCCCAGACCTCGGCCCTGCCAGTGGACACGGGCTGCCACCGCCACCGCGGCCACCACTGCTCTGCTTGGGGCAGGCTGCCTTCCCTTCCGGGGAGTCTTCTGAGCACCCCAGTCCTGCAGCTCACCAGCTGGGTGTTTTACCCACCATCCTGGCCTTCCTCTGGGGGCAGGTGCGTGCTTCTCACCTGCCGCTGACAAACCATCCCAACAACAGGACTCACACGGTGGAGCGAGGACCGACGTGAGGGTCCCGCTCAGCGATTTATCGTAGTTATGCTGAAGCGACAACTCAGGAAGCATATGTACAAGGTCAAAACACACATCAAATTACCCCCTAACCACCGTGTGATTCATTGGGATGGCATCACCGCTTGCGCCACCGGCTCTGTGAGGCTGGGCTCTGCCCAGGCCTGGCGCTGCCCACCAGCCTGGCCCAGGAGCGCTGGAGCCGAGCCGCGGAGGGCTGGGTGGGGCTCTTGCCTAAAACTCTCCCTTGCGGGGCCTTCAAGGTCCCCGTATCAGTAAGCGATCCCTGTTGGGCTCTATCCACCAGTGCCTCTGGATGGTCCAGCCGCCGGTGGTGAAGAGGCTGCACCTCTATGCCCCAACAGGGACGGACTCTGGGTGCTCAAGGCCATCTCAGGCTCCCCTGCTTTCCCCTCCAGCCATCGGAGAGCCGTCCCTCAGCTTCCGGAGACACGCGCTTCTTCGGCCACGCTCTGAAAATGCACGCGCCCTTGAAGCGGCCTTATCCTCCCAGCTCTTGATGACCTAGTTTCTAGCTGCGCACAAGGTGGTTAATGGGGAGCAGCACTGACTTATTATCGTCTGGGGCTGATTAAAAACACAGACCCACGGAGGGGGGGACAGCAGGAGAATGTGGAGGAGGGGTGCTGGCCAGAAAGAGACCCTCAGGGGGCCCATCAGACCACGCAGTGCACAGCCGCATTTCTAGGGCAGCGATCGTCAGCCTTCCCATCCCATGGCACGTGACCTAAGGGCGAGTTCGGCGGCACCAAAAATGTTGTGCATTTTGCCGATCTGACAAAAAATAGGCATAATGTCTACTCATTCACACCGATGGCCATTGTGGTGTTGGCCGTGGTCACTTTTTATTTGACCCTCTAAGGTAGAAGAGTCAGCGCGCTGGCTCAGTAGCCAGCAGGGGAGGTTCCAGGAGTGCTGGCGGCCCCGGTGGAGAGCCGCTGTTCCAGAGTGACCACGGCGCCCTGCGTGAGTCCCTGACAGTGGGACCCCGGGAGCTCGAGGGTGGCCCGGCCTCAGCGGGGCTCATGTCGCCTTTCAGGAAGCTAAAGGGAGGAAGGGAGTGGTTGGCGTCTGGTCCCGTTTGGTGGGACACCATTTGGGGTGGTGAGTGGGAAGCGGGTGCAGCATTCACCGCCTCGCCCTCAGTCCCCCCAGTGCCTCTCCAGGGGAGGCCCGCAGCTGGGGGATGAGGGTGCAACTTAAGGGTAAGAACAATGGGAACATGTAGAAACGGTTACTCTCGAATGAGATTCGTTAAGAAAGTCAAGAGAGGACGATTGAGATGCCAGTTACCGTTCTAAGAGGCGCGGCACCGTCCCCACAGCAAGCGCCATTCGCAGCTTAGACCACGGTCCCCGTGGGGGGTTCCGGACACGGGGCCGCCACGCGCGGCCTGAGCATGACCGCGCTGACCATGCCCAGGGTCACAAGTGCTCGGGACGCTCTCCAGCAGCGCCTGCTCCACCAACAGGGCATCCCGCCTGCCCAGCGGTCTAGAAGCTGGAGTTCCTGGAACAACGCTGGCTCTTGGTAAAAGAGCCAAGTTACTAGAAATGGGCATCATCTGCATCTCAACACATTCCAAGGCCTGGCTGGCTGTTACTAGAAACTCACAGGTTAGAAGGCGGGCAGGGTCAGAGGGTCAGAGCGAGCTCAGTCCCAGGCCAAAGGCAGGAGAGAGGGACCCGTCAGAGGCGGCTCCCTGGGCTATTGCTGGCGATTGAAGAAGGTGCTCCTTCCCTCAGGGAGAGGCGGGCTGCGTCTGAGGAAGAACAGGAGTCAAAGCCCAGGTTCTGGACCCCTGGGGGGACAGCCAGGACTATACCCAGGGGGACAGTCAGGGACAGACAGGGGGACAGCCAGGGGGACTTAATCCTGACATTTGCCCAACTATTCAAGAAAAGTCTTTTTTGTGCTGTAGAGTTAAAAAATGTTTTGCTTACACGGGGATTGCATTGACATGAAAAGCTGCGCACAGATCCCATGGCAAGGGAAGGATCCAGAGCTTTATTTAAACTATGTGGTCGCTGTTATGGGGCTGACTTGCATCCCCTCCAGAACGTGTATTGGAAGCCCCAGCCCGCAGTTGGTTAGAATGTGGAAGCATTTGGAGATGGAGCCTTTACAGGGTAATTAGAGTAAAACTGGGTTATGTGGGTGGGCCCTCCTCCTCCGGCAATCTGACTGGCGTCCTTACGAGACACAAACAGAAGACCGTGTGAGGACACCGGGGGAACATGGCCATCTACAAGTGAAGAAGAGAGGGTTCATAATGAAACCTACTCCACAGGCACCTTGATCTTGGATGGAGGCCAGTTTGTAGGCAACACGCACACTTCATGAGCATGTTCCCCGAACCTGTAAGTCAGGACATGGATTTAGAAGGGCTCCTCTTCTTGCCAGGCAACCTCGTCACAGAGAGAAGCTGGCACTTCTCGCTATGTGGCCAGCAGCCATGGGGACAGCCATGGGGACAGCCAGGGGGACAGCCAGGGGGACACCCAGGGACACCAAGGGACAGCCATGGGGACAGCCAGGGGGACACCCAGGGAGATACCCAGGGGGACTGCCAGCGGGACATCCAGGGACACCCAGGGACAGCCAGGGGGACACCCAGGGAGATGCCCAGGGACAGCCAGGGGGACACCCAGGGACACCCAGGCAGCCAGGGGCAGCGGGACATCCAGGGACACCCAGGGACAGCCAGGGGGACACCCAGGGAGATGCCCAGGGACAGCCAGGGGGACACCCAGGGACACCCAGGGACAGCCAGGGGGAGGGACATCCAGGGACACCCAGGGACAGCCAGGGGGACACCCAGGGAGATGCCCAGGGACAGCCAGGGGGACACCCAGGGACACCCAGGGACAGCCAGGGGGA
>NW_006299394.1:1438008-1442627 GCF_000327345.1 Myotis davidii | reverse complement strand
GGGACTGATGCTGGAGGCCAGACTGCAGGCTCCTGACGCGGGAGACCCAGTTCCAGCCGCTGGAAGGCATCTGCAGGGAGAGGCCTCTGCACTGCTGGCTGCTTCCTTCCTGCTTTTTAAAGCTGGTTCTTTCTTTTCCTTTGTGCTTTCCCCCCACCCCACCCCACAGAGCTTTTCTTTAGCTGGAGGCCTCCCCCAGCCTGAGGGGACAGCCAGCCACACCCCCGACCCCCCTCTCTGCCCGGGTGGGGGCAGAGGGTGGTGTGATCACTGCGGGCACCCAGATGGGAACATGGGCGCCCTGGGCACCGCCTAACTGAGAACAGCTTGAGAGACAGAACCAGAGGGAAGAAGGGAGGGGCGGGCGAGGAAAGGGGGGAGTGAGAGGAAGGGGGGTGTCTACTCTGCCCACGGAAAGTGGGACAGGCCTCCGAGCAGAACTTTCCTGTGAGGGGCCCAGGGAGGAAGGGGAACAGGGCCCGAGCCTCCTTTTCCTTCGGTTTAAGGAACAAACAAGCTTTCAGCCGGTGCGGAGGCTGTGGGCTCTGGGAGGCCTCAGGACAGCAGGCCTATCCTGGAGGCAGGGCTCAGGGCCAGGCTGTTGGGGCGGCCCTGTGGGTGCCACCTGCCTGCTGTGGCTCCACCCTGCAGCCGGCCGGTGGGGTGGGGGTGGGGGCCTGGCTGATTTTCCACAGATGAGCACCCCTCCCTCGGGTCACAAGGCAGTTCCCCCTGGATGTCTGGGTGTGGAGGGGCGGTGCCTGGGTGTGCTCTGTGCATGGGGTGAGGGGACCCCGAGGTCACCTCCCTGGTAGGGACCACCCGCTGTGTTCGGGGCAGTTGTCGTCCCTAGAATCGGAAGACCTGCTGCTGGGAGACGGCAGAGACCCAGGGCGGCGGGTCCTGAGACAGCAAGTTCCTCCTGCGGGGCCCTGGCAGCGACCTGAGGGCTCCGGGGCTGGGCTGGAGGCAGGAGGCAGCAGGGAGCCAGGAGCAATGGGGCTGTGTCTGGGGTGGAGGGGGAGGGGTACAGGGGAGGGGCGCACGGTGCCCTCCCCGTGGCTGAGGGACGTTGGGCAGGTCAGTGCACAGAAATGGGACCCGTGTCGGCCTTCTTGGACCCGTGTCAGCGAGCCAGTGTCCTTACTTACAGCGGAGCATCCTCTCTTCAGAGCCCCGAGGGTGGAGGCGGCAGCATGAGCTGTAGGAGGGAGTCTCTGAGTTACCTGTGTCCTGCCGCGGGGACACGCGGGGGGTGGGGGGCTCGCCTCTTCCTGCCCATGCCCAGGGCAGCACAGGCCCCAGGCTCTCTGCCCGCAGGGACCCCATGCTGCTCCCCGGTCCTGGACCCCACGCTCTCTGCCTGCCGGGACCCCACCCACGCTGCTCTGCTGGTGGGGGAACTGGATCTCAGTTTTATCTTCAACACCAGCTGCTCCTCCCTCCCAGGAGGCCTGGAAGGCACCTGTGTCCCCATGTCACAGATGATTCCTGAGGGACGGGCCTGGAGGCCTGGACGCCTCGGGGCTGTGGGGGAGGCTTCCTCTGGGCCTGGGGACACCGCAGGGAAACACAGGGGAGGTCTCAGCGTGGCCCCCTGATGTCCAGGGGGTGTCAGGTCTCCATGAGGCCACAGCCCCACAGCGTGAGCCCAGGCACGGAGCTCCCTTATCCAGCCAGTCAACAGGCCCTAGTGCCAGCATGTCCCCAGGGTCCCTATTATATGTCATTTATGCTGCGTAAGTTGGTATTTCTGAAGGTTATAGTCAAAGCATCCTATACAGACAGTTCTTGGGTTATGTTGGACTCCATGTACGTCATCTCATGGTTATGTCGCCATCTCCCATTTATTTATTTAAAAAAAGTTCTGCATTTCGACGTATGTACATATGTGCTTAATATTTTTTATTATTTACTTACCACAAGTAAAGGTCAGGAATTATCTTTCTTTTAAATTTTTTTTACTGTTTCACTTCATTACTGCTGGGTATGTGCTCCATGTGAGTGATGTAGGTGCTTATGTAGGTGGGTTCTGACTTAAGGTGAAAATTGTGTTTCGTCGTGCCATAGGAATGGATCTCTGACATAACCTGAGAACCTACTGTATAATAAAAGCCTAATATGCTAAGTATCTGGTTGGCTGGTGGGCCGTTCAACCAATCAAAGCATAATATGCTAATGATATGCTAAGGCCACTCAACCACTTGCTATGATGTGCACTGACCAACAGGGGGCAGTCAACCAGTCTACCAATCACTGTGACGTGCACTGACCACCAGGGGGTAGATGCTCCAACTGGAAGGTTAGCTTGCTGCTGGGGTTTGGCCGATCGGGACTGAACGAGATGGGCTGGACACAACCTGGAGCCCTCCCGCGGTCCCTCCCCAGCTGGCCAACCTCCTGCATCTCTCCCCGGCCCCGATGGTACACCCGTGGGGTCCCTTGGCCTGGCCTGCACTCTCTCACAATCCGGGACCCCTCAGGGGATGTCAGAGAGCTGGTTTCAGCCCGATCCTGCAGGCCAGGCCGAGGGACCCCACTGGTACATGAATTTGTGCACCGGCCTCTAGTCATACATGATACATGACTCTCAATTTTAAGTGAAGTCTCCTGAGGAACATAGCAAGTGGTATCCAGGGTCAATTAGTGACTGATTCCCAGCTTTTATATTGTCCCTGGAGAGATACCTATGGACAATTTTGGGAAAGAACACGATAGTTTTCTTACGTGGCCACAGCTCAGTATTTAATAAGTCAGTATTTAAAAATACTGACTTATTTTTAAATGCCCTACTTTTTATTAACCTGCTTCAGAGCTATCATGAAATTTACCAAAATTAAAAAAATATATTTTTATTGATTTCAGAGAAGAAGGGAGAGGAAGAGAAAGAAACATCAATGATGAGAGAGAACCATTGATCGGCTGCCTCCTGCACACCCCACACTGAGGACTGATTGACGCTGCAACCCGGGCATGTGCCCTGCTGGGAATCAAACCGTGACCTCCTGGTTCATAGGTTGATGCTCAACCTCTGAGCCACGCTGGCCGGGCTTTTTAAAAAATCTCTTTATATATTTTTCTGTGCGGTTTAAAGTATTAATGAGACGACCTGAGTCAGGAGAACTACAATGAAAACACAGATTTGTTTGCTTGTCGATGACGCAGGACATCGTGTGAACATCTCAAGAAGGGCCTGAGGATGTTGGGGACCAGGTTGCAGCAGGGAGTTACTGAGGGTCAAGTGACAGACTGTCCTGCACTCGGTGTCCTAAGACGAGAGCGAAGAGTCAAAGCGAAAGGTAAGTGGAGACTAACGGGGCCTCCATCCAGTTTCAGGGGTGGCCGTCTGCGAGGCCTCAGTGATTTCGAAGTCGCTTGTCCCTTGAGGACTTTGCGATGCTCGTGTTCTGTCCCCTGGGAAATGTTGATGAAGGTGTTGGTATAAAGAACCTTGCTGGGTGCTCACCGTGTTTCTGCAGGACGCTGAGCTCCCCACAGGCATCATCTCAGACAGCCCCTCGCCGTGTGCCTCGGACCACCACGCGCCCGGGGTTCCAGTGCCTGTCAGGGCCCGTGGCGGAGGAGAGCTCGGGGACGGAAGCCAAGCTGTTATGCGCTGACGTTGACTGTGTGTCCCGTGGAAGAACACAAACCTTAGTCTCTGCCACTGACCACCAGTGTGACCTTGGGCTTCCTTTTCCTGGTCCCTGTGAGGACCACACATGCTCTTTGTAAACTGGAAGCCCTGTCCACCTGTAACAACATAGTCCACTGTCTGGGACTGCGATCTGTTCAGCGATCATGGTGGAGCTCCTACTACGTGCTAGACTCTGTCCGGGCTCTGGGAGTACAGCGACATGGGAGGCACGAAGTCCCTCCCTGGGACTCCGGGATGCTGGCCGCAGGGAGCGTCCACACGCCCTTTGCAGACGGCAGGGGCTGCCCGCTCTGGCGGTGTGTCCCTGGGCCCTGCCAGCCCGCGCCCAATGAGAATCGATGCCAGCAGCTCCCAGCTGCCTCCCGCTGATGCAGTCAGCGAGAAGCCTGCGCCCTGGGGAAGGTGCAGACTAGGAGGTGGGTGATTCACGTTTAGACGGTCGGGCACCACTGTGGTTGCAGTGCCCACAGGAAGCTCCAGACGCGTCACTCGGTGTAATGGCATCTGCTTAACAAGGCCATGCTTCACACCCAGCTCGTTTTTAATGGGCCTATTTCAGTAGTGGCACTGGGGTTGGGGTTTCTCCTCCCGCTCCTGCTCTGAGTGCTCTCTGTGAGTGCACTCAACAACGAGTACACTCATTCAGGACTCGGGTATTTGCAATCTCACTGAGCCTTCGGCTGGCTGTCTGTTCTTATGCCAAACCATTCTCCCTGCACTGAAATATTGACACAGGAAAGAACAGCTGGGCATGAATGAACCACATCCCAGTCACTGAGTGATGGGATTTACACCCTGGGCAATATGGTGAGCCATAAACTACTTCTGTGGGCATGATGCCCAGGGTGGCATTTCATTCAGGCAAGGCAGCGGGACCCATTGGACCTGCGCGTCTCAGATCAGTGGTTTTCCACAGGACACTTTTGTCCTCAGAGGACATTTGGCAAATTCTGGAGATGTT
>NW_006299394.1:1437713-1437934 GCF_000327345.1 Myotis davidii | reverse complement strand
TTGGTGTCTCATGGGTAGAGGCTAGAGGTGCTGCCAAACTTTCTGTCATACTCAGGAACCCCCCACCCCACCTACAGAATTATTTGGCTCAAAATGTCAATGTGGTGAGGTTGTCTTTGCTGATTGGATGTAGGGTGGGAGGTTGGGGTGGGGAGGGTCAGACCCTGTGTCGTATGACTGATGGCTCTCACAGGGAATTCAAGAATGTATCATGGTTGAAA
>NW_006299394.1:1430368-1437631 GCF_000327345.1 Myotis davidii | reverse complement strand
TGAAAGGAAGAGTTTTTGTAACCGTTCTTGGTGGTGAGGGTGGGTCAGCCCATTTTCTTGGTCCTGCTTTTGTTGGTGCCATGACTATGCTTCTGACTGCAGATGCAGGGGTGTGTAGAGCAACGAAAGCGGGGGTGGGGGAGAGAGGTTAATTTCTGTGCTGCATTAGGAAGAAGAGTGAGCGCGCACTAGAACCGGTGGCTCTTAAACTCAGAACACAGACTGCAGGGTGAGCAACAGTGGGCGCAGCGTCCTGGTCGTTGCTTACTAGTTATTTCCAGACGGTTGTTCTACTGTTCAGTCTAAATAGCATATTAGCTCTTTATTATATAGAACTAGAGGCCTATTTGTGAAGCGGGGGTGTGTCCCTCAGCCCGGCCTGCACTCTCTCTAATCTGGGACCCCTCGGGACAACCTACAGTTGGACATCCCTCTCTCACAATCCGGGACCACTGGCTCCTAGCCACTTGCCTGCCTGCCTGCCTGATCACCCCCAACTGCCCTCCCTTGTTGGCCTGATCACCCCCTAACTGCTTGCTCCCCTGTTGGCCTGATCACCCCCTAACTGCTTGCTCCCCTGTTGGCCTGATCACCCCCTAACTGCTTGCTCCCCTGTTGGCCTGATCACCCCTAACCACCTCTGCCTTGGCCCCCGCCACTGTGGCTTTGTCCAGAAGGAATTCGGACGACCAGAAGATGGTCTAATTAGCATATTACCCTTTTATTAGTATAGATGTCACCCCAATAAATTTAATAAAAAAGGGCATAAAGTAGTGCATTGTGTCTCTCACTCTTCCATCATTTAACATTCCATTACTTCTTAGCACTTATGACCTTCTGACAAACTATGTGTGTGTGTGTGTGTGTGTGTGTGTGTGTGTGAGAGAGAGAGAGAGAGAGAGAGAGAGAGAGAGAGACATTGATGTTACTCCACTTATTTATGCATTGATTGACTGATTGCTGTTTGTGCCCCGATGGGAGATTGATTCACAACCTTGGTGTATTGGACAACACTCTAATCCACTGAGCCACTTGGCCAGGGTGAGCTCACTCTTCTGTAAGGTTTAAGAGTGAGATTAGGGATTACCAACTGGTGACCTACAAACCAAATCAGGCTTACAGTGTTTTACTTTTTTCCCCCAGGTTTTTGGATATATTATTGTAAGTTTAAGGTCTAAAATGTGATGATTTGATATATGTAGTTATTGTGAAATAATTAACACAATAGGGTTCATTAACACCACTATCAACTCACATAAATACCTACTTTTTTGGTGATGAGAACATTTAAGATCAACTCTCTTAGCTAAGCTCAAGTACACACACAATGCAGCACCATTAACTAGCGTCACCAAGCGGTGCATTACATCACCTCATAGCTGAGAGCGTGCCCTTTGACCACCTTCACTCACCCCCTGCCCACACCACCATTCTATGCTGTTTCTATGAAGAATCCACACATACATGAGATCACGTGATGTCTGTCTTCCTCTGACTTCATATGATTCATTTCCCTTAAACATAGTGCCCTCCAGGCCCAGCCATGTTGTCACAGGCAGGGTTTTCCTCTTCATCGCGGCTGAATAGTCTTCCATTATGAAGAAACACACCACCTCTTCCCCCATTCATTCACAGGCGAACACTTCGGTTGCTTCCAAACCTTGGCGACTATGAATAATGCTGCAATGAACATGGGGTGCGGATATCGCTTTAAGATCCTTTGGATGAATGCCCAGAAGCAAAATTGCTGGACCCTATAGTGATTCTAGTTTTAAAAACAGGGAATGGGGGCTGGAGGCTTCCTCGCTCTCCATCACTGCTCAGGGGCGGGAACCGGGGGTGTCTTCCCACCATCCCCTGGCCCCACTGCGATCCTGTCCCTTGCCCCCCGCGGCTCCACTAAGCAGGACCTCAGCCAGGCCTCTGCCAAGCGAAAGTCCTTCCCGGCCCCCCGGCCTCGGCTTGGCTGATGGCCATTCACTCTAAGCGTCAACGCCCTTGCTCAGAGCAGCTCAGAACCTGGTGGGGAGTGAGAACAGCAGACAGTCTGGCTGGGCCGCAGGAGAGATTAGCGTCCCTTCCTGCGCAGCCCGCTTCCCGCCTCCACGCCGGCAGCCACCCGCCCCCCAGATAAATATGGTCCGAGAATCTACGACAAGAGATTTGAAACTAAATCAAACCCTGGACAGAGGGTCAACGGGAAAGGGTGAAGCTGCCACTTATGTGTGTCTGAGGCAGCCTTTAACGTTATTTACAGTCTCCATAGAGGCAGCCTCGCAGACAAGGCCTGCTCATGCGCGGTGGGCGGGAGGCAGGAGAGGGCAGCGCTCTCTCTCTCTCTCTCTCTCTCTCCATTGCATCCAGGTGGTGGGACGTGTGAACAGACGAAGGGCTGAAATCACCGAGGAAATCGCTCGGTCTGCGCCGGATCACGACGCCTCCCCAGGACCCAGCGACCCCGGGGCTATCTGTCACCTTGTCCTCCGGGCGACTTTTCACCCCGTGCTCCCTGTGCCGGGGCTGCTCCAGGAAAAACAGTGGAAAAGCCCCCGGTTGGGGGAGGGGAGCCGGCCGGCGGTGAAATGCTGCTTTCACCAGGACGGCAGGCGGGGCGCTGGGGCCGCCCAGAGCCTGCAGACCTCCCTCTGCTCACTGTCTGCCGGGAGATGTCCCCGAGTCCCAGGGCCTGGTCCCCGACAGACAAAAACCGGGCCTCAGGGTCCACTGAGGCGGACAGTCCCCCGTTCCAGCTCTTCCCCGAGAGCTGCGGGGCCTTTGCTGAGGCGCTTGCTGGGCTCGATCGAGGGGCAGACCCCGGGCCCAGGCCTGGCCACGGCGAGGCTGCTGGTGTCGGGGTGGGGTGGGCCGCGGCTGAGAGAGGGTCTCACAGACACTGTGCAGGTGCTGTCACAGCCTCGGCCCTGGGATGAGGAGCGCGGGCGGGGCAGAGCCCAGGCGGCTTCAGTGGGGGCTTTTGGTGGCGACAAAAGGATCGGCTGCCCGTTCCCCAAATGCACGAGGTTAAACCTGTGAAGCTACATCCTTCTCTTTCAGGTCAAAACACACAAATATGGGTAAGTCCATACGGTTCAAACTAAATGAAAACCCTAACTCGCACAGGACTGTAGTAAGTCTGAGAAACTCCCTCCCACCCCTGAGAAATGGGTCTGTCTTGCTCGTGCCCAGTCTGGGAATCGTCTGCCTCGTGTAGCTCTGCTCTGGGGCCCATTTCTACATTAAAATGCTAAAACAAATTGAAGCCACTTAGCACGTTTTTTTTTTTAACGGAACTCCAATTTTTTCCTGAAAGGCTTTGACATGTTATATTTCAAAATTAAGTTGTCATTGATGAAAGTTCAGGACTTTGCCAGAATTTCAGAGGCGGAGGAGTCTGCACAGAAGTGACTCGGGCTCCAGACTTGGGTCTGTTCTGACGCAGGGCCCGCCCCGACCCCCTAGGTCATGGTCACCGCGTCTCCGTGCACTGCTCTGGATGCAACACTGTCTCAGACTGTTCTTGTTTCTGACAACCGAGGCAGTTTTGAGGAGTATGGATTAGATATTCTGTAGATTTGACATACTATTTTGTATATTTTTAAAATATTTAATGTAAGAAGCATTTATTGAAGTCAGCATCTGTTTTTTTCCCCAGAAACATTACTTTTAATGCTTGCATAATATTCCACCTATAATTGTGACATTCAGTGCTTTTCCTAAAGGCAATAAAATGACCCGAGATCACCACGGGAAGGACAGCATTCCGGCGGCAGTGTTGCTCAGGTGGTCACTGTGACACTGTGGCTGGCGTCTCTCCCAGGGCCGTGTGTGAGGGCAAGTATGTACATAGAAAAAGGCACCATCTGGACATATTGCCCTTGACCCAGGCCCGAGATCCCTGCCCACCCTCAGGCTCCATCCCTGCCTGCTGACAGCAGCCTGGGGCTCTGAGCAGTGCAGGGCTGTTAGAGCGAATGGGGTGGCTGCAGAAGCTTTCCAGGGGGGCACAGTCGTCTGTTTTGTAGAATTGGTACCTTGGGACTTGAGGTCACTCCAAGGTGTGGGTCATGTTGCTATTAAAGGTCTGTGGAAACTGCTTTAGAGCAGTCCCCCCTATTGGGCTGCTCCCGTCCATCCGCCCAGTCTCCTCATGGGGCAGTGACCAGTGAGGGTTCTCGCTCTCGCCTTTTGCGTGATCAGATTCGTCAAGTTCACCCCGTCACCTCTGCTGCATCTGTTCTCGCCAGCACTCTCTCTTACCTTCACTACTTCATTTCTCACTGTTCCTCCTCCTCCCTGGGTCCAGGAGTTCTTTCTCAAGTCCACACCTTATCCATATATGTGTATGTATGTATGTATGTATTTATCATCTATCTATCATCTATCTATCCATCCATCTATCTATCATCTATCTATCTACCTATCTATCTACTGAACCCAGTAGAATTTATGCCAGAAATGCAACACAGATTAACACTAGGAAGTCTGTTCATATATGTCACCATATCATTAGATCAATGGAGAAAATCTTATGTTCATTTTCACACACGTTGAAAAGTGTGTGTACAATTTAACTCATACTCTCAATATAAACGCATAATGAAAGTTGTCAGTGGATATTTTCTCAAAATGACAAAATACGAATGGCTCACCCAAAAGCAGGTCTCAATTCCATGGAAAAACATGCCCTCTTCTCTCTGGTGTCTGGGCCCGCACCCGACAACACCCATTACCACCCACTGTGGAACCAGAGCCTTCGGGTCACAGGCTGATAAAAATACAAAACCTGAGGCACAGGAATTGGAAAGGATGAGCTAAAAATACCTCTGCTTACAGATGATACAATACAACTGTGTGTCTTGAAGAGCCATGGCAATTCATAGAAATATAATACAAAAATTTCAGCTTTAGTGAAGTTGCACAATATTAAACGAAAACAACAGCAACAAGCAAGTCTTCATCCAGCACATTAACTGAATGAAGGACAAAAATGATTATTTCAATTGCCACAGGAAAGGGGACACAATCAGTTGTGTTCAATTGATTCAACACTTTTTCATGATTTTAAAAAAGCAGGAATAGAAGACACTTCCTCAACATAATAAAGGCCGAACATGCAAAGGCACAGTTAACAGCTTCCTCAGTGACGACGAGCGCAAGCTTCTCCTCCACGGCCTGGATCAGGACAAGGATGCCCACTCTCACCACTTCCACTTGACAGAGAACATTCCAGCCTGACAATTCAGGGAGAACAATAAATAAAAGGCAATCAAGGTGAAAAAGATCTCTGCAGGTGATATAATCTGATATGGAGAAGACCCTGGAGATTCCACAAAAAACCTCAAAACTGTTAGAACTGATAAACACACTCAGCAACATCACCACACAAAAATCAGGTGTGATCTTGTACACAAGGAATACACAATCAGGAAAGGAAATTAAGAAGACAGTTCCATTTACAAGAACAATAAAAGGAATAAAATATGTAGAAATAAACTTAACCAAAGAGGTGAAAGATTCATACACTGAAAACTATAAAATATCGCTGAAAGAAATTAAAGAAGACACAAATAAATAGAAAGACAATATTGTTAAGATGTGAATATTATTCTGAGAGATCTACATATTTAGTACAATCCCTACCAAAATTCTAATGTTTTTACAGAAATAGAAAAAAAATCATCCTAAAATTCATATGAAATTTCAAAAGACCCCAAATAGTCAAAACAGTCTTGAAATAGAAGAACAAAGTTAGAATATTCAAACTTCCTGATTTCAAAACATATTACAAAGCAGTGGTAATCGAAAGGATGTAGTGCTGTCACAAAGACAGATACACAGGCCAGTGGAATAGAATAGAGTCTAGAAATAAACCTTCTTCAACTAGGATGCCAAAACCACTTCTTTGGGAAAGGGCGGTCTCTTCCACAAACGGTGCTGGGAAACTGCATATCCACATGCAAAAGAATGATCCTGCGCCCTTACATTACACATACACAAAAGGAACCCGAGATGCGGGGAGGTTAAACATAAGCCTCAGAACTATAAAACTCCTGAGACAAAAGAGGAGAGAAGCTTAATGACATTTGATTTGGCAAATCTTTTTAATATGACACGAAAAGTAGCGGCAACTAAAGCAAAAATAGATGAGACTACATCAGCCTAAAACACTTGGTTCTTAAAAGAACACACTTAACAGAGTAAAAAGGCAACCTATGGGATGGGAGAAAATACTTGCAAATCATATATTTGATAGGGTTCACATCCAGATAACTCATAACCCAACAAGAAAAAACAAATATTAAAACATGGGCAAAGGTCTTGAATAGATACTTCTCCAGTGATAACATACAAATGGCCAGGAGGCAGATGAAAAGATCAGCATTAGTGATCTTCAGAGAAATGCAAATTAAAGCCACAATGAGGTGTCACTCAGCCACATTAGGATGGCTATTCTAAACAAATGAAACAAAAACACACAGAGGACATAACACGTGCTGGCAGGGGTGTGAGGAAGTTGGAACCTTGGGCACTGTCGGTGGAATATTAAAACGGTGCAACTGCTGTGGAAAACAGAATGGCGGCTCCTCAAAAAATTAAAACCAGACTTGATATGACCTAACAATCCCACTCTGAGTCTATATCCCCCTCAAAGGTGAAATCAGTGTCTTGAAAAGACATTTGCAGACACGTGCTCATAGGAGAACTACTTACTCTACAAGGTGGAGGCAGCACAGACGTCTACTGATGGATGACAGACAAACCAAGGCGACGCACACACAGTGGAACCCGTGCCGTCCTCAGAAGGAAGGACATCTCATCACAACCACAACAAGGGTGCGCTCTGAGGACACTGTCAGTGAAATAAGCCAGTCGCAGAAAGACACGTGAGTCCGCTAGATGAGGCCTCTAACGCGGTCAGCTCCACGGAGAAGGAGGACGGTGCCGCAGAGACGGGAGGAGGGGCTGGGGCTGTTGTGTATCCCGTATGGAGCTGCAGTTCTGCAAGATGCGGAGGCTCTGGACGGAGCTTTCACAACAGCGTAAACACTAAGGCAGGGGTGGAGATGGTAAGGCTTGTGCTTGCCGTACTAAAGAGATCGATAGTCTTCATAGAAACATAATAACATAAGACTTAACAGAACAAGAAAAACCCCATAAAATACCAAGAGTGAACTTAACAAGAAACGTTCCAAACCCACACGAGGGGCATTAAAGCTCCCAGAGGACCGGAGCGGTGCGGGGCGGGGCGGTGCGGAGTGGTGC
>NW_006299394.1:1426159-1430148 GCF_000327345.1 Myotis davidii | reverse complement strand
GCAGTGCGGAACCCGAGTTCCCACAGAGCAATTCACTCCCCAGAGCGGTGCCTCCTCCCCATTTACAGAGGAAGCTGAGCCCAACAAAAATAACTACACTTTTTTTAAGCAAGACAAGTTGAATCTACATTTGATATGGAAAAATAAATAAGCAATAATAGCCAAGAATACCATAGGAAGGATGACCAGTGACCAAAGGCCAGCCCCAGCAGATAAAACGCCGAGCCCCAGAGTGAGGCAGCGGGGCGTGTAACTGGTAGACGGAGCGAGGGAGCAGTAGAGAAAGTGCAGACGCGGAGCCCGGGTGTGTGGATGTGAAGGTCGGGTACCAGTGGCTGGGACAGTGGCCGGCTGATCAACAACCCGAGACAGCCAGGAGCCAGTTAGTGAGACGTACAGCTGGCAAACCGCACACTGCTCTCAGGAAGCTCCACATGGAGCAGAGGTCTGACTCGGAAAAGACCTAAGGGTGAGGAAATATGGCAAATTCCTTCACAAACTGGGACTTGAGGCAGCTCCTGAATGTGACTAAAATTCCAGCGACACTTCACAGCCACGATGCATGCGGGGCCAAATATCTGTCCGGACAGGACACCCCTGGATCCCGGACCCCTGCAGAAAGGGTCAGTTCCAGGCCCGGCCAAGTCCCAAATCACAGAAGTCACCGGAAGCCTCTGCCCACCTTCTCCCAACCCGGGCCAAATCCGGAGAAATCTAAACATAAAGAATAAGGACTGGAATAGCCAGGAATGATTGAATCCAGGGGGCCCCCTGCTCGGCCAGCACCCCCTCTCTCCAAACACAAGCCAGAAAGATTGATTTAGAGTCTGTGCCACTCTTTTCCCTGAAACTCAGTGATTTACTTCCTTTTGCTCTTGACATAGAAACCCTTGCAGTGACCTCTGAACCTGCGTGGCCGGGGCTCCATTGCCTGCCCCTCGGCTCAGAGCACCGAGACCCTGCCGCCTGTGGCCTCCCGTCTCACCTGCGATATTTATAACAATCCTTCTCTCATAGCTCGTTTCCATGTCACCTGTCTCTCCCAGGAGAATATCAACTGCAAAAGGGCAGGAAGGTCTGCCTTTCTCACCATTGCATTCCAGTGCCCAGTTTAGGGACGGCCGGTGACCAGCTCCAGGTGACTGTTTCTGAATGAATAAATGGGACAAGCAGGATGGGGCATGCGGGAATGGGGCATGCGGGAATGGGGCATGCGGGAATGGTGCACGCGGGAATGGTGCGGGGCAAGCGGGAATGGTGCATGCGGGAATGGTGCATGCGGGAATGGTGCATGCAGGAATGGGGCACGCGGGAATGGTAGATGCGGGAATGGGGCATGCCAGGATGGGGCATGCGGGAATGGGGCAGGAGGGAATGGGGCATGCGGGAATAGGGCATGCGGGAATGGGGCACGTGGGAAGGGGCACGCAGGAATGGGGCATGCGGGGAAAGGGCACGCAGGAATGGGGCATGCGGGGATAGGGCATGCGGGAATGGGGCATGAGGGGATAGGGCACGCGGGAATGGGGCACACGGGGACGGGGCACGCGGGAATGGGGCACGCAGGAATGGGGCACGCGGGACTGAGGCATGCGGGAATGAGGCATGCGGGATGGGGCATGCGGGGATGAGGCATGCGGGATGGGGCATGCGGGGATGAGGCATGCGGGATGGGGCATGCGGGGATGAGGCATGCGGGATGGGGCATGCGGGGATGAGGCATGCGGGATGGGGCATGCGGGGATGAGGCATGCGGGATGGGGCATGCGGGGATGAGGCATGCGGGATGGGGCATGCGGGGATGAGGCATGCGGGATGGGGCATGCGGGGAGAGGGCATGCGGGAATGGGGCATGCGGGAATGGGGATGCGGGAATGAGGCATGCACGAATGGGGCATGCGGGGATGAGGCATGCGGGGATGGGGCATGCGGGAATAGGGCACGCGGGAATGGGGCACACAGGAAGGGGCACGAAGGAATGGGGCATGCAGGGATACGGCATGCGGGAATGGGGCATGAGGGGATAGGGCATGCGGGATGGGGCTTGTGGGGATGGGGCATGCGGGAATGGGGCATGCGGGAATGAGGCATGCGGGAATGGGGCATGCGGGAATGAGGCATGCGGGAATGGGGCATGCGGGAATGAGGCATGCGGGAATGGGGCATGCGGGAATGAGGCATGCGGGAATGGGGCATGCGGGAATGAGGCATGCGGGAATGGGGCATGCGGGAATGAGGCATGCGGGAATGGGGCATGCGGGAATGAGGCATGCGGGAATGGGGCATGCGGGAATGAGGCATGCGGGAATGGGGCATGCGGGAATGAGGCATGCGGGAATGGGGCATGCGGGAATGGGGATGCGGGAATGGGGCATGCACGAATGGGGCATGCGGGGATGAGGCATGCGGGGATGGGGCATGTGGGAATGAGGCACGCGGGGATGGGGCATGCGGGAATGGGGCACGCGGGAATGGTGCATGCGGGAATGGGGCATGAGGGAATGGTGCATGTGGGAATGGGGCATGCGGGATGGGGCATGCGTGGATTGGGCATGCGGGAATGGGGCATGCGGGGATGAGGCATGCGGGAATGAGGCATGCAGGGATGGGGCATGTGGGGATGGTGCATGCGGGAATGGGGCATGAGGGAATGGGGCATGCGGGAATGGGGCATGCGGGAATGAGGCATGCGGGAATGGTGCACGCGGGAATGGGGCATGCGGGAATAGGGCATGCGGGATGGGGCATGTGGGATGAGGCATGCGGGAATAGGGCATGCGGGAGGGGGCATGCGGGAATGAGGCATGCGGGAATGGTGCACGCGGGAATGGGGCATGCGGGAATAGGGCATGCGGGATGGGGCATGTGGGATGAGGCATGCGGGAATAGGGCATGCGGGAGGGGGCATGCGGGAATGAGGCATGCGGGAATGGTGCACGCGGGAATGGGGCATGCGGGAATAGGGCATGCGGGATGGGGCATGTGGGATGAGGCATGCGGGAATAGGGCATGCGGGAGGGGGCATGCGGGAATGAGGCATGCGGGAATGGTGCACGCGGGAATGGGGCATGCGGGAATAGGGCATGCGGGATGGGGCATGTGGGATGAGGCATGCGGGAATAGGGCATGCGGGAGGGGGCATGCGGGAATGAGGCATGCGGGAATGGTGCACGCGGGAATGGGGCATGCGGGAATAGGGCATGCGGGATGGGGCATGTGGGATGAGGCATGCGGGAATAGGGCATGCGGGAGGGGGCATGCGGGAATGAGGCATGCGGGAATGGTGCACGCGGGAATGGGGCATGCGGGAATAGGGCATGCGGGATGGGGCATGTGGGATGAGGCATGCGGGAATAGGGCATGCGGGAGGGGGCATGCGGGAATGAGGCATGCGGGAATGGTGCACGCGGGAATGGGGCATGCGGGAATAGGGCATGCGGGATGGGGCATGTGGGATGAGGCATGCGGGAATAGGGCATGCGGGAGGGGGCATGCGGGAATGAGGCATGCGGGAATGGTGCACGCGGGAATGGGGCATGCGGGAATAGGGCATGCGGGATGGGGCATGTGGGATGAGGCATGCGGGAATAGGGCATGCGGGAGGGGGCATGCGGGAATGAGGCATGCGGGAATGGTGCACGCGGGAATGGGGCATGCGGGAATAGGGCATGCGGGATGGGGCATGTGGGATGAGGCATGCGGGAATAGGGCATGCGGGAGGGGGCATGCGGGAATGAGGCATGCGGGAATGGTGCACGCGGGAATGGGGCATGCGGGAATAGGGCATGCGGGATGGGGCATGTGGGATGAGGCATGCGGGAATAGGGCATGCGGGAGGGGGCATGCGGGAATGAGGCATGCGGGAATGGGGCATGCGGGGATGGGGCATGCGGAGATGGGGCAAGCGGGGATGGGGCATGCGGGGATGAGGCATGCGGGGATGGGGCATGCGGGGATGGGTCAAGCGGGGATGGGGCATGTGGGGATGA
>NW_006299394.1:1415249-1425862 GCF_000327345.1 Myotis davidii | reverse complement strand
CACGCGGGAATGGGGCACGCGGGAATGGGGCACGCGGGAATGGGGCACGCGGGAATGGCGCACGCGGAAATGGGGCATGCGGGAATGGGGCATGCGGGAAGGAAGTCTTTCCATGGGGGTTTCTATGTCTCTTCCTCTCGGCTTGGGTGGTCTCTACCTGCCATAAGTGCCCTGTCTGTGGGCCGCACATCACAGTCTCCCACAGCGCTGCCCACAAAGTGCCCGGCTCCTGTGACTGTTTTCCTCTGAGAAGCTGAACTCCCTTGGAACCCCGGGTTTCACAGAGACAGACCGAAACCGGCCATGCCGCATAGACGCCCAAGGGCACACAGCTCCTTGCGGCTGTGCCTGGAACCACCCCAGTTCGCGGGCTCTCCAGAGCCTCTCCCTTTTCTCTGTGGGTTTATGTCCTAACCCTCAGCCGCAGCAGCCAACACGGCGGGGTCAGGAGATGCGGGAGTGGAAACTGGAGTCCTGGTGTGTGGGACCTCAGGGCCTGGGTGGGAGTCGCTGAGCTCGCTTATCCCTGTGCTCCTGGCAGTGTTCTGAGCCCCTCATGTGCCCTCCAAGCCAGAGCCCTCCCTGGGCCCCGCACCTAGAAGCCAAGCTGTCCCCAGTGGGTGCGTGTGGAGCCTACTGCTTCCCAAGAACCACTTTGCCAACTGCAGGGATGGAAGGCGACCCCGGAAGTCCATGCGACAGTTTCCAATGTCCCATGTTGGCTCAAATGACAGATGCAAAGCCGTCGTCTATTCTTAGCTCTCAGAGCCTATGGACTCAAGAGAACAGGAAAGCTCTGTCAGGCAGGAAAGCCCTGTCAGGTGGTTCTGGCTTATGAAGAAGTAAGGGTGGGGCTTGCCTTTCCTTCAATAGTTTAAAAGTTTAACTTTTTTCTTTCTTTCTTTGTTTTTTGTTCGTTTGTTTTTTTCCCACGAGAACCATGCGGCTAAGAGGAGTTGGATGGCCTTGGCTGCCCGTCAGTGAGGCCGTTGCGGAGACTGAGATGTGAGGAGGTGCCAGTCAGGCAAAGGCTTCGCAGATTCGGCTGCCCCAGGGCCGCTCGCCTGGACAGTCACAGATATCGGGGAGTCACCGGTCTGCACCCGGCCCTCCATCACCACCCAGCCTGGCCGTGCAGCCCACTGAAGTGCCGGGTACTCACAGGGCACAGGGCTGTTGGCTACGAAGGACAGACAGGCAAAACTCTGTCCCCTAAAGACACAACGTAATCAATGTTTAACCACCGACGATCTGTGCAGCTTGTATTCCCCTGACTCTGGCCACGTGGGTGTGGGGTGCGCACTGAGTGTCCACAGGGAGCCAGCTGCTGGGACAGATTCTGGGATAAAGACGACGCGTGGAGGAGGAGAAAGTGCCACCAGAGCCTGGCCAGCGTGGCTCAGTGGGTGAGTGTCGATCTATGGGCCAGGAGGTCACGGCTTGATTTGCGGTCAGGGCACATGCATAGGTTGTAGGCTCAATGCCCAGTGTGGGGCGTGCAGGAGGCAGCCAATCCATGATTCTCTCTCATCGTTGATGTTTCTCTGTCTCCCTCTCTCTTCCTCTCTGAAATCAATGAAAACATATTTGTTTAAAAAAAGAAAGTGCCACCAGGATGCAGTGTGAGCGAGGACTAAGCCTGTGCTGTCGGAAGCCGCTGAAAGGGGGCCTGTGTCAGCCAGGGGGGCCGTCTCCAGCGTCACGGCCACCCCCATGTTTAATTGAGAAGCAGGGTGCTAGCTGCCAGCCATTCTCTGCACTATCGACATGGATCATGTGGATAACTTATGAGGGAAACGAAGTGCACGCATCTGATTTGTAGGGTTTGTGGAACCTGATGCAAGACCAGGAGCCCCCCAGTGCGGGCACCAGGAATCGCACGTAACGCCGGGCACAGCTGTGGGACGCCCTGCAGCCCTCGGATGGCCGACACGCCCTGCTCCAGGCTGCTGGCTGCGTGGGTCATCCTAGGGCTGTTGTTGACCTCCAGATTGTTATGGTTTTGCACTGGACACATTTCACCCTGAAAAGGTTAAACTTTTTCATTCACTCGGCGCAGGGGCATAATCAGAATATAACCTAAAAGGAAAGGTTGTTTTTAAAGTGGAATCAGTCATTTTCATTCCTTTAGTAACAATGGAATGAGCAGCATCTGCTTCCCTCTCTGGTGGATTCCTCGGGTTAATTATAAACAAGGGATACTCACAGGGGTCCAGTCCCGAGCTCAGCCCGCTGCTGCCGGAGGCAGCCTTTCACCGAGTCAGCGTGCTCAGACTGGATCCTGTTTGGTTTCTCGGCCCTTCAGCGAGCAGGAGAGGACACTTCCTGCCGAGGGAGAGCCCGGGACACCACAGCGCTGGCGCAGGGAGAGCGCAGCACCGTCGTGCACAGCGCCTCTGGCAGCCTTTCACACCCACAGACCCGCAGAGTGAGCTGGTCTGGTTAAAGGAGTCTCATGCCCCTCGGAATTTGTAGGTTTGTCTTTGGTTTTTCTCTCCCTCTCCCCCTCCCTCCCCTGTGCTTTACCATTCACAGCCCCTGAAGGCGAGACTCACACTCATCACATGAGCGCCCAGACGCTGGACAGTGACAGAGGGTCCGGCACAGCCCGGCTCAGCTGAGTGGTTCGCTCCGGCTTTGTCACGACCACCCAAACCCTTCCTCACCCCGAGAAGTCCCAAAGCCACGCTTAGGCACATGGAACCCGCTGGTGGCTCACCCCGCGGCCCGCTGAGCCGCATTTGCAGTCGCTGGCAGCTTCTATTTCCCAGTGCACACACCCCGCTTGCACATGAGTTCTGAGCTTCACTCTTTGTAGTGAGAGAACAATGAGTCAGCGATTGAAGGAATGAATCAGCTGATTCGGAATGAAGTGATGATAAACAGAGCACTGCTCGGGCCTGGTGCAATCCTGAGTCGGCGATGTAGGAGCCTCCGGTTTTATGTTTATGATGTGGTTTCCAACCTTCTAATCCTCTACTCGCCTCTGTTCAATGCACGCTGCTCTGCCCACTGAGACGCTAACCCCGTGCTGGCCGCTGCTCAGCGTCCACGCCTGCGAACGCCTGGTCCTTGGCGGGGGCGCAGGCTTGAATCTGGCCGTCACCTTCTTCCAACTTGGGGGTGGGATGACGAGGATGTAAGAAGAGGCAGCGGGGAGCTCTCCGTTCACGCACATCCTGAGAGACTCCACAGTCGCAGGCCGTGCCGTGCAGACCGGACCCCTTTCAGGGAAGGGCCGAGTCCAGGCGGCGAGTGTCTCAGAGAAGCCACAGGAGCCCGGTGTCCTCGGACCTCGCGGACTTGCTCTGCTTTATCATGTTCTCGGGTTATAAAACAGCCTCGCCTCCCACAGACCTGCTTTCCAGGTTATTAACTGCTGGTTGGCTTTTAAACATTTGAAGGCCTATTACTGTTATTCGGTATGACAGCGGGTTTGAGGGGAGCAGTGGCGGCCCCTCCTTGGAGGAGGTACCAGCAGGTTAGAGAGTCGGCACCGTGTGGTAACGCGATGGTGGAGTCGCCATGGAAGACGGCCCGGGGCTCGGAGGGTCGGTGCATTGGGGCTGGGATGGCTGCAATGCGTTTCCGGGAGAAAGCATGCGCTGGCCCCAGTGAAAAGGCAAACAACCAGATGTTAAATGTGGGCAAACGCTCTGAATGGACACCTTGTCCAGTAGACAGCTGGCAGATAGCAAATGAAAAGATGCTCAACATCACCCGTCACTAGGGAGCGACAAATCGAAGCAACGACGACAGCCCAGGACACCTGCTGGACTGGCCAACGGAGAGCACCGACGCCGGACGCCGGCGGGACCGCAGCCACGGGACTCTCGCTCACGCCGGTGGGAACCGACATGGTGCAGCCACATCGGAAGGCAGTTTGGAGGTTTCTGACAAAACTAAGCCTGCGGCTGGTGTGTGGTCCGGCCTGCATAAGCCCTGGCGTCTACTGCAAGGAGGGAACGTCCGCACACCCACAGTTAGAGACTTCACTCATCATTGACCAGACCTGGAGGCCACCAAGATGCCCTGCAGGTGCACAGATAAGCGAACTGTGCTACAACGAGACAGTGCTCAGAGCTGCAAATTAGCGAGCTGCCAGCCGCAGGGGGAACTCACACCTACGCTTATCTCTGAGGGGTAGAAGCCGCCTGACAGGGCCACACCGTGTGACTCCTGCTATGCCGGTCTGGAAAAGGCAGCTCTGCGAGGCCGCGGAGCCCAGGGTGTGGGCGGGAGGGTGAGCAGGCACCGGGACACAGGCTGCGTGCGGGCCTCTGTGCCGAGTCTGGACCGCAGCATCACGCGTCTGTCAAGATCTGTGGGTCCAGATCGTACCACAGTGAGCGCCGCCGTGACCTGTGGCCTTGGCGCTAATGACAATGGTGAACACTGGCTCAGCGACCGCAGCCGAGGTCCTGCAGGTGATACGTAAGGGGGGCGCACATTCAGGGAGGAGCGAGGGGCATGGGAGCTCTCTACTTCCAGGTCAATCTTTCTCAAAGGCTGAACTTTTCTAAAAACATTGTCTATTCATGTTTTAAAATCATAAATTTTCCTAAAACCTGGCTTTGGCCCAGTCAGGATTCACAATGGCCAGAGAGGCTGGACAGAGGGGCTCAGGGCCCCGTCCACGTGGGGCGGAGGGTGACGAGTCGGAGTCCAAGCACCAGAAGAGCTGCACTGCCCCAGCTCTGTGGCTTCAGGGCTGTCTGAGCGCCAGTAAGCTGTCAGCGGGCGACCTGCGGCTTCGTCAGCGGCATGGAGGTGGTGTGTGCCGCATGCAGGCTCCTGAGAGATGGCACGTGGGAACTTCCTTCGTGGAACCTGAGGGGCTGAGACACAGAGCTGTCATCACGAAAGAGAGACCCCCGCTGCTCGTACTGCTGTAGGTGACCCCCTTGGCGCCAGCTGCCGCGTGGTGGCAGATCTGCCTGGGAGGAATGGAGTCACCGTCTCCACCGCGTCTCCTCCTAGGCCAGTGATGGCGAACCTATGACACGCGTGTCAGAGGTGACATGCGAACCATTTTTTTGGTTGATTTTTCTTTGTTAAATGGCATTTAAATATATAAAATACATATCAAAAATATAAATCTTTGTTTTACTACGGTTGCAAATATCAAAAAATTTCTATATGTGACAAAGCACCAGAGTTAAGTTAGGATTTTTCAAAATGCTGACACGCCGAGCTCAAAAGGTTCGCCATCACTGTGGCCTAGGCAGTCCCCACAGCTGCCTGTGTGTGCTTCTCTCGTGGACACGTGAGCTCTGGGTGACGTCAGACATCCCGGAGCAGCTCAGCTTGTGGTGTCCTGGACACGGGGATGGATATAGCGTCTGGAGGCCCAGGGCCGGACAAGGGTCTGAACTTGACAGTTTCTCACCTGCTCCCCAGTTCCCCCTCCGTGACTCTCCTTCCCGCCCCACCCACCTCCATCCGGGCTCTGCAGCAGCTTCCGCTCAGAACCTCCATGAGGGAGAAGCTCACGTTCCAGGCAGCTGGTGGCCTGGGCGCGTGTTTCAGCTCATCTGCTCTCGCGATGGAGGAGGAGACTCGGGTGGAAGAGCTCAGAGCAGCCACGCTCTGTGCCCAGCTGCGGCCGGTGGAGACCTGGCGGCGACTAGCCACTCAGGGCGGGGACACGGTCACGGCTCTTCTCATCGGTGTCCACACGTCTTTGGTGAAAGGCGCTTTGTTCCCAACCACGTGTTAGTGACAACAAAACAGACCCAGGCGGTGAGGGAGTCGCTCCTTTCCTCCCAGATACCAGGCACCGCGCTGCCGTGGCTGTGACAGTCACCGAAGAAGGGAGAGCCGGCCCGTCGAGGGGGATGTGCCCATGGAGGCAGGAGTCCTTAGGGGCTTTCACTCAACGCCCTGCAAATGGGTAATGAGATACAGTGTACACGGAACTCGGGTGGGCGCTGTCATTTTAACGATAAAACTTGCTCCCTGCTGTCGAGACTTTCTGGCTGTGGAGAGACCAGCGTATCTCTCCTAAGGCCACCAAGGGCCCAGCATTCCTGGCGGAGGTGTCCAGAGACGAGTGAGCAAGGACACACCTTCTGGAGGCCGGGGGTGGGGAGGGAGCAGGGGAGACCTGAGAGTTGTCTGAGCACGTCTCAGTAGTCTTGACTTTTAAGCGACGTCCATGTGTTACAAACTACAAGCTTACCTTGAATTAAGAAAAATGATGACTGTGGGGCATATGGGACAAGGCGTTTCCCTGGAGTTGGAAGAGATCATGAGAGGCTCCACAGAGGGAGTGAACTTGGACAGGTGCTTGTGTTTGTCATTTTGATTGGTTTGTGTATAAGTCAGCTTAGTCTGAAAAGGCAGGCGGGAGAATGAGTGCATCATCGATGATCATCATGAATTTTTTGTCCCCGGTCACACAGTGAGCGGTCTGCACAGCCCATCCAAGCTGGGGCTGCGCGGGAAGGTGTGTGTGGGGGGGGGTTGCTTTGGTGGGATTAATGGCGTGGCAACTGGCGATTTCACTTCTCTGGGCTTCCGTGATAAATGAGGAGGACTTCGTTTTCCATCCTCGCCCCACACACCCGCCCAGGCCTGCGGTCGTGCTGCGGCTGTTTTCTCGGGTGATTGTTGTGAAGAGCCACTCTCCAGCCAGCAAAGGTTACCCTGCACGATTCGCATGCAAGCCTGGATTCTGGGATTCACCGACTGTTCTTCACCATGGTGGGTGGTCATTGAACCACAAGCACCCACAGCCACACTTGTACCCGGGCCTTCCTCCCTCCTGGGAAGGGGCTGACCTTCCCACCTGGGCCAACAGGAGCTGAGCTGGTCTAAGGAGGGGCCTCCGAGCTGTCAAATTGACCTGGGCTGTCACACGCGAAGCGCCGTCACCGCGTCCTGCTCGGAACCAGCCCCTTAGCTGGCCGAGCCAAGCTGTGCTGACTCTGGTGATCGAATTTTAATGTGCGGATGACAGAGGCCTTGGAGTTAATGTGTGCATGGAGGTGACAGTTTTGAATGTCAGCCAAAGCACAAAGGCCTGTCTGAAATTAATTTTGGGGGGTGGCAGGAAGTCACGGGAAGATGGAGAGAAGTCGTGTGCTGAGAACTGAGGCCGGCTGAGTGGAATGTGCTGCCATCTGCCCTAATCACTGCCCCCTCTGGGCAGACACAGGCCCGGAGCCGGGCGGGAGGAGCCCGTGTGTCAGCTACTCCTGTCGGCTCAATTTCTGACCAGCCTCATGTACCACCTGCCACCTTTACATCTCCAGGGCCATGTCCCCTCATCAAAGCGGAGTTACCAAAAGTGGACATGGACCTTCGATGGTATGAGCTGGGATTTCATCGTTGAAAGGGGAAATACTTGGTTTTCTGGTAATTAATGAGCCACACTGTATTTTATGCATCTTTAATTTTTTTTTCTTTATTGTTGAAGGTATTGCAGATACCCACTTTCTCCCATTGACCCCTGTCCCTAGCACCTGCCCTATTTATGCATCTTAATCTTCCTTTTACATTGTCACTTATTGGAAACTCTCAAAGTTTCCCCATCGCCTAGCAGACAACTCAAACCTTTCCCTGTGGCGGGCAGGACCAGTCGGGCGCGTGAGGTGAGGCAGACCCACTGGCGTCACTGGGTGGGCGATGGGAGGGGCCACGTGCCGAGGCCTGCGGGCGCTGCTGGGGCTGAGGCCAGGACACAGCTGTTTTGCTTCCACCCCAGAGGGAGCAGGCAACACGGAGTCCTGGACTTTAGCCCCCTGTCAGACTCCGACGCCCGGAGCAGGAGTGAGGATGGTGTTTTGAGCTATTACGTTTGGGCCATTTGTCCCAGCAGCGATCAGAAAGTCGCACACCGGTAAGGTCTTCGCGGGTTATCCTGTTTCGTCTTCCATTTCCCTAGATGAGCCTGCTCTGAACTCTGACCTGTGACCCCTACACATACCCTGCGCATCACAAGCTTTGTTGTTCCACATCCTGGGTCTAGAGTTAAGGACAGTTTCCTCGGGTTCATGGTGGCCAGGTGCCCCCAGTGCCACATGGTGGGGTCCTGGGCTGGTGTGGTGAGGTCTGATGCTCAGAGTGGGTTGAAGGAGAAACAAGGAACAGGGATCCAGGTCGGTGTCCAGGAGAAAGGGCAGAGGACAAAGAGGGGAAACCAAGTTCAAGGCCAAGTGTGGGACGAGACCCGGCCTTGGAAGCAGAGGGCAGGAGAAGGAGCGGGAAACGGTAGGTTTGGGAGAGTCGGTGTCCTCGGTCCCGGGCCCAGCGTTCCCTCCGCAGCGGTGGGGGCTGCTTCCTGTGGATGCAGAGCCTCTGTGTCTGCGCAGGGGAGTGCCCCCGGGCTCTGCCCAGCACCCAGCCTGGCTCCCCAGCCTCTGTGTCTGCACAGGGGAGTGCCCCCGGGCTCTGCCCAGCACCCAGTCTGGCTCCCCAGCCTCTGCGCGGCTTCACCCGCAGAGCCCAGCCTTAGCCTTGCCCTTCATGTGCCTCCCCTGCGGGTAGCTGGTCACGGCCTCACAGTGTAAAGTAAACAGCCACTGGCTGTGCAGGTGTGAGACTCCCCCATGCAGGAAGCTGCGAGGCTGGCATCAGAACCACTCAGAACCTTGCCACCCAAAGCCCCCCACTGGCATGCTGGGATTTACCTTGAAGACTGAAATTCTTAGTCCTCTGCAATACTTTTCACCCACACACATGTACACAGAAATATATTTCATAGCTATTCTCTACGATAAAACATATTATAGGAAATGATTCATAATAGAAGTTATTTTATCAAGTGTATTATACATTAAACTAGAGGCCCTATGAGTGAAATTCATGTAAGGGGCTCAGCCCTCACAGCTCTCATAGGCCTGGCCAGCCCTCACAGACCTGGCTTTGTCTGGAAGGTCATCCAGACGGTTGCCTGGAAGGTCGTCTGGATCTCTGCTTGCCTGCCTGATTACCCCTAACCATTCTGCCTGCCTGCTTGATCACCACTAACTGCCTCTGCCTGCCTGGTTGCCCCTAACCTCTCTGCCTGCCTGATCGCCCCTAACCTCTCTGCCTACCTGCCTGATTGCTCCTAACTACTCTGCCTGGCTGATCACCACTAACTGCCTCTGCCTGCCTGCTGACCTGATTGCCCCTAACTGCCCCCTGCTGGCCAGTTTGCCCCTGACCCCCCCAGCCTAAGCGGAAGTCTGACCTCCCTCTGCTGGAGGGAACCTGGCTGATCAGGGGAAGGCGCCACCGCCATCACCCTGCTGCTGCTGCCACTGGCAGCCATCATGGCTGCCTGAGCCTCAGGTGGCCCTGGGCAGTGGCAGCCACCATCCGTGGCTTGCCTGAGCCTCAGGCAGCTACTGTGGCTTTGTCAGAAGGACGTCTGGATGGTCATCTGGAAGATGTCTGCCCTAATTAGCATATTACCCTTTTATTAGTATAGATTACATCTAGATTACATCTATTTGATATTCACAATACCGGTAGAAACTTTCCACCTGTACACGTCTTTTCAACAAACCAAGTTGGCACTCCTTTACGGCGGGAAACGACATTTTAGACATTGTTCTGGTCCTACTGATGCCTCACAGAGGGCATTGTACATTGTAGAGGCTAGATAAATATGTATCAAGTGATTGATTAAAAAGTTCTGAACTGGCCCTAGGTGGTTGACTCAGTGGTTAAAGCATTATCCTGTGCACAGAAGGGCCTCGTGTTCAATTCCCAGTCAAGGCCATGTGCCTGGGTTGCAGGTTCGATCCCTGGCCCCGACAGGGGCATGTGCAGGAGGCAACACATTGATTTCTCTCTCAAATACTCTTGGGTGAGGATTAGAAAAAAAAAGTGGTGAGCTAGAGACCCTGGAAAGACTTCCTCCCGACAGTAGGGTAGTCCCTGTGACTAATACGCTTTCAGATGTAACCCAAGAGTCCCATGACCGAGCTCCGTGCAGGGAATTCTCCAGAGCTGCACAGTGGCTGTTCTCTCCATGGTCTGGCTGCTATAAACCCACAGCTTTGTCCATTAGCATCAGAACTGCCTGTTAAAATGGGAGAGGAGACGCACAGAGATAGGGTCCTTGTTAACTCATTAATATTCCCTGTAACAAACGATGTTGCAGGAGACAGAGCCGGGTAGCACACGTCACCAATCCAGCTGGACGCCTGCCATTCGTTATCTTTACAGAGCTGCTCTGCATGCTGTGGGTGCGTCGGTGTATTTATCAAACGCCCTGTTGATGGGAATGCGTGCATGCTGTCTCTGGACTGCCTGCTCCTTGGGCTTCATTCATTCACTCACTCAGTCACTCGTTCTCTAGCTGTTCGTTAGCGTGGATTTCTGGCATCCCTACTATGTGCCAGTCACTGTGCCAGGTGCTGGGAAGAGAAAGTTGAGCAGGACGTGGCCCGTGGATGGAACAGCCAACTGGACCGTGGGTTTGCGGAGATGTGTAGGAACAGGAGACCTCAGGGCTGCCCTCGGTGAGTTCACAGCTGAGCAGCAGAGAGAACACTACCGATGACGGTAGCTTTTCCCTGACTGCCGTTATCCCAGGAATGACGGGGTTTGGGCAGAACCAGAATCCTGATGTCAGCTCAGTCTTTAGCAAGACTGGACGTGAGGGGCAGGGACTGTCC
>NW_006299394.1:1391881-1396715 GCF_000327345.1 Myotis davidii | reverse complement strand
CTCCCTGCCTGCCTGATCGCCCCTACCCTCTCTGCCTACCTGCCTGATTGCTCCTAACTACTCTGCCTGGCTGATCACCACTAACTGCCTCTGCCTGCCTGCTGACCTGATTGCCCCTAACTGCCCCCTGCTGGCCAGTTTGCCCCTGAACCCCCCAGCCTAAGCTGAAGTCTGACCTCCCTCTGCTGGAGGGAACCTGGCTGATCAGGGGAAGGCGCCACCCCCATCACCCTGCTGCTGCTGCCACTGGCAGCCATCATGGCTGCCTGAGCCTCAGGTGGCCCTGGGCAGTGGCAGCCACCATCCGTGGCTTGCCTGAGCCTCAGGCAGCTACTGTGGCTTTGTCAGAAGGACGTCTGGATGGTCATCTGGAAGATGTCTGCCCTAATTAGCATATTACCCTTTTATTAGTATAGATTACATCTAGATTACATCTATTTGATATTCACAATACCGGTAGAAACTTTCCACCTGTACACGTCTTTTCAACAAACCAAGTTGGCACTCCTTTACGGCGGGAAACGACATTTTAGACATTGTTCTGGTCCTACTGATGCCTCACAGAGGGCATTGTACATTGTAGAGGCTAGATAAATATGTATCAAGTGATTGATTAAAAAGTTCTGAACTGGCCCTAGGTGGTTGACTCAGTGGTTAAAGCATTATCCTGTGCACAGAAGGGCCTCGTGTTCAATTCCCAGTCAAGGCCATGTGCCTGGGTTGCAGGTTCGATCCCTGGCCCCGACAGGGGCATGTGCAGGAGGCAACACATTGATTTCTCTCTCAAATACTCTTGGGTGAGGATTAGAAAAAAAAAGTGGTGAGCTAGAGACCCTGGAAAGACTTCCTCCCGACAGTAGGGTAGTCCCTGTGACTAATACGCTTTCAGATGTAACCCAAGAGTCCCATGACCGAGCTCCGTGCAGGGAATTCTCCAGAGCTGCACAGTGGCTGTTCTCTCCATGGTCTGGCTGCTATAAACCCACAGCTTTGTCCATTAGCATCAGAACTGCCTGTTAAAATGGGAGAGGAGACGCACAGAGATAGGGTCCTTGTTAACTCATTAATATTCCCTGTAACAAACGATGTTGCAGGAGACAGAGCCGGGTAGCACACGTCACCAATCCAGCTGGACGCCTGCCATTCGTTATCTTTACAGAGCTGCTCTGCATGCTGTGGGTGCGTCGGTGTATTTATCAAACGCCCTGTTGATGGGAATGCGTGCATGCTGTCTCTGGACTGCCTGCTCCTTGGGCTTCATTCATTCACTCACTCAGTCACTCGTTCTCTAGCTGTTCGTTAGCGTGGATTTCTGGCATCCCTACTATGTGCCAGTCACTGTGCCAGGTGCTGGGAAGAGAAAGTTGAGCAGGACGTGGCCCGTGGATGGAACAGCCAACTGGACCGTGGGTTTGCGGAGATGTGTAGGAACAGGAGACCTCAGGGCTGCCCTCGGTGAGTTCACAGCTGAGCAGCAGAGAGAACACTACCGATGACGGTAGCTTTTCCCTGACTGCCGTTATCCCAGGAATGACGGGGTTTGGGCAGAACCAGAATCCTGATGTCAGCTCAGTCTTTAGCAAGACTGGACGTGAGGGGCAGGCCCTGTCCGCGACTCAGGGTATCGGCCAGGCAGCAAGGAAAGTTGCTGACATTGCTGCGCACAAGGCCCCCGGATGAGTTCGCAGGGGCTGCCACCCGGTGGAAGCTTAGTTTCCGGCAGGTGGAGACGAGAAGCCCAAGATCAAGGTCAGCAGTGCTGGTTCCTCCTGAGGTTTCTCAGTGACCGAAGGCGTGTCCGCCCCACGCACGAGCCCTCAGCACGAGCGCTGCCAGGGCATCGCTGCTTCTAGGGGATAGATACCCACCTGGCGAGGCCAGGCTGCTTCACAAGGCAGGTGCTCCACGCGGCGCACATAGCGACTTCTTGCATTTGGAAAAAGGCTGCCTTTGCTCATGTGTCTGTTCCTTTTTACAACAGGAAGGACACTGGCTGCCGTTGGCTAGTGCTTCTGTGAGGACCAGCCCCGTGGGGAACCAGCCCGTGAGGGGCAGGCTTAGCTGGGCTTCTCCTTCCGTGGGAGCTGCAGTCAGCCCAGCAGCCCAGCTCTCTTCTTCACTAAAGTCTAAATGCCAGCTTCCTAACGGCAACCCCAAACACACAACTAGACGCAAAATGGAAACAACAGGAAATGAAATACACACTAAGTTGTTTAGAAACAATATTCAGATGCCGGTGGCCCGAGGCTCGGGGGTAAGTGCCCAGGGCCTCGCAGCGGGTTCTGGTCAGTGTGTGCTGCACAGGGTCTGGTCCAATCACCTTTTGTGTCACCAGGTTCCTAGCGTCACCTGGAGTTGTCAGTGTTAGACGGTTCATGTCCTACTTCAGAGATGCCAACACTACACATACTCAGCGTCTCTGTCAGGAGCGGCTCCGTGTCTGTCCTTACAGACCGTCCGCCCTTGACAAAGAACCCACCCCAGCATCAGGGATCCCATTTTCCTCTCCGTGTCGCCGCGGGTGCACAGCCCCTCCCAGCGCTCTGGGCCGTGGAGATACGGCTACAGTGAGGAATGACTTGGAACTCCCTGGCTTCATGTGGCAAAAAAGAAATATTTCCGCTGTAACTGCCCGAAGACTTCCCTATTCATCAGAAGGGCTTTCCTCACGGTTTCTTTTCTCTTAGTGAAAATGACCCTCCTAAAAATCTACTTGTCTGCCCTGACTGGTTTGGCTCAGTGGATAGAGCGTCGGCCTGTGGACTGAGGGTCTCAGGTTTGATTCCCGTCAAGGGCATGTACCTTGGTTGCGGGCACATCCCCAGTAGGGGGCGCGCAGGAGGCAGCTGATCGATGTTTCTCTCTCATCAATGTTTCTAACTCTCTATCCCTCTCCCTTCCTCTCTGTAAAAAATCAATAAAATATATTTTTTAAAAAGATTAGAAAAAAATAAATAAAAAACTTTCTGTCTATGGAAAAGGAGAACAGGTAGAGCTGGGCTGTAGTTTTTAGCTGTTTCTGCCTCTGTGTGTAGGTTACGCATTCTCCCTTCAGTCACAGTGGTTTTCTTTTATTATTTAAAAAAAATTTAAAATATATTTTTATTGATTTCAGAGAGGAAGGGAGAGGGAGAGAGAGATGAGAAACATCAATGATGAGAGAGTATCATTGATTAGCTGCCTCCTGCTCGCCCCCGATGGGGGATCAAGCCCACAACCCCGGGCATGTGCCCTTGAGCAGAATCGAACCTGGGACCTTTTGGTCTGCAGGCCGATGCTCTAACCACTGAACCAAACCAGCCAGGGCCAGTCACAGTGTGTTATGGACCTTACCCTCTTGGCCTAGGGGACTGTGCCGATGGAGACGGAGCTAGGTGTGGTCTTGACGTGCATTCGCTGTTAGTGAATGGAAATAAAACAGGCTTTCAGGCCTTGATCTTGCACCCTGAAGCCATGCTAGCTCGTGCATTATTTCTAGTAATTTTTTTAAAATATATTATTTTTTTTTTTTTTACAGAGAGGAAGGGAAAGAGATAGGGAGCCAGAAACATCGATGATAGAGAAATATTGATCAGCTGCCTCCTGCACATCTCCCACTGGGGATGTGCCCACACCCCAGGTACATGCCCTTGACCAGAATCGAACCCGGGACCTTTCAGTCCGCAGGCCGATGCTCTATCCACTGAGCCAAACCGGTTTCGGCTATTCCTAGTAATTTTTATGTGCTCCTTGGTATTTACTTAGTGCTAGGTCTTGCTGTATGCAGACAGAGGTAGCTCTGCGTTGTCCTTTCCTACCTGGGTGGTTTTTATTTACTTATTTATTTGACAACGGCCCTGATTAGAACCTGTAACCCAGACAGTGCTGATAGGCAGCGAGGAGCGTGAGCCTCCCTGTCAGGGTCCTGTCCTCGGGAGAGTGGAGGTCGGTCTCTGACAGGTCAGCGTGATGTCAGCGGTTTCTATAGAATCTATAGAATATATAGTATAGATGCTCTTTATCTGGTTCAGGAAGTTCTCTTCTGCTACCCGTTTGCTGCGTGTTTTGTCTCAAATCATGAAAGGGTGTTGCATTTTGTCAAATGCTTTATTTCTGCACCTTTTGAAGTGATCATGTGGTTTAATTTTTTTATTCTATTGATATGGTATATTCATTGATTTTCAGATATGAAACTGACCTTATATTTATGGAATAAATACCGGTTGGTCATGGTATATAATCCTTTTTTAAATGAGTTTCTGGACTCAGTTTGTTACTATATCATTGAAGATATTTGTATCTATGTTCATAAGAGATATTGATCTTTTTTTTTTTTATCTTCTTGTGATGTTTTTGTTAGTTTTGGCATCAGGGTAATAATACTGACCACATAGAATGTTTTAGAAACTGTTATTTCCTCTTATATTTTTTGAAAAGTATGCAAAGAATTTGTGCTAATTCTTCTTTAAATGTTTGTATAATTCACCAGTTAAGTCATCTGGCTCTGCAATTTTCTTCATGAGGATTTATATTTATATTTATACTAGAGGCCCGGTGCACAAAAATTTGTACACTCGGGGAGAGGGGGTTCCCTCAGCCCGGCCTGTGCCCTCTCACAGTCTGGGACCCCTTGGGAGATAACAACCTGCTGGCTTAAGCCTGCTCCCAGGTGGCAGAGGGCAGGCCCAATCCGTAGGTGCAGCCCCTGGTCGGGCTCAGAGCAGGGCCGATTGGGGAGTTGGAGCGCTGCCACCTGTCACACTCAAGGCAGGGTTGATGGGGAGGTTGTGGCACCACCTCCTGTCATGCACAGAGCAGGGCCGATCAGGGGGTTGGGGAGCTCCCTGCTGTCCCT
>NW_006299394.1:1383123-1391477 GCF_000327345.1 Myotis davidii | reverse complement strand
AAGGGCTCTCTCTGCATCCGATCCACAACGCAATCACCGATCACCGGCTGCCTTTGCCCGTCCCCCACCTCTTGCCTGCCGCCTGGGTTTCTGATCCTTTTCCCCTCCTAGCATTGCTGCTACATATGCAAATTAACCGCCATCTTTGTTGGCGGTTAGCCGCCATCTTGGCTGGCAATTAATTTGCATATCGCCCTGATTAGCCAATGGGAAGGGTAGCGGTCGTACGCCAATTACCATGTTTCTCTTTTATTAGATAGGATTTAAATTTAAATTTAAATTTATGTTTATGTTTATGTTTATGTTTATATTTATATTTATATTTATTTATACTTGAGGCCCAGTGCATGGATTCGTGCACCGGTGGGGTCCCTCGGACTGGGCTGTGCCCTGTCACAGTCCAGGACCCCTCAGGGGATGTTGGAGAGCTAGTTTTGGCCTGATCCCCGCAGGCGAGGCTGAGGGACCCCACCAGTGCACGAATCCATGCACTAGGCCTCTAGTATGCATATAAGATCTTTGGTTAATCTCTTCCTGCCCTCCCCTCTTCCCTCTGAGATTCATCAGTCTGTCCCATGTTTCCATGCCTGTGGTTTCCACTCCTGCATTGAGTGTCTACCCCCTGCTCCTTTTCTGCTGGTCAGTGTGTGCCATAACTACTGGCCGGTCAGCTGGTCACTTAGACTTTTATATATGTAGATTATATTTATATTTTTATTTAGCGGTATAATCACCTGAGGATATTTTTCCACTAATTTTTTAGAGAGAGTGGGAGAGGAAAGACAAAGAGAAATATTGATTTATGAGAAACAAATTGATTGGTTGCCTCTTGCACACATCCCGACCAAGGCCTGGGCTGGGAAGGAGCCTGAAACCGAGGTACATGCCCTTGACTGGAGTGGAACCTGGGACCCTTTGGTCAGCAGGCTGATGCTCTATCCACTGAGCCAACCAGCTAGGGCTTCATGAGGATTTTTAAAAATTATGAATTCAACCTTTTTTCTTGACTCAGTCTTGGTAGTTTGTGTCTTTCTAAGAATTGGTCCATTTATGTAAAGTTAACTAATTCTTGGTATACTATTGATTGTGGTAGCAATGTCTCTTATTTCATTGCTGATTTATTGGTTTGAATGTTTTCTTTGGGGGTGGTCAGTAACTAAAAATTTATCAATTTTTTTATCTTTTCAAAGACCCACTATTATTTTTTGTTGATTTTATCTATTGTATTTATCTTCTCTACTTCACTTATTTCCACTCTGTTCTTTATTATTTCCTTCCTTCTGAAAACATTGGGTTTAGTTGGTTTTATTTTTTCTGATTTCTTAAGGTAGGAAGCTAGGTTATTACTAGAAAGATTTCTTATTATTTAATTAGATTGTGGCTACAAATTTCCCTCTAGGCACTTCTTTAGTTGCATCTTATACATTTCAGTATCTTTTGTTTTCATTTGTCTCCAGGTGTTTTCCAATTTCCTTTGTGATTTCTTTTATGATCCTTTAGTTATTTATGACTATGCTGTTTAATTTCCACGTTTTTGAATTTCCAAAATTTCCATACGCCATTGTTTTCAAATATTTTCTGTTTTAATCCATGAATATACTTTGTATGATTTTAATACTTTTAAGTTTATTGAGGTTGTTTAATGGCCTAATGGTATGAAGAATACTCAAAGTGATTTTAGATGAGTGTGTACTCTGCTGCTATTGGCTGGAGTGTTCTTCTGATGTCTACTAGGTCCAGTTGATTTGTAATATTAAGTCTTCTATTTCTTTGTTTAGCTTCTGCCTGTTATTCTTTCCACTACTGAAGTGAGTTCCTGACATCTCCAACTACTATTGTTGAATTTACTTTTCCTTATCTTCATGTAGATTTACTTTGTCTGAATAAATATATATTGAGAATCAGTAGGTGGCATGAAGCTTTAAAATAAGAAGAATGAGTAGAGAGATGGGAGGCTCCTAAGTTAAGGGAAATTAGGAAATTTCTGGGCATTTTGTTCTTGTACATATAATTTTCAATGTTAGTGTTACAAACATGTAGTTTTTCTCCATGTGCTCTCTGGCCCTTGATCTTCATAATAACCCAGATTGTAAAAATATAATGCTCCATTACAGACATGGAGGCTCTGGTTACCTTCAAAGGACTCTTCCAAGATCTATTATAAAATAATGAAAAGGTCTAGTCTGGTGCCTGACACATCCCAGATGTTAAGTCATAAATAACAGAAAAGATGAACGAATGACAGGGTTAAGTGAAAACTCACTTCTTTTGCCTCACAATCTGAAGGAAATTTTTCCCTAGTAAGTCTCACACATCTATAAGACTTTTAATAGAAAATCAGTACTATATGATCCCTAGTTTCTGTGAAGTGTCTTTTTAATCAGGTGAAAAAATATTACTTATATTAAAAGGTATTTACACTTATCCTTTTTAAAATTAGATGTTTTTTCTTCTAACTGGCACCCAATTTGCCACAATTTTCAGTGGCAATGTGTGTGACTGTCAGTTACAGGGAATACCAGTTCACCAAATGGATTCTGCCGGAGGAGAGAAGCGTGTTTAATTTGTCTTTGTAGCACCAGCTTCTCGAATGTGCGTGATGCAGAGTAGATGCTCAGTGAGTGTGGTTGGCATAAGCTACAATCCATGCCCTGACCTACATGTGCTTCCTGCCCAGAGGGCTCCTCCCTGGGCTGCAGGGAGGCTCACACTGAGGGCAGCTTCCTGCTGGAGGGAGAGCCGAGCTGGCCAGAGGAGGCGCCGAGGAGGGACATCTTGGGGGTATAGACTTCCTAGAACCTTCCTCAGACCCCCTTTATTTTTAAAATATGAAATAATGGTATTTTCTCCGTCTCAGATAACATGCTCCTGTATTTACACTTCCTGTCAGCAGGTCCCTCTCCTTCCCTCTCCACCTTTAAGTCTGTCCTATAGCATAACCCACCGGCTGGAGCAGCATCCGTTCCTCCACTGAACAAATTACTCCGGTGCCTGCTGGGCTGCTGGGGGAACCGGGAGTGATCCTATCGTATTCCTCGGTCTTCGCTTCTTGATTCACACGGAGGCGCATTGGTCCCTTCCCGTCTCATAAAGGTGTTTTCATTTGACCTCCAACATCTGGCTGAATGGCGACCTTTTCAAATGCAGATATCAGGATCCTGGGCCTCCCCTGTACTGCCACCTCATCCTGTTTGGGCATTTGCAGTCTCTGAACAGTGGCCTGGAACTTACATTTTCACTGTGGGGCTCAGCAGTGGCATCTGCGTGACAGTGTGTAGGCTCAGCTGGCAGGTGAGGGGACCGGATCACTGGAACACTCAATGACGTCAAACCTCAGCGCTATCTCTTCACGCAGCGTGGGGGGCAGAGGCCCTGGAGAATGTGCGGAGCAGAGCGCTTCGCTAGTGACTAGAGACGCTGTCCCAGTGAGAGTTCTGTCCATGACCCAGGAGAGCCCCAGACCAGGTGTAGATTCCCAAGGCGTCCGAGCTCAGGCTGGAGCTCGGGGCTTGGTGGGCACCGGGGCACTGATACTGGGGTCTCTCTACTCATGACTTCCCGGGCGCCGCCCCATTCGCCCCGGAGTGTGTGCGCTGGGGGACGGGAACCAGAGATCCGGGCTGCCACCACGGTGGGGAACCCTCAGCCTCCGCGGCAGGAATGTGGGTAGCCTGCTGACTGAGTGCACAGGGGAAGGGAATCTTTCTGATCTCATTTACCTTAGACCCAGGAGCCCGAGTGCTTTGCCAATTTCCGCAAAGAATCCCGCCCTGTTACGGGCCCAGCTGCATGGACTTGGTGTCCTATAATCACATCTTCACAGGCGGCCCCTGAGCCATGATCAGCCTGCAGGGATTATTGGTGGCTCTGTCAGTCATGTCCTAACACGGGATCTTCCCGGCCCCGCCCCGCTCGCCTGGCTGCTCTGTGAGTTGCAGCTGAGAGAAGAGCTTGTCTCGCCTCCAACAGCTACTGTGCTTAGGTGAGGGCAGCGCTGATTCCCATTCTTTGCTCAGAGGACAATTACAATGCTGGGCTACAATAGGATGCAATGTGAAGGGGCTAAATGCCTACGGGAAAAGGTTAAACATAAATGCAAACTCTGATGAAGATCTCAGCACCCTGGCCGCCTGCAAGTCCTGCTTTTGCTTGTTGTGCTTTTTAAAAGTTGTCCCCGGGAGACTGACGATGAGGCCTGAGACAGGTCAGCGCAGCCCGTGAGAAAGGCCGGGACCAGAGAGCTGGCTACACGGCGCTGCTGACAGTTACCTTCTATTTATCAGGCAACAGTTGGGATGAGGCAGGACTGACTGGGTGAGACAGGAAACACAATCTGTGGTCCAGAGGGAGTGTTCTGGTGAGCAGGCTAAGGCAGGGAGTGTACACCAGGTCCTGACTAGGAGAGGTCGGTGCAGGGTGTCGGAGAAGGGCAGGAACCACAGTAGCAGTGGAGGCCACACAGTTGAATTCTGATGCAAAGGTAATGTTGACCTTCCTCATTCATTCATTCATTCATTCACTCAGTGAGTCATTTTATAAATATTGAGTGGCACCCATTATTTGTTGGGTCTTGTGAGAAGCACTGTGTATACATGGTGGGCAAGACGGACAATGTTCCCTTCATAGACTCCACAGGGAGGCCTGGAGGAGGGAGAATGAGAAAGGCTACTTGGAATAAAATGTGAGAATAAAGGAAGCCAGCACCTCATTTATCCATTTAATAAATATAAAATTCACAACATGGAGCCCTAATTTAATTCAGGGTTTTGGGAAAGTGCACTCAAAAGTAAAGTTTAGTAAGCAGAGGGATACATAGGAGTTTCTGAATTGCAAGGCTCAGATGGAGGAGACAAAGGCAGGACTGGGAAAGGAAAGGGAGTGAGGAGACTGGGCTCCAGGCTCAGGGAACAGCCCCGCCCAGCGAGAGAGCTGGTGTTTCAGGCCTTGGCGATCAGCATGCTTGAGACGCAGAGTGTATCTAAGACGGGTGGGAAGGATCAGATCAGAGAGTCAAAATTCAACTCGTAGATTTAATTCCAATCCAGTGATGGCGAACCGATGACACGCATATCAGAGGTGACACGCGAACTCATTTTTTTGGTTGATTTTTCTTTGTTAAATGTCATTTAAATATATAAAATAAATATCAAAAATATAAGTCTTTGTTTTACTATGGTTGCAAATATCAAAAAATTTCTGTATGTGACACCTCACCAAAGTTAGAGTTTTTCAAAATGCTGACACGCCGAGCTCAAAAGGTTCGCCATTGGTTTATGTTTTTGTTTGTTTGGTTTTAAGCAGCCCTAGAAAACTAATACAGGAGCCATGAGCCACACCGTGTGGTTGGTCCCTAGAAGCTGTTGATGGTCCTCGGTGGACGGCCAGCATAGCCGCTGGGACCACAGTCCTACAACCTCAAGGAACTGACTTCTGCCAACAAACCAGGTGACTGGACTCTTCCACAGCCTCCAGAATGGATGCAGTGCTGCTGACTAGATTGTAGTTTATTCACCTAAATCACTGTCCGATAATAACAAATTTGTATTGTCTTTTTTGAAATATATTTTTATTGATTTCAGAGAGGGTGGGAGAGGAAGACAGAGAGATACAAACATCAATGATGAGAGAGAATGATCAATTGGCTGCCTCCTGCATGCCCCTGACTGGGGGTGGAGCCCACAACCCGGGATGTGCCCTGACTGGGAATTCAACCATGACCTCCTGGTTCATAGGTTGATGCTCAACCACTAAGCTATGCTGGCTGGGATAAATTTGTATTTTTTGAAGCTGTCAAATTCATGTCAATTTTTATGGTACCCAGAGAAAACTAAATATGATTGTATCAGAATTTCTTTTTTTGTATTGCTGACTAGTATTGGATTGTATTACTATTTCAATTAATTGGTCAATTCTGGCTTTGAGCAATGAGTGTCAGGTTAGCTCTTATTAATTAAGGAGTGATTAACATTTATCTGTAAGGTCTTTGTCACCATATGATTTCATTTTTATTGGAAAATATCTAGGAGTAGATTACTGGGTCATAATGTAGGATGCGTCTAGTCTTGGTTTTATAAGAAATTGTCAGAAATATTTTCAAACTATTTGAAGCCTTTGCACCTCACCAACAACCTGTGGGGCTCCCCATCTTTGCCAACATTTGGCTTTTCTTTTCTTTTGATTCTTGACATTCAAGTGAGGATGAGTTTTTATATATTCTGGATACAATACTTTATCAGGTATATGCATTATGAGTATTTGTCCCTGTCTGTTGTTGCCTGTTCTTTTTTCCTTGATGGTATTTTTAGATGTCAGAAAATTTTAACTTTTAAGTCTAATTATCCGTTAGTTTTCTGTGGCCTGGCTAACAAACCTTAAATTTGTTAATGAATAATTGAGAGAAGCTTAAATTTTTTTTTTTTAAGTTTTAAGCTTAACTCTTGGGCTTTAGTAAAATGAGGCTCTATAACTTATCCTAAATAAATCTGTGGAATTATAAATACACATGTCTTTATAGTAGTTCCCATCATGGCCTTTTTAGTATTTCATATTCTCTAATATTTAATAGAGACTTAGTTCATTAAGTTATGGTGTGAAACACCAAATAGCGAAGCAAAATGATGCTACAGAAGAACATTTATCAACTTGGAAAGTTTCTCCATCAAAACAAAGTTACAATCGTTATGAATAGTATGCCTAGTGCTTTTAACTACAATTACAGACATGAGTGGGAGGAGGCCCTAGGGCAGGGGTGGGCAAACTTTTTGACTCGAGGGCCACAATGGGTTCTTAAACTGGGCCGGAGGGCCGGAACAAAAGCATGGATGGAGTGTTTGTGTGAACTAATATAAATTCAAAGTAAACATCATTACATAAAAGGGTACGGTCTTTTTTTTTTTTTAGTTTTATTCATTTCAAAAGGGCTGGATCCGGCCCGCGGGCCGTAGTTTGCCCACGGCTGCCCTAGTGTCTCTCAGAGCATGCCCAGTGGCGAGCTGGTGAGCATGCTTTGCTTGTGTCTTCTAAGATCTCTATATTAAGCTGGGAATTGAACCATGACCTCCTGGAGAGGAGGACACAGTTTTAATTGGCTAAATTAAAATCTTTAAAGTCCATGGTCGTCTCTGACACAGACTGGGTCCACGTTGCTAGCGAGACCTCTGTCTGGTGCCCACTCGTGTGCTATCTGGCATCAGTAGGTTCCGACTGATAAAGAGTAGCTACCTGGTTTTAAGTGTTTAAAACCAGCTTTCTGCAGGAAAAACAAATCTAATGTGCAGTGCTGGATGGTTTCAATGGCGAAAATACTCTGGCCACGGCTCATTCCCAGCTGCCAGCAAGACATTCCTGGACACACAGGTGGGGGGCAGCGGGCCGGCTCTCAGGATGAGCGGTTAGGGCGAGCCACGGCTCTCTCCAGAGCCAGCCAGAGCGCCGGCTCCGCAGCATGGGGACCAGCACGGGGCCCCTCTGCAGCGGAGGCCCAGTGGTCGTGTGGGGGCTCTGCCGGGCATGTGTCCTGACGACACGAACGTGTACAGATGCGCTTCGTTAAGACGTTGTTCACACAGACACATGGCGGGCGGGTTCGGCCACCGAGCCACAGTTGGCTTAGCCGGTGTGGAGGTGAAACTCATGTCAGGCCAGGAGTGAATTGAGCACAAGCTGGCCTGCCCTGAGCGTCGGGAGGCCCTCTGAGACACGCTGGGCCTCGGAGGGGGGCTATGAGCAGTGCTGTCACTGTGTGGGAGCTGGAAGTGTGGGGTGGGGGCGCCACGCCAGGAAAATGCAGCTAATAGAACGTTTAGGGGTCATATTGTTTCGGGAACTCAAGGGTGTTTTCGTCGGGTATATCGATTCTCTCAGACCACAGATGTGAGACAGTCGGGTTCATGAGAAAGGCCGGGCAGTCTCCCCAGGCCTGGCTCACGTCACACCTTGGGCAAGCTCACTCACAGGACGCGCCCAGGAAAAACAGTGATTCCCAGGAGTGGGGGCCTTGCCCCGTGGAAGCCGACCTCAGCTGCTGACCAGGCACGCACCGGGCCACTGCATGGTCCATGGGCACAGGCCGCACTGAGCCCAGGAGCCGGGTTCCAGCAAAGCGGCTCTGAAGAGCCGGGCACACGGGCGCTGAACGCCACTCACCTTCCTCCCCAAAGCATCGGTCTCCTGTTTGGCCTGGAACTCCTGGGTGGAGAGAAGGTTGAGTCAATAGCTCCCCACGAACTCCAGGCCATACTCTCACCAGGGACTTGGTCACAGACCAAAGGACCATGACATCAATGCTCTTGCGTGCTGAGCAACTGTTAAAAAGCACTTAGCATTCCACTGTCACCGCTAAGCATCGGACACAC
>NW_006299394.1:1374412-1383099 GCF_000327345.1 Myotis davidii | reverse complement strand
CCCCCCCCCCCCCATTCTGCCCGATGTTGCCCTGGTAACAGTGAAACCCCGCCTCACAGCGACAGGGCTGGGCCCTGCCCTCCCAGGTCACTGCTGAGCCTCCCCCAATCCCCCAAACCTCTGTCTGCAGCAAACTCCTCTGGGAACCATGAGAGGACCCGCTGCTCCTGGACACCCCTCTATAGGGAACTTGCACCACGTTTAGCCCGTCATCTCTGGGGCGCCCAGTGCAGTCTGTAGGGGACGCGCTGACCTCCCTCAACTGTGGGAGCCTGCTCTGTGCGTTAGTAGGAGAGTGAGGCTGGTGTTCACTGCTGAGGCAGAGTCAGTGAGGGGCCTGCCACAGCACAGGGGCACGCTTGTCTGAAAAACACCTGGCATCAAAGGCATCTAACTTCCTCCTACTGTGCCACTAAATTGTTAGCAAGTCCCCCAGGGGACCCTCTTTCCCATTGTGCAGGCCTGAGGGGTGGAGCCTGGACCTGGGGCCTGAGGGGTGGAGCCTGGACCTGAGGCCTGAAGGGGTGGAGCCTGGACCTGGGGCCTGAGGGGGTGGAGCCTGGACCTGGGGCCTGAGCGGGTGGTCCCAACTGGGAGAAAAAGTTTACCCAGCGGAGGGGAGTGGTGGGGTCTGTGTGCTGCAGGCAGAGCATGAGCACGCCCTGCGGCCAGCGTGTGGCTTTTGGAAATCTTGCAGAGCTGGCGTTGGAATGGGCACCACGTTTTGACTTGTGGGAAAACAATCAGGAGCCGGAGCTGAATTCGGGCGCGTCTTGTTTTACACTCCACAACTATGGCGTCCCAAGCTGTCTCCACGCTGCTGCCATGGGAACCAGCCATGCTGCTGCCTAAGGAACACAGGGCGGCGGCCCTGGCTTTCCTGGCTTTGCCGCTCATGGACTGTCAGCAGAGGCGTCACTCCCCCCCCTGACACTCTGAGTTCTCCTCTAGAAAACTGGGGAGGGGAGGGCTGGACAGGGTCATTCTTAAGTGTCTCCAGATCTAAAGTTCCAGCGCCACAGGGGCAATGCCCCTACCTGGGTCCTTGGACCTGCCGGGAGGGCGCTGGGAGACCTCACAGGTGGGGCCACAGTGTCATGGGGGCTTGTGGGCAAGTCCACTGCCCAGCGAGCATCCCTCATGAAGCCCCATGACACTCTGAAGTCCAGCTCCTCTCCCTGGAAGGCAGTCCCTTCCGCCTGGACAACCAGGAGGACAGCTGGGAAGGCCCAGCCAGCGGCAGGCGCGCAGTGACTGCAGTGGTGAGAGCACTTTCTCAAACACAGGTGGGCCCCGAGGTAAGGGCACTGCCACCGCCTGGGGTTGGTTGTAAGGGGTGGGAGAGCACCCTCAGCCCTCGTGGAGCAGCCCTCCCCGTTGCCGCTCTCCTGATGAAGTGGTCTGACCCTCTGACAAGGGTCCCCTCAGCCATCTCTCTTCACGCCTTGTTGGCTTCGTCTCGCATGATGGATGACACGACACGCCGGCGGCTGCTGGGACCTGCTCCGTGAGCGGCTCTGCCTCGTGCCGCCGAGGGAGGGGGCATCTCTCCATCCCGGCTGAGCGTTCTGGCTCCGGGTCTCAAGGATGGAAGCCAGTGATTTATGAGATACGCAAAGCACAAATGGCCTTCCGGTCTTCCTGACAAGGATAGACTCCCGCCCGACCGCCACTTCTTCGGCGCTGCCCTGGCGGAAGGGCGGCCACCCTCCCCACCAGGAAGCCACATCAGGCGTGTGCTTTAGGCGTGGCCAGCAGGTCAGGGCCGCCGGAGGGCTGGTGCGCCACATGCTGACCCAAGCTGTGCCAAGCTCATTGATCTCAGCTTCCCCGCGGGGCTGCAGGTCACACTCGTCCCCCCCCCGAGAGCAGGTTTTGAGGCAGAGAGGGCCTGTGTCAGCTTAGGTAAGACAGAGCTACGGTCCTGTGTCCAGGGGCGGGTGCGTGACACGCAGCCCATTGGTGGCCCAGGGACGCGAGCACCTGAGCCCACATTTCCTTGCTTGGGCCCCCAAACGAGGTGCTGCTCAGAGATAAGACGAGACCAGGGATGCTGCGATGACAAGCCATTCCGCTTTGTCCCGGACGGAGAGCGTCAGGGACGGAACCCTTTTAACAACACAACACGAGGCACCCAGGGTGACAAGTCTCATACGGGAAGCGGGTAGTCCGACACCAGCGGACCAGCTCTTCGGAGGGGAGGAGTGAAGGGAGGCTGGACGGAGTGGAGAGGCCACTCCATGTTTCTTAATTGAACTGAGTTAGCAAGCGGCACGCTGACCACAGGGACACTGCCCGCTGGTCCAGGAGGCTTTGCGGGAACCTGCCTGGGATGGACTCCCTGCCGAGGGGACCGTGAGGGACCCGGCAGGTCACAGCCCCAGGAACTGTGTCCTGTGGGCGACGCCTGGGACTGGGCCGGGGCTCGCTGAGCCTGGGTCACCCTCGGCCGTGGAAGGCGCGGCCCTGGAGAAGCTGTTCCTCCCTGCAACGCTCACGCTCAGTGACGACGGTTCGTCTTTCCTCGAGTGACATTGTCTTGTGGGGCGCCGGGGGGGCAGTGACAACATTTTTTACAGCCACTCGTTGTTCTAGTGAATGAGGAGCAGAAAACCACTTAGGGCTGGGAAACGGTTTCAGACACGGTTTCAGACAGTCAAGCTTGCTTTGCGGGGCCCCTGCTGGGGACAGCCCGGTCCCCCTTGCGGGCGGACACTCCTCTGAAGGTCACAGGTTGGTGCTGTTCTGACTGATTTGGCCCGGACTCGCCTCGGTGGGCTGTAGGACATGCTAACTGCGTGAGAAGCAGCCTGAGATGGAAAGTTGAGTGTGAAAGTTCTGGCCGTAAGAGCAGGGCGTGACGCATCGCCAAAAACCCGTCTGCTTTGATCCACAAGTTTGCTTTTCGTTAGAAAGAAATAAAGAAAGGAAGGAAGGAAGGAAGGAAGAAAGGAAGAAAGAAAAAAAGAAAGAAAACAAGAAAGAAAGAAAGGAAAAGGGGCTCAGGCTGCATACTCCTATGTAGGTTGTGGAGAGTCTAGTCCCTAAAGTCCCTTCTCTGAGCCGAGACTGCCAGGCAGGGGCTGTGGGTCAGTTCTAACCATTCCCCTGATCTGTTTTGTACTCAGATCACCAGAAATGGCCCCTGGGCGGAAACATAGAGACTCAAGGAGCAGGCGCCTCATGCTCGGAGAGGCTCTGAGATTGGACTTGCACGGGGCCTGGCCTCACGGAGGCACCTTAGAGCACGAGTGCGACTTAGAGCAAGTCTGGCCCCTGCATCCGCGTCCCGGTGGGGACACTAACCAGTGTCCGTGTCCCTGTCTGTACAGCGGGGACAATGGAAACACCGTCTCGCAGGGTCGGAGTGAGGAGCCACGGAGTCCACACCTGCAGAGTGCCGCGGGCAGCGCCTGGCGGGCACGGCCGGAGGGTCAGCATCACCTCGAAGGGGCCTGAGCGTGTTGTTCCCAGTGCTGGATGTGCGTGCACATCACCAGCTACCCCTCTCCCATCTGCTGCCCGACTGCACCCGGCAAAACGAATGATGTCTCAGGCTGGGGCCCAGAAACCTGTATTCAAGATTTCTGATGTGCAATTCCAAAGCACGCAGCTGAGAACGGAGCTAAGTCGTGAGACCCAGTGCCGTGGGGGCTCTGCGTGTCGTGCCCATGGGTTTAGTTCCCGACCCGCGACCTCTCAGGATCCCTCACTACCAGGGGTTCTGAGGAGGCCTGTGGCGTTCCGCCTGAGGCCAAGACCTCCTGAGGCGGTGCCTCCACCGCCACCGCCACCGCCACCACCATGCAAGCCCCTGAGGAGGCCGGCGGGGGTGTCGGGGGGATGAGGGAGGGAGGTCACAGTGACATCTCAGAGTGCGGACGGTGGGTCGGGGTGTAGTGGCCTGGACGGCTCTGTCCGGGGCTCCCCTCTCCCCACTGTGCCGTCGCGGAGGCACTGTGCTTGCCCTGTTCTCTCTGCCCACCTCCCAGCCAGGGCCCCACGTCAACGGCGTGCTGAGTCCTTCCAAACAAATCCCCCTTCATGCGGCTCTGGGCCCCTCAGCTGGCTTCTGCCTGCATGTCCTTCATCCCACATGGACGTAACAAGCTCTCTCACACGGGGCTACGGTACTGCTCCACTGACATAGGACAGGAAGAGTCCACATAACATGTTCAAGGTTATGCTTGTGAGTGTCACATAATATATAAGGCCATACATGAGAATGTCACTAACATGTATAAGATCATACATGCGACTGTCACATACGTACAACATCATACACCTGAGTGTCATATAATGTGTATGAGATCATACATCTGAGTGTCACATGATATGTATTAGATCATACACATGAGCACCACATAATATGTACAGGATCATGCATGTGTGTGTCACACAATACATAAAATATCACATGTGGGATGGTAATATAATCTGTGTAGTATCATATGTGTGAGAGTGTCATGTAACATGTATAAGATCACATATGTGAGGGTGTTACATTTATATGCACAATGCCATATAAGTGAGTGCCACACGATATGTACAAGATCACACATGTGAGGATGTCTCATAACATGTACCAGCCACACTGAGCACTCCCATGTGCTGCCTTCCAGAGTGGTGCGAACAGAGGGTGCAGCTGTTTTCTGATGAGCAAAGGTTTTACTTACAGAGGAAACAAGTAGCCAGGTGACTGCAATGACCTGGTGGCCTGGGCCACAGACATGCTCCATGGAAATGGTGGGACTCTGAGAGGCCAGCTGCGGCCCAGGCGGCGTGTCTACAGGATGGCATGTCCACAGGACGGCGTGTCCACAGGGTGGCGTGTCCAGAGGGTGGCGTGTCCACAGGACGGCATGTCCACAGGAAGGCATGTCTACATGGTGGCGTGTCCACAGGGCGGCGTGTCCACAGGGTGGCGTGTCCACAGGGTGGCATGTCCACAGGACGGCGTGTCCACAGGGTGGCGTGTCCATAGGACGGCGTGTCCACAGGACGGCGTGTCCACAGGGTGGCGTGTCCATAGGACGGCGTGTCCACAGGACGGCGTGTCCACAGGGTGGCGTGTCCAGAGGACGGCATGTCCACAGAAGTGCTGAGGCAGAGGAGGTCACGCAGCCCAGAGTGGCTGCTCCTCCTACTGTTCCTGGGAAGCCTGGCACCATTGTACCCGGTCCTCAGGGGGAAGTGACCTGGAGAGTGAGAGCCAGAATGAGAGCGAAAGAGAGAGAGAGAAAAAGAGAGAGAACGGGAAAAAGAAAGCCCTGAGGCTGAAGATCAGGCACCAGGGCTATAGTCACCTGGCAATCGAGGCCGCAGTGGCCAACAGGCTCTCTCCTGGAGGGAGGTAATGGATTGACTTGTTTTGTGGTCACCTGGATTTCAGATCAACACCATCAATAGTCAAGCTCGGGCCTCAGCCGGAAGCAGCCGCTGGCTTTCCTGTGACCTCGCCAGAACCTCCCATCGGCGCTCTCGCTGACTCTCCGGGGAATGGCGCGCTCCTTGTCCCGCGACAGCATCTCTGCGTGTCTCACTGCCTCTGGAGCGCGGCTCGGCGTGGCTGTGAATACAGTCTGCCTTTGAAGTCGGGTCCGGGGTCGATGGCTAAACTACGGCGCTCCCCGCCCCAGACGGAGGTTCAGGGTCCAGCCCCCATGGCGCTCATGAACCCGCACCCAGGACACCGCACCACCTCTGGGCCGGCCGCCCCTCCTGCTGTCAGCGACTAGTAACAGAGGCGGCGCAGCACCATCGCTCAGACTCCGTCCTGCTTCAGGAAAGAGGGGCCGGGGAAGCACCCAGTGATCCCTGGGCAAGTCCAGCTCCCCTGCCAGGAGGGATGCGCCGCCAGGAGCCTGCAGGCAGGGCCGCTCTGCCTTCCCAGCCAGGCTGAGAGGTGTTCCCACGGGAGCCCGTTACCAGGGACAGCGCGAGGCGGGGGTGGTCAGGACCAGGGCTCCGGAGGACTCCCTCCCACTCCAGAAACCCCAGGTGCACCTCCTGCATTTGACCCAGGCTAAGGTCTAAAGCCTCCCTTTGGAGACTTGGTTATAATGTGGGAAAAAGAGGGGGGTCAGCTGGTGAAATCCACGCGGGGAGGACTGGGGGTTGACCCCACAGAGGGCTGCAGACTCCCGGGCGGAGAAGCCTGGCGCCCCCTCTGTCGCCCTACACCTCCCGGAGCAGAGGCGAACACCTGTTTGCATGAACATGTGAGGGCTGTGGCTCCACAATCACACAGCAGGAGTGTGGGGCACAGCTGGGCCTCGGGGACCCAACGCTGGCTGCGAATTCCATGAACGCCTGGAGGTCTCGGCTCGGGTCTGCCTGTGTGTGCCTCTCTGTTCTCTCAGATGGGCTTCTCGGGGGCTGGGACAGTCTCGGGGGCCACTCACAGGGACTGTTTATCTCCCCCCTCACTCGGAGAGCCTGGGGCTCAGCTTCTGATTGACGGCCTGGGGGGTCACATTTGAAGAAAGGGGAACAGTATATCCCTTGGAGGTTGCTCTCAGGAGAAAGGAGGCCCCCTTCCCTACTGACCAGCCACCAGCCGTGGGTGCTTGCTGGGCCTCTGAGGAAAAACAATGAGAAGGGTGCCCACAGGGTGCCCTGGTTTTGCATAAGGGCTGAGGGCTGCAGGCCAGCACTGAGTGAGAGCTCCGCCTCCCCGGAGGAGCGGACCCTGGGCAGGGCCCAGCACGCCTTCCTGCTGGCTCACTCCCCGCGCTCCCTCCGCAGGGGTGCGGCTGGGACCGCTCCGCCCCAGCCCTGCAGTGTTATTTATGCGCCTGTTTCCGTGGCTGGGCGGCTCCCTGGGGTCAGCGCAGGGTGCCCCTGCTCCTGGCACTGAGCTTGGCATTCTCTCTCCTGCCACAGAAGAAAAGTGATTGTTTCTTGGTTTAAAACTGTTCCCAAGTCTTGGAAGCAACAAGTCTTTCACACAACAATGTGGGGAGGAAAAAGCTTTCCGTGGCATTTCCCAGAAATTCGGCTTCAGAGGAGGAGGGCTCCTCCCGCAGCCAGAGGTGTTGGTCAGAAAGCCCTGGTGGTCGTCTTGCGGCTTTTACACACAGGTGGTAACAACGTCCGTATCTCTAAAGACGACGTTAATAAACGCTGACCAACACGCTTCCTTTCTTGTCCTAAACAGCATGAAGTGGTGAGCATGTTGGCAGTGTTGAGGGCACAGTGGAGAGTTTTCCGTGTTTGTGGACTTTACTGAACCGCGAGAAACCCGTGGTTCGGTCTCACCAGTCAAGGCCCGCAACGCACACAGCGGGCGCCTGGGCAGCCGCAGGGAGGGACTCCAGGCCCAGCCACGTCCCTGACTTGACGGACTTGTCCCGCCCCACACACCTCGCACACCTCGCTAGAGCGAGGGGCTGTTCTCACAGCCACTGCCCCCTGGTCCTGTTAAAGGGACCACATACCTCTTTCCTCCCACCGTCAAAGCTGCAGACTCCAGGGAGTTCATGTGACTTGATTGATGGACGGGCTCCCACCCTCCGAGGGGGCTTGTCACAGGCGAGAGCAGCATTCAGGATGAAGAGTCTCGCCATATGCAGATTTCTAGTTTTGTTCCCAAAATAACTCCTGGTGTTGCTGGCTCCTGTTCCTCCCGAGCTGCCATCTGGGGTGTGTGTGTGTGTGAGTGAGTGTGAGTGTGAGTGTGCGCCCACACCCATGCAGGGCGATGCCACCTCCCCGCAATCTGCCTGCACAGCCCTCCACCCAAAGCCGCCACACTCCCTGGGCCCGGGCACAGAAGACCCTTGGAGCCAGGAATGCAAGGTCCCACATGCCCCTCATGCTTGCCCCGAATGTGCTGGCCTTGGAACAGGGGCCGGGAGACTGGTGGCACAGGGCTTCCTTGTGGGGCCAGGCTCATGGCTCCGGGGCCAGAGCGCGGCAGTGGCTCTGGGGGCCTGGCCAGTGCTCTGCAGTGGCTCCGGGGGCCTGGCCAGTGCGCGGCAGTGGCTCTGGGGCCGGCGCGCGGCAGCACTTAAGAACCCGGGATTGCAGACGTTTTTGCACAAACTGAACAAGTAACTCAAACCGTGGCCGGTCCCCATCCACTTCAGGAACGTATTTATTTCACATGTCTTCAGTTTAGAAATGACTGGGGCATTGAACTAATTAAAAATAATTTAATATGTAGGAATAAATCCTTCCCAAGCTGAGACCCTGTCAGCCAATTTCAACCCGGAGCGCCAGCTCAGAGCCGAGCAGCAAATCTCCGGGAACAGGGCGCCTGCGTGGCCAGGGAGGCAACCCTCTCCCAGGTCCTGCCAGGCGGCTCCATGCGCTGTGGGGCCCCAGGGGCTGGGAGTGCAGCTGTGTCCAGGAACTGACAGTGGAGGAGGGAGGCCCAGGGAGCCAGGGACTCTGTGGTGGTGACAGAGGGAGGGGGAGGAAACCAGAGACACCCCCCCACCCCCCGCTCTGGGGCTCAGATGAACTCGCACAGGAAGCACTTATCTCAGAGAGCAGGTCAAGGAAAGGACAGGGAGCCATGTGCACACGGGACCTGGAGGAGACGCGGGGGCTGGAGACAGAAGGCTGTCCTGCAGCAGGGGCTGCTCCGGGAGAGAAGGGCTGGACTGGCGGGGACCCCCAGCCCTGCTGCACCAGGGGACCCCCTTCACCTTTGCCGGGTCCCGACCTGCAGAGGGTGGGGG
>NW_006299394.1:1364004-1374179 GCF_000327345.1 Myotis davidii | reverse complement strand
AGCAGGAGGAGGCTCTGGGACCCGGATTTCCTTTGTGATGGTGAAATGCCCCTTCGAGACAGCTTTTCGGATAAAGCCGGGCCCGTGTTAAAGAAGAGAAATGGAGGAGAGCTGGGTCATCTAAACACTTTCCCTGGTTTATACAGTGAGGCACCGAGACTGGGAAGCCATGTTGGTGCTGAGTCTCTGAGGCAGACGAAGGGACAGCTGGCCAGGCCGGTGACGTGCAGACATCAGTGTTCCATCCTAGCTCTCTGCACAAAAGCCAGGGGACCGTGAGGCCAGGGGCCGGGGCAGACATCTCCTGGTCCACACGCCTCCTCCCAGTGCCCGTGATGGGCCACGTTCTCCAGGCTGCAGGCTGAGGGCGAGTCTCACGCTTACTCACCGCCAAGGAGGTGACGCACCAGCCGCAGAGTTTAGGAAAATTGATCCACGAATCTCCTACGGATGTGGAATCCGATGGCAAGCAGATGTGCCTGGCCCCTGTGCCAGGGCCATGGGATGCGGGCCTTCCTCCGAGAGGAGCGCGTGGTTCCAGGCCCAGCAGACATCCGTGACGAGCAAACAGGCGCTTTCTGAGGAAGTCGCTGAGATGAAGTAGGTTCCCAAACCCACATCATCACTCATGCTGTGTCATCCTCCCGGAAGCTCCCATCCCGGGAGAGTGATGCATGGCCGCCAGCGGGGAGCCAGGCCGCTGACGCCCCGGGAGTGCGGAGCTGACCGGCCGCGTGCTCGGCGTCACGAGGAGCTCTGGCTCATGGGCAACAGGCTCTTTTGGGGGGAAATCTCTTTTAATATTAACAGTCGCACAATGACTCCTGCAGCTCACAGAGGCACGTGACTTAGCTTTTCCATCACCAGGAAATCAGGACACAGAGCTCCTGATGTTTTGGGCCCTTGGTCAGAGTGTGATGCTGGCTGGACGGAGAGGCTCTTCGGTCACGAGGACTTGCTGGTCCCCTCGGTGGCATCACGTTCCCCATGTGCCCTTTCCCTGGTCCTACGGGCCTCTCCTTCCTCACTCATTTCTCTGAAGAATGCCAGCGAAAGGCTCAGAGGAAAACGCTCAGACGTGCATTATTTAGGGCGACTTGAAGGGGGAGGGTGATTCCCATGAGCTCCGTGTAAATTTCATACAATGAACATGATGCCTTTTTAGGAAAAAATTTCAAGTCCTTGAGGCTGACGTACAGGAAATGTAAAAGGGAGTGAGGAAGACACGAAAAAATGCTGGCTCCCTGGCAGGTGCGGCTCAGTCGCTGGGTGTCATCCCCGACACCAAAAGGAGGCCAGTTCGATTCCCGGTTGGGGCACATGCCCAGGTTTTGGGCTCAATCCCCAGTAGGAGACAGGCAGGAGGCAGCCAATAGGTGTCACACTCTCACATCGATGCTTCTCCCTCTCCTCACCTCTCTCTTTAAAAAAAATCAATAAACTATTAAAAATAAACAATGCTAGCTATTTTGACCACAAATTATTAAAACTAAATCAATAATTTTTCCCCCTTACCCCCACGTGCTGGGCACTGATTTGGGATATGAATACATGTATTATGAGTTACCAGTCCACCCAGAGACCTACAAGCATTAGATAATATCCAACAAGAAAGGATTTAAGAAGCATTCCTAGACAACAGTAGCTATGCCATTAGAAGGCACCTGTGATTAATTACAGAACAAATTGTACAGACAATAATTGCTAAAATATATCAGAGAAAAAAGCTCCAGTGGACTCCTGTTGCAGGAGGGGAGTGACTGGCAAGCAGAGAGAGCACCAGGCCTCTCAGTGACCAGCGGACAGGGAGAGCAATGACCACTCGTCGCGCAGCCCTCAGATGCAGCTCCGCGCCGATCCTCTCGTCACAATGCCCTTGTGAAATAGATGCTATTGTTCCCGGCTGATGAGCGAGGAGACCGAGGCTCGCGGTGAACGCCTTTGCCAAAGCAGCTTCTGAAACAAGGGCCTGGCATTGCACACGCAGCCATGAGGTCGTCACAAAGGACAAGCGCACCTTTCCAGCTTAAAGAAGCAGAAGACTAGGCAAGTGTCTGGAACAGCGTTTTTGGTCACTGGACTACAGACACTGTGGACGGTGACCCCCGCGAAGCGGGAACAAAGCCCTGTGCGGCCTGGGCCCTGGCCCTCGGCCGGAGTGGGGACCCCAGCCTGGAGCTCTTGCTGAATCGGGAAGACAAAGGCGGATTCCTGGGAAGCTCAGGTGGCTGACGGTGCGGACCAGCAGAGACCTTGCAGTGAGAGCTCTGGACATCTCGGGGGTCACTCTGAGTCACGGGGTGACCTGCGGACACGTGAAGAAAAGCTGCAGCGAGCCAGAAAAGCACCATGGCGAACACTCCACCGAGAAGCTCCCGGAGCCCGGAGAGCAGGGAATGGTTTATATTTTAAGAGCCAGCCCGGAAAGGCCTCGTAAAACATGGGTCATTTGGCAGAGTGCTCACAGAGGCATTGCCTTGTTAGTGGGAATAAATTAGCTCCAGACCGGAGAATGCCCTTGGCCTGCCCTCACAAAGAGCAAGCACAAGGGACCAAACTAGTAAGTCCCTTAATTGCCTTCGCGGACAAAGCCTAGAACTCTTTAAAGGAATGACGAGTGACAAAATCCAGCTCCAACATCATAAAACCCCCAATTCCTGGCATCGGAGCGAGAGTGCCCAGACACGCACAGAAGGGGACGAGGAGATAACCAAGCGACAGAAACAGACTCAGTAGTAAGAGAGAAGGGACGGAGCACGGGAGATGCCAGAGGAGCCACTGTAAGCCTGCTTTACTGTTAAGAAGGTAATGTGGGCAGGAAAACGACAAGAAGAAAATGGAAAAGCATGAAAGTGGCCCAAATGGAAGTCCTGGGGATAAAAAACACAATGTTGAAAAAAGGAGTACACTGGGAGTAAGGAATTGCCAGCACAGCAAGCCAGTGGAGGCCGGAGCACAGCCCAAGAACTGCCTGAAATGAAGGCCAGGGAGGAAGAGGCTAAGACACAACAGAGCCCAATGATCATGCGACAATATCAAATAATAAAATGAAATGTAATTGGAGCCCTAAAAAGAAAAGAGAAAGGAGACAGAAAAAATATGTGAAAAAACAATAGCCGACAAATTTACAAATGTGTTGAAAACTATAAACCCAACATATCCAAATGCTCGACAAAACCCAGACAGTATTAACTTTTTAAAAGTCACACCTGTCTTTGTATTTTTTTAATTAAATTTTATTGGGGTGACATTGGTCAACATGAACATATAGGTTTCATGGATTTCTAAGTTATAAAACCTGTGCATTGCACCGTGTGCCCACTGCCCAAAGTCACATGTTCTCCTGTCACCTCATATCAGGACCCCTTCTGCCCCCACCCCCTCCCTCCGGCAGCCACCTCACGCTGTTTGTGTTCATGAGTTTCGGTTTTACTGTATGTCCCACATAGGAGTGAAATCACATGGTCCTTAGCTTTCTCTGCCTCCTTTCACTTCGCATGATGTTCCCAGGGTCCACCACGTTGCTGTAAATGACGCCATTTCCTCCTTTCTCAGGCTGAGTGGTGTTCCATGCACATGTGGACCACACCCCTTTGTCCGGTCCTCTGTCGCAGGCACTGTGGCTGTTTCCGTGTTTTGGCCCCTGTGAATAATGCTGCAATGAACATAGGGGTGCATAGAAAAACATGTAACAGAAAAACAATGTTTTTCTTTCTACTCTTACAATTTTTGAGTACTAACCTAAATCAATAATGCCTGTGAAAATAATTTACTAGTAAATGTAGAAAGCCCTTTACACATGTGAGATATTACTGTTATTCATCCTATATAATAAAAGCCTAATATGTTAAGTGTTCGGTCTACAGGTTGACCTTTCAGCCAATCAAAGCATAATATGCTAATGATATGCTAAGGTTGCTCAACTGCTCACTATGACGTGCACTGACCACCAGGGGGCTGATGCTCCGACCAGTAGATTAGCTTGCTGCTGAAATCGGGCCAATTGGGACTAAACGAGATGGGCTGCACATGCCCTGGAGCCCTCCCGTGTCCCTCCCCAGCTCGCCAACCTCCCACATCCCTCCCAGGCCCAATTGTGCACTGTGGGGTCCCTTGGCCTGGCCTGTGCCCTCTCACAATCTGGGACTCCTCACAAACTGGGACCCCTCGGGGGATGTCAGAGAGCCGGTTTTGGCCTGATTCCCGCAGGCCAGGCTGAAGGACCCCCACTGGTGCATAAATTCTTGCATTGGGCCTCTAGTTATAATATAAAATCTATGATATAATAAAATGCTAAAGAGGAGGATTATGAACATACATTTGTTAGTAGTTTCTGCTCTTTAGAGCTGACCCATGTGTGCATCACGACGGGGGATATGGAGTCCAGGTCTCATCTGAGAATACAGAGAATTCTATTTTCTCAGAGAAGAGTCTGGAAATAAAATGGATCCTATTGCTGCCAGCTTAGTGACCTGCTGAAAATATGAAATATGATAACTTATTGGAAAATAAAGGAGAAAATCATAGCTCCCACTCATACTTTGCACTTGGCATGCCTGCTTCTGCGGTGTGTGTGTGAAGTAAAACACGAGTTCAGAATTTATGATGGATTCAGGTTCTCCGCACACACCACTCCACTTGAATTCTTTACGTTGAGCCTTCAACCTCTGTATTTTCTTGATCAATAGTGATTTTCTCATAACATGCCCTGTGCCCCACATGCCATGCTTCTCATGTACCTGGCAAACTCCTATGCATCCTTCAAAACCCCGCCATGCCCAGGGCAGGAAGATGCTCTGATCATTCCACCATTGTCTCCTTTGCTGTGGAACATGCTGCTCAGACCTCCACCATGGCTTTTCAGATCCTCCTCCGACAAGACCATAAGCTCACGTGCACGGGATGGAGAATGGAATTGTCTACCTCACAGACACATCAGTGCTATGATGATACAAACCGTCCATGTTTCAGTAACACGCTTTTATGAAAAATGGCCAAGGGCATTAATGAGCAGATAATGCAGCTGCTGTGCATGATGATCTGGGAGGAGGGCTGAGTCTCCAACCACGTGAGCACAGAGCCACCAGCCCCAGCCCCTGGAGGGGTAGCGCTCAGGGGGTTGTTCTACAGCAGACCATGCTGGGAAGCTACAAAGCAGGAGCTTCCTAGGACAGACCGCCATAAGGAATCCCATCTCCATTCCAAGCAGGCATGGGCTGCAGCCCGGCCAAGGTGGCAGGCTGTGACCTCACTCTGTCCCAGGGTCACCTGTTCCATCCTCCCCCGCCACCCGCCCCTGCTCTACCAGCTGGCTCTGCTCCGGCCGTAGGTGTGGCTTGCCCGTCTCTCCTCTTCGTTCTGCTCTCCAGGGCCTGTTCGGCACCTCGTTATGGTGCTCACTGAGCTTTGCTACTGGGCATCGCTTCCCGGTGTCTTCCCTTTGTCTTCTCTCTGTCCGGGCCCCTCCGGCCCTCATGGAGCTCAGCAGATCCTGCACGCGTCCACGCGGCCTCTGCTCCGCGCATGTCCCCTGCGTCTCCTTCATCACAGCAACACGGCTGCGCCTCTCTGGGGCTGAGGGTAAAACAGGTGCAGGGAGCCTTGCTCAGACGATAAAGAACTTGAAGACAGTGGCAGCGCGTGCGGCAGATGCAGGCTCTGGGTGGCCACAGGGATGAAGGCCCAGGAGGCCGGTCCTGCCCCCAACCCAGAGCCCACGCAGGCAGGGACGCTGTCCTCGCTCAGGGCTGTGTTGCAGCACTGCTCAGGATGTTCCTGTCAATGCATAAAGAACCTTCTAGATCTCCGTGTCCACACAGCGCTCCACACACATCTCTGCTCGTTTCGAGCCTCTCTATCATTCCGAGAGGTGAGCTTGGTGATCAGGAGTTTCCTCGCTCTCTCGCCGCCTTAACTGTCATTCGGACTCGGAGGAGAGGGAGAGGCCGCAGCCTGGCTTCCTCACAGCCCTGCTGGCCCAGAATCTCGAGGCACCGCGGGGGCGAGAAGCCATTCCTCTTCTCTCTCGGCCACACAGTAGTAACGCTCACGCTCAACTGCTCACATTCGCTGTGTTTGCAAAGCTCACTCTCCTCCGAACCCCCACAGCTGAGCGGAGAGACGGGCACCGGCAGCCGCGCTGAGGTGGAGGACGCCGCGGGCCTGGGCGGGCTGACCGCTCGCTGTCCCCACACGATTTCAAGCAAATAACCCAAACCGCCAGGAACGACAGAGCTGCCACGGCTCCTCGGAAGCCTGCAGAGCTGGAGGCCGGTGGGAGCCCCGCGCGGGGCTTCCTGGAGGAGGCGGCACAGGCAGAGCCGCTGAGATCTCGCTTTGTTACTGTTTTTAAAAAGTGCTGCTTCTTCGTTGGGGTAAATATACATCGCATGCAATTTGCCGCTGCAGCCTCTTTAAGGGTACAGTTCTCAAGATAAGTAACCGTCAGCACCAGCACCCACACCTCTCTCATCTGCCCACACTGAAATCCCACCCTCCTTAGCGCCAGCTCCCCACACTCCAGCCCCGGGTCCGCAGCAACCTTCTCCTCCCCGTCCCGTAACCGTGACTCCTCTGGGCACTTTATGTGAGTTTGATGGGACAGGATCTGTCCGTAGCGCCTGGCTTTTAAACACTTCGAGGTCTCTGTGCTGTGGCCGGTGCCGTGATTCCATTCCTCTCCCAGGCGGAGCGATAGTCCCTGTGCATGGTCTATGGGCGCTGGGGCTCCTTCCACCGCGGACTGCCATGCGGCCGTAGGTGGGTGGCGGACACCAGCGGAGCTGCTCCACCTGCGTTGGGGAACTGCTGCTTCTGGTGGCGGTTGTGTTTCCTGTTGTAGCGGGAAGTAGGTGGGGTTGCATGTGTAGCCTCCATTGCTGCCTCTCGGTTAACTAACCTGCTGCTCTCCATCTGCAGCCCCGTCTGAGCTGACTTCCAGGGGGGCCGAGAGGCTGGGGTGAGTCTAAAAGATCCCATGGAAATCGGCACAGGGAACACAGGGGGGCGCGGGCCTCGCTCGGGCCTGCCCCCGCCCCGCTGCTGGGTGGCATTGTCCCATGCCCGGCGCTGGCCTGCGTGGACGCCAAGCCCCCAGCATCCTGGCCAGGTCCTTCCTCTTTGTGCCCAAGCGCCCGGTAAGGAGCTGCCGCTGAGGAAGCCTGGTGAGGAGTAAGAGCCTTTCCTGGGACAGGTCACGTCTGTACCCAGTGTTGGCGGCAGGACTCTCATTCCGTGGCCGCCCCTTGATGCTCCCGGCACCCGGTGCTTATGAGGCCTCTCTCAGGGGGCTCCCCCTCCACACCCCAAAGTCCCCGTGGGCCTGCGGGTGCCGCAGCCTCTGCTCTGTGCTTGCCCCGTGCTCAGGCCTGGCTCCGGGACCCTGTGAGCCCAACGGCACCAGGCCTCCCCCGCTGGATTAGGACATCAAACCCCAGGCCTGGTGCTTCAATGTCCCGCACGAAGCTCTGAAGGCCAAGATTAATTCAATATGTAAAACAGCAGATCCCGCAAATTCACATGAAACATTGCAGCACAGATGACTTATTCAGACGCGAACACGGCACACAGAGGCTGTAAGTAAATTAGTATATTGATCTGCATTCATGGAATTATTTAAATGTGCCCTCTGGTCCTGGGCGCCGGGCTCTCTGATGCTGTTAATGCATTTTTCATTAGGGCTAGTGCTGGGAAGCCCAAATTTCATTTGGCTGCAAAAGATTAATTTCCTCTTGACAACCATGGGGGGAGTGGAAACAGTGACCTCCAGGATAGCTCTCAGGACCGGGACTTAGAGGACCAGGGAAACACTTAAAAAATAACATATGTGTGCTTTTCCTCTTGACTGCTTGTCTACTAGGAAGGAAATAGCATTTTGAAGAGAAATAAATCAGAGCTGAGGCTCCGGGCCCTGTCTCAGCCAATGGCGAGTCCCAGTCTCAGAGATGTGAGCAGACAGCACACAGGCAATTAATTTCAAAATATTTTGGACCAATCGTTTCCCTCATTGGCCTGTTGGCTTGTTCCTCTCTAAGTATTTCCTCAACAACCTCACAAAAGGAGCAGATACTAACAGGACTAGTCCATTAAGGCTAATGAAAGTCATTAAAATTAATTTCGTTTGGAGATTTATTGGGAAATTTTGGTCTCCCATTGAGACCATTGATGCACGCCGGGGAGTCACCCAGCAGAGCCCCTGAAGCGACTGCTGCTGGGGGCTGTGACACCCTGGCTGCCCCCGCTCCCCGCCCCCCGCTCTGCAGGCCTGGCACCGGCTCTGAGGGGCTCCAGCGCTCTCACTGCTCAGCTCATCATGGCAGCTGCACCTCCAGCCCCTTCAGGCTCTGAGAGGAGAAGAGGGTGTGAACCATGAAGGCCAAACTGGGAGACGTTTTCACAAGAAGGCGGACCCGCCGACATCTTATGATGTGGTTTGTGAACCATTAAATGGTCCCCCCTTAAAATGTATCCCCAGGGTGTGCCCAGTGCCGGGGAGCCCACGGGGAGCAGAGCCCTTAGATGTGAGTGTTCTGTGCATTTCGGGGTCTCCTGAGGGTGTACGTCCCCTGGAGGGTGAACCCCAGGCTTCGGGGAGGCCTAGGCCATTGTTTGAACTTACAGCTCCCACAACGTGTGAAGGCGGGAAAACCAGCCGTGACATTTGTATCCTGTCCCCACGTGTTACAGGGCCACACGCAAAGCTAACCGGGTGGAATTGCGATGGTGCCTCAGCTGACTGAGGCGGGAGGGTGCCCTGAACCCCCAGGCCTCTGTGATTGCGGGAGTCCTCGCCCGGCCGAGGGAGGCGGAGGGAGGCTGAGGAAGGGTGAGGGGCTCGGCTGCTCTTGCTGAAGGAAGAGGCTGGACGCGGAGCCAGTGGTTCTCCGAGCCCCTGGGCAGAGACGTGCTGCCGCTGTGTCCCCACCGACAACTGCAAGTCCATCAGCATGCGCTGCTGTCAGCCCTGTGTGTGGGCCTTCGTTACAGGAGGATGGAAGCTGGCCCCAGGGGGACGGGGTCAGAGGCTCGGTGGCCAATGAGTGAGCACATGGAGAGGAAGTGGCGGGGAGGGTGAGGCCAGCACTTCAGAAAGCGAGGTGCCCTCGGAAATCACAGGGGGACACTGAGCAGGGCAGGAACACGGGGGCTGGGCATTCAGACAGGGTGCTGCATGAGAGGGGAGGTGGGCAGAGGGCAATGGGGGCAGTAAAACCCCTCTGGAATCAGCCAGCAGCAGGCCTGGGTCTCACAGGTCCTGTGGTCAGAGAGGGGCAGCTTAGCGGACCCTCTGCTCCAGCTCTCACACGCTGTGCAAGGCCGCTGTGAGTGGGGAGCCTTCTGGCCCACGCTTGTCAGGATGCTGGCAGGACCTGTCCTGGGGACGTCTGACTAGAGGCCCGACTGTGGACAGAGACCCCTGAGGTCCTAGAGGCCACCCCGGCTCCTTGCCACAGCTTCTCCAGTCCCCAAGGGGGCCTCCTGCCGCAGCTGCCACGACCGAGCAGGACAGGCCCCAGGGAGCCGCGAGAGCCAGGTCCCAGCTCCCTGGCTGGGCTGTTAGGAGCAGCCACGGCCTCTCCCACACTCGAGAGGAAACGTTCACACGAGGCAGGACACCAGGGCCACTGGGGTCTACCCACCACGGACACCAGCCACCCTGGACCCCATCCCAGTGCTGCCTGGGTCCTAAATGTTGGGAAACGTGTGGCTCCTGCCAACTGTTTGTCTGAGGAGACGAAGCATCCATTCTCCATGGTTCCCACGGCATTGTCAGGCCTGGACAAGGGGCCGATCCTGCGATCGGAGGGTGATGGGGGTCGACGCCTCTGGCTGAGGCATCAGGCCTGGACGGGGTGCAGAGCTGGCAATTGGAGGGATCAGGGGGTCCCCTGCCCATGCCTGATGCCTGGGCCAGAGGCATCACGCCTGGGCGGGGTCAGAGCTGATGATCGGGGGAAGATGGGGGTCCCCTGCCCAGGCGTGACACCTCTGGCCCAGGCGTTAGGCCTGGGCAAGGGGCTGATCCGGCGGTCAGAGGGTGATGGGGGTCGATGTCTCTGGCTGAGAAGTCAGGCCTGGGTGAGGGCGGAGCTGGTGGTCGGGGGAGAGATGGGGGTCCCCTGCCCAGGCCTGATGCCTGGGCCAGAGGCTTCAGGCCTGGGGTGGGGGGCGGGGGA
>NW_006299394.1:1342255-1363746 GCF_000327345.1 Myotis davidii | reverse complement strand
TTATTATATGAAAGACACCTCTTGAAAAATGCCTAAAGAAAGTTGTCATTTTTTCATGGTGAAGGGACTGGAGTCCGTGTTGATGAAAAAACCTTGCTGGCTGCGGTGACTGTCAGTGGCTGCAGCAGCGGGGTGATGGGGCTGGTGCCTTCCCCCGATCAGCCCGGTCACCTCCCACAAAGGGAGGCCAGACTGCGGCTTAGGCCCTATCCCCAAGGGGAGCAGGGAGCAGGCCTAAGCCATCACTAGGACATCCCCTGAGGGCTCCCAGGATGTTAGAGGGGACAGGCTGGGCTGAGGGACACCCCTCCCAAGTGCACAAATTTCATGTATTGGGCCCCTAGTCCTATATAATAAAAGGCTAATATGGAAATCTACTGAACGGCAGAACAACCAGTCACTATGACGTGCACTGGCCACCAGGGGGCAGAGGCTTAAGACAGGAGCTGCCCCCTAGTGGTCAGTGCATTCCCATAGGGGGATTGCTGCTCAGCCAGAAGCCCAGCTCATGGCTGGTGAGCACAGCCACGGTGGAGGGAGCCTCTCCCACCTTCGTGGCAGCACTAAGGATATCCGACTGATAGCTTAGGCCCACTAAGCCATCAGTTGGACATCCCCCAAGGGCTCCTGGACTGTGAGAGGGTGCAGGTTGGGCTGAGGGACCCCCCTGAGTGTACGAATTTCATGCACCAGGCCTCTATTTTTAGATAAGACTCCAGTCACCTGCAGAAATGGGAGTAATTACAGGGAAGATGCTGGAGAGAAGGAAAATGTGGCATTGTTCAAATCCTGGCTGAGTTGGCCTCATGTGCTGGCTGGTGGTGGCTGCAAAGATCCTTTGCTGGGAGCTGAGGCGTGGCTCTCGACACCCACTCTACTTTCTGATGGTGCCATTTCTGTGGTGCCCCCTTCTGGGTGTAAAAGGAGTAAACTCACTCTCACAGGAGCTCGAACCACTTGGACCACTTCAGAGGCGCCTTGGAAAACAGCAAGCAGACAAGCCCCTCAGCCACTCTGCACATACATGAGACTGTGTGTGTGTGCATGTGTTTGACGTGGCAAAGAGCCCAGGAAGCCGTCAGTGACCAGGTGAGCAGGGCGGAAGGTTCCCGAGGTGGGGAGAGTCCAGGCTTCTCTGGCACCTGGAGTGGTGGCCAGGGAGCAGCAGTTGTTGGGTGGGCGGCAACGGAGCTTAAGGTTGAAGCAGGAGGAGCCGAGAAAATAATGCCAGAGTCATCCTAGGCCAGTGATGGCGAACCTTCTGAGCTCGGCGTGTCAGCATTTTGAAAAACCGTAACTTAACTCTGGTGCCGTGTCACATATAGAAATTTTTTGATCTTTGCAACCATAGAAAAACAAAGATGTATATTTTTGATATCTATTTTATATATTTAAATGCCATTTAACAAAGAAAAATCAACCAAAAAAATGAGTTCACGTTGCACCTCTGACACGCGTGTCATAGGTTCGCCATCACTGTCCTAGGAGGACAGGCTCCTCCGTGATATTTGTGAACACGTCTGCACCCTTTGCTGAAAAGAGACTCGACAACAGAAGCCTTTCCAAGGCGCCAGCAGCCTCGCAAAAAGAACAACTTCAAGATGTGCCGGTTTCCTGCTACGACCTGAGTAGTTTTTATAATAAATTGGGTGCCGTTGCTGCAGAGGGGGGAGAGCTGACACCCTGCTCATTGGGGTCCTAGGAATGTTCTGTGAGAGCCTGGGGGGAAGCAGGGAGCTGTCCAGTCCCTGGGCCCCTCCGCGGCTGACCTACAGCTCTGCAGCGAAGGCAGCACAGGCCCACGGGCAGGATGATGGAATGGATCTTTGTTTGTCACCGGCTTTCATGGGCCCAGCGCCTCTCGTGACCATCGATTGCTTTAAAGAAATAATGTCTAGCCAGGTCATGCTCTCCAGCATCCACCTGCGCCCAGTGCCACCCAGAGCACCTGAGTCTGGCCAGTCCTCAAGGCCTCACCTCCTACTGCTTCCTCAGATGAGGAATTCACTACAGAGCCCTCCCAGACCGGGCGACGTCATTAGCCTCGAGGGCACAATGGGCGGTGAAGTCGGTTTGCCCTCCACCCCCAGAGCAGGAGTCTCGTCAGCAGTCTTTTCTGAGCACCTCCCTCTGCAGTGGTTTGCTCTTTACTGACCACGTGTGTCTCCTTCAGTGGTTCTCAAACAGTAGGTCGCGACCCCTGAAAATACATCCTGCATATCAGATATTTACATTATGATTCATAACAGTAGCAAAATTACAGTTATGAAGTAGCAACGAAAATAGTTTTATGGTTGGGGGTCACCACAACATGAGGAACTGTACTAAAGGGTCGCGGCGTTAGGAAGGTTGAGAACCACTGCGGCTTATGTTAACAGTGGTGTTTGTGCTTTCTCTCTTTTTTTTCCTTTAATTTAATCTTTTTATTGTTTAAAGGATTATGTATGTCTCCTTTTTCCACCATTGACCTCTCCCTGGCTGCCCCCACCCCCCAACTCAGGCCTTCCCCCCTGACCCCCTTGAATGTCCATTGGTTATGCTCATATGCATGCATGCAAGTCCTTTGGTTGGTCTCTTACCGCCGCCTCCCACCCTTCCCTGCCTTCCCTCTGAGGTTTGATGATCTGTTTGATGCTTCTCTGCCTCTGGATCTATTTTTGTTCATCAGTTTTTGTCGTTCACTATATTCCACATATGAGTGAGATCATGTGATATCTTTCTCCGACTGGCTTATTTCACTTAGCATAATGCTCTCCAGGTCCATCCATGCTGTTGCAAATGGTTAAAGTTCCTTCCTTTTAATAGCAGTGTAGTATTCCATTGTGTAGACGTACCACAGTTTTCTAACCCACTCATCTGCTGATGGCACTTAGGCTATTTCTAGGTCTTAGCTGCGGTAAATTGTGCTGCTTTGAACATAGGGTGCATATGTCCTTTCTGATCGGTGTTTCTGATTTCTTAGGGCTTTTTCCCCCTTTTGACTCTAAGCCAGTGGTTCTCAACCTTGGCTGCACATTAGAATCACCTGGGAATCTTTTTAAAATCCTGATGTCTGGGCCTCATCCTCCGGAAATTCTGTTTCTTTGTAACTAATGTTGTGGCCCCACCCCATAACAAAGAAACAGAATTTCCGGAGGATGAGGCCCAGACATCAGGATTTTAAAAAGATTCCCAGGTGATTCTAATGTGCAGCCAAGGTTGAGAACCACTGCTCTAAGCAATCTGAGGGCAGAGCTTGCCTAGCAGTGGAGTATTATGGTAGTTCATTAAATATTTCTTCAAGGAATTGAAGAACCATGAATGAAGGGCTCATTTGTCCTTATAGACATGAAAAGATAAAGACACGGACAGATTAAACGTTTGGTCCGGTTTTGTGTGTGTTTTACACGAGAGGAATTGAAGAGCTCTGCCCCATGTCCGGAGGACCACACGGAGGTCCCCTAATCCTGTGACACCTGTTCCTGGCCGGCTATGGGGGCGCTCGTCCCGGGACCGGGGAGACCACGGCGACTGCCACAGGTGCAGGGCTCCGTTCACAAAGCTTCACTGAACAGTAGCTGTGTGCGTGCGGTGGGTTTCCAATCGGCCTTAAAGAGAATCTGTCTGCGTGACATCACCAGGCCTGCCTGTGCTTCATGTGTTTACAAACCACTTTTTCTGAGTGACATTCCGCCCTGGGCACTTTATATGCTCTGTCTCCTGTAAGACCTGACAGCCGTTCCAGGAGGTGGGGAATAAATGTCACCCACAGCCAGCACCAGTCACGCCACAAGGTGGGGGCATCCTGGGATATGGAGAGGGAGGAGGAGTGAGGGGAGCCCACACACATATGAGCTGCCTGGAGTTGCCACCCTCAGAGACCCAGATGAGCCCATGGAGGGTTCCACATGGACCGAGGACGTGCCACGCTTTGCATTCTGAGTTTTCTGATTTGTTCTTCCCGACGTACAGTCCGGGCTCTGTCTGCATTATGGGGGCAGGTTTGATACCAGAAGCCGTCTGTGTGTCCGTGCATTCGCAGAGTTTCCTGCATAGAAACAGGCAGAGTGAACGAATCCAATCCTGAGTAAACACACTTGGTCTCCGATGATTCACAGCCAATGTGGGTCAAGCCTTTCTGTGAAAAAGCCCATGGAGCCGAGTCCATGGAGGACTCCCTCACCTCCTTGTCCAGCACCTCAGCTTTCTTAACATAAAAAAAAATTGGAACTTGTAAAGATTTTTTGTGAGTTTATTTGAGCCAAACTGTCGACATATGCCGGGAAGCAGAACCTCAACAGATTAAGATAATGCTCTGGAGAATGGCGGGTTACATCTGTGTTTACACATTGCAGTCAAAGGAGGGACATAGGTGGGTGACATGAAATCCATTGGTGATAGACTAGAGAGGTGGGAGAAAGCAAAGTGGGGAAATCCTTGGGATTGGATAAAAAGTAAAACAATAGACACACACTTAGGTGGGTGCAGGATAGTTAAGAGTTGTGGACGAAAGGGGCCACATGCTCATATGCAAAAAGACACATAGGCTCAGGTAAGGTAAAGGTTGACCTTGTCAGGGAAGATACCGGGCTAGGATGTGACTACCTACTATCACTGCTTTTAGTTAAAGTTTAATTTCAGACCATCCTTCGTGGTGACTTTAGGTCTCTGAGTTTGCAAGACTGCCACGCAGGCCTTCCCTGAGCTGGTCAGATCAGCATGTGGCCCCTTTCATCCACTGCTTCTTGCTGTTAGAAACTCTCCCCCACATTGTTGGTTCTGCAATAAAGAAGCCATGCTCTTCATTTCCCCAAGATGTGCCAACCTGAACCCTGTGCCCGTGACATGGAGGGTCCCAAACATAAATGACCAAATGGAGCACATCTGCCTGGGCTTCCCGGTGGCCAGGTGGAGGAGACAGGCCGACTGATGTGGCAATTCGATGGCAGCCTGGGCTGTCATGTGCCCAAGGGACAAGGGCGTGAGTCTATGACTGCGTTTGGTGGATTTTAGGGTCAAAGTTAGCCACCCCTAAGTTTTCAAAGAAATAGAAACTCCTTACCCCATTCTCTCAGATGAACCACAGAGAGATTTCTGTGGACACGAGCACCAGCAGAGAGTTTCCTGCCAGCCCACAAAGCAGAACAGTATCTCGACACAGATAGAGAAGCAATTCGTGTCTCCTGGCCGACAGCCCACGTTTCCAACGGCCCTCAGCCAAGTGGGCAGCCGGCAGGGGAGCCAGCTGAATGGCCTGGCTATGCCTGTGAGATACAATCATCTGGTGAGAAAAATATGTGTTCAAACTGGCACCAGCTGGGCAGGGGCTGGCCAGGCGCGTCTATGGCCCATGGCTGCTCGGTTGCCCCCACACTCGTCCCAGCTGCTCCCCTGGTGGCCAGAGAGGGGGCTGCTCCCACTGCTACTGTGAGGGTAACACTCTCATTTCCTGCTAATCTGCTGTTTAAAGCTCATTATGCTTACTTTTTTTTTTTTAATATTCATGCCTAAACTGGTGCAAGTGAATTATATCTTTTTATTAGGAGAGGTTAAGAGTCAGATGGCCCGGCTAGAGGGAGGGATAGGAATCAAGTCAGACTTGCGATCGCTCCTGGAAGTCCTCCTGTGGGAAGTCCACCTGCTTCCCACCCAATGTGTTTTCCTTACTCTCAGTGTCTCATCACCAGCAGGCTCTCCTGGCACCTTATGAAGGGAGCCGGGGGTTGGCACCATCACCACTGGTGACTCAGAGAGCCCCAACATGTGTTTAGTGTTAATCATTCTGCTAAGTGTCATGGATCCAAAATATAAAATCCTCAGGGTTAGGATTCCTTTTGCCACTCTGATTTCTAAACATTTTTTATTATAAAACTAGAGACCCTGTGCATGAATTCATGCACCAGTGGAGTCCCTAGTCCTGGACCATGGGATCAGGCCAAAACCGGCTTTCCGACATCCCCCAAGGGATCCCAGATTGGGAGAGGGTGCAGGCCAGACTGAGGGACCCCACCGGTGCACGATTGGGGCCGGGAATGGATGCGGGAGGTTGACCAGCCAGGGAGGGACAGCAGGAGGACTCCAGGGCATGTCCAGCCCATCTTGCTCAATCCTGATTGGCCAGACTCCAGCAGCAAGCTAACCTACCAGTTGGAGCATCTGCCCCCTGGTGGTTAGTATACATCATAGCGACTGGTTGACTGGTCAGTTGTCTGCCCCCTGGTGGTCAGTGCACGTCATAGTGAGTGGTTGAGCGGCTTTAGCATATCATTAGCATATTACACTGATTGGTTGAATGTATGACCAGACAACTGGACACTTAGCATATTAGGCCGATTGCCCCCAACTGCCCTCCCCTGCTGGCTTCCCCTACAGACCTGGTCTCCCCCAACTGCCCTCCCCTGCAGGCCTGGTCACCCCCAACTGCCCTCCCCTGCTGGCCATCTTGTTGCGGCCATCTTTGACCACATGGGGGTAGCCATTTGTACAAGGGCATGATGGTCAATTTGCATATTAGCTCTTTATTATATAGGATATGAAAAATGTTCATCTTCAGCTGCACCGCCATTTGTCCCAGGGCCCTTCCACTCCCACTTGTTCCTGAGCTTTTCTCCGAGTAATCTGAATCAGACACTATCCTCCATTTTCTTCCAAATGCTTCAGTTTGCATTTCAAGGTAATAGTTTTACATATTATTATAATCCATCATTATAACCTAAAAGTAACAATAATTTCTAAATACCATCCAAAACGCATTACATATTTAAATGCTCCAACTGTCTAAAAAAATTTTTTTTTTACTGTTGGCTTATTCAATCAGAATATAACAGTTTACTTATTTTGTTTGATTATTATATAACTAGAAGCCTGGTGCACAAAATTTGTGCACTGGGGGGAGGGCAGTCCCTCAGCCCGGCCTGCGCTCTCTCGCAGTCCAGGAGCCCCTCCATCGATCGCCCCACAGAGGGACGCCTGCCCACTTGCCACAGTGCCACTGGCCAGATAGCCTGGGCCTCCCTCTGTGGGGCAATCGATCGCCCCAAAGAGGTAAGCCCCGCCCACCCAGTCAAGGCTCTGTGATGGATCGCTCCCGCAGAGGGAGGTCCAGGCTACCTACCACAGCACCACCACTGGGTAGCTTCGGCCTCCCTCTTTGGGGTGATGGCGGGACCTCCCTGACCAACTGCATCGCACCCGCCTTGGCTGGCCTGGCGCCAGTGGCCTGGAGTCACGGCATGGTTGTCCAGAGGGTCATTCCGCTGTTCAGTCATTGGGTCGATTTGCATATTACGCTTTTATTATTATAGATACCTATTTTTAAAATTTCTCTTAATCCAGGACTATCATATGTCCCTCCCTTTTCAATGTATTTTTTCCTGTTATTAGCTTCCTGGTTGACTTACTGAAATAATTAGGTTGGAATGTCCCAGGTTCCTGGAGTCATTCAGCTTCTCTCTTCCTCGTATTTCTTGTGGACAGAAAGTTTAGATTCTAAACTTTAATTGGATTCTGTCTCAATTTATTATTGGAATATTTTCTAGCTGGGACTGTGTTCCCCTAATATTTCACATTAGGAAGCAAACACTGTTTGGTTATCTAACTTTCAGTAAGGATGAAATTGATTGGTGGTCAGTCACTCTGGCATTTTGACTCAGCAACTCCTTTCACCCCAGGAGGCCTTCCCGCCGCCCCTTTTTTTGACTCCATAAGGACTTCCTAAAAGCAATTTCAAAATCACTGCCATGGCCCTGCAGCTCACACAGCGATCTCCTGGCTGCACGTCATGGGCCTCTGAATGGGTCTCTAGGGGGTTTTATAGCACAAAACGCTGCAGTCTGAGAATTGAGCCAAACCTTAGGAGGTATTGGAGAAATCGACAGGATGGCTAAAGCCACAGGGGTCAGGCTCTGGGGGGACACACAGGGTGTCTCAGTCGCCATGTCTATGAATAAAGGGTGAAGGTTAAAGCAGGAGTCCTGAGGCTTCTCCAGGGATCAGGGTCCGTGCATGCTGGCCTCGCCCACACCCCGTGCACGTGACCCCGCAGCGGCTGTGTCTGCTCCAGACCAGCCAGTATCAGCCTCTCGTCAGGAATCGAAGGTGTGTTTGTGTGTCAAGGAGTAGATTCCACGTGAGGAGCAGGAGGACTGGCTCCGGACGCCCAGCTCAGTGCTATTTGCTCAGGCGGAGGCTTTCAACTTAGCAGCAGAGAATGGAAGAGCCCAGCAAAGGGCAGGGGACCGCCACCACCACCCACCCAGACAACCCTGGTCTGTGGACGGAAGGGGACACATGCTGACCTGACCGGCTCAGGGGAGGCCTGCATGATGGTCTTGCAAACTCAGAGACCTAAAGTCACCACAAAGGATGGTCTGAAATTAAACTTTAACTAAAAGCAGTGATGGTGGGTAGTCACATCTTAGGCCTGTATCTTCCCTGACAGGGTCAACCTTTACCTTACCTGAGCTTATGTGCCTTTTTGCATCTATGAAACATCCCTGTGAAATGTCTGGGTAGCTTGTAACTTCCCTTTTCCCGGACCCCTTGGGGCACAACCCCATGTGCTGGGCGCCAGGACAGAGACCACAGACAATTCTCATGTATAAAATAAGTTGCAAAACTGCCATTCTTCAGAGCATTTTCTCAATCCCTTGAGACGTTGTTTCCCGGGAATTGTCGACAGTTTGGCTCAAATAAACTCACAGAAATTCTTTGCAGGTTTGGGTGTGTTTGTGTTAGCAGGTCTTACAAAGGCAGCAAACTGAAAGGAGAGACGTGTCTCCACCCTCATGGGCCTTCAGGGTAGCCCTCACTACGCCCCATCCTCAGACCCCCCTCCCCGGGGACGGCCCCCGCTGACCACAGAGGCCGTATCTCTCCGCTCTGTCTTCTCCAACCCACCTCCAAGATTTCAGACTGCGCCTGGCAGACAAGGTTGGGATGTTCAGCCTGGAAGAGAGAAGACCTGGGAGGCACCTGAGAGTTTCCTGTGGAGGACGAACTCCGGGCACTGGGAGGTGCCAGTCAGGCCTGAGGACCAGGGATGAGGCCGAGGCCCCGGGGACACAGGGAGGTGCCCTCCAGAGTGAGTCCCTGCGGCCCTCCCAGGACCAGCGAGGTCTCTCTGCAGCACTGGCCCTGGGCACCCGTCTCTCCTATCCCTGAAACCCAGGATCCCATGCTGGTGGCAGGCGGGACTGTGCGCTGTGTGACTGGCCAGTTCTAACTCCCCGATTCAATACTTTCTCACTCATCTTCAACCCCAGGCTCTCCGCGATGCTCTCGCTCCAGCTTCAGGAGCACGGAGGCCTCCCTTACCGGATCTCCCATGTATCTGGGTGATGCGCACTTTGTTTTCTATTTACTCAGATTCTGCTCCTGCGCATGCAGAGGGCTCCCTCCCCTCCTCTCCGTAGGCCCGCGTGCCTGTGTGCTGTGGGACGGGATGCCCCCTCACGTCCCCTGGTGCCACCTTTGTGACTGAGCACGTGGTTTATGTTCCGTAAACGCGTGCGGAAATGGAATGAGTGGATGTTCAGGGATCTCCATCCAGGAGCATGCAGCTCACCGCGAAGCCTTCACTGCCAAGGGGAGAGTGCGGCCCTGCCCAGCCTGGCTTGGGCCCCACAGCCACCGGCACCAGCACCTCCTGTGCCCCCGCCCCCCGCCCCGGCAGCCTGGCTCAGCAGCTGTCTCTGGCATGCACTTCCTCTGGCACGTTCATCATTTGTTAAGAGGGCAAAGGAAGGAGTTTTCTCTCAGAAGCTTTCCTCCCATTTCCTATTGCAACAGGCGGGTGAGGTGGAGCCCAGCACAGCACATGGACATGGATATGCACACACATGCACACACACACATGCACACGCACACATGCACACCTGCACGCACGCACACACGCACACATGCACACACGCACACACGCGGTGCCCCCGTGCTCCATCCTGTGGCACCTACACGCTGGCTGTGCAGCTGTGCCCGGTCCCTTACCTCTCTCCCGAGTCTCCGTCTGGGCAGCTGCAGCACAGAGGGTCACGCTGGCCCTGCTAACCCCACGGGGACTCGCGGGTCGTGAATGCCACGGGGATGTGCGAGCGCCTGCGCGCTAGCCCGACTGCATGGACGCCCAGCGCAGTCCTTGTTGGTGTTAATGTACCGGAAGCAAACCAGCCTCCGTTTCTAGGAAACGTGTCACCCGCCTGCAGGAAGTGAGTTCTCCTCGCCGATGGGGATGTTTCTCTGTCAGGGCCTCGAGGGAAGAGGAATTCCACAGCAAAACTCAAATCAGGTATCTTCTCATGTATTCTGACTCTACAGGCGGCAGAAGCGCGAGGCCTCGGACGCGGAACCTGCAGGAGATCGCTGGCACCTGCGCGTGTTCTGAAGAGCAGGGCTCTCCTTCCGGGCTGGAGGCAACTGCTTCCCCCAGTGCTTTCAGATTCTAATGCAAAGCCCAGAGCTGATCACGTGAATTTTAAAAAGTGCTCTTTCCCCCACAACAGTAAGAGCTGTGTGTGAAAGAGGTGTATGTGTGTGTGGGGGGGGGCGGGCATGCTAGGTGCTGCTGAGTAATTCGCTGATGCTTTCAGAAGCAGGGATGAAACGGCGGTGGCAGGAGCATCACACAAATGAAACAAATTAAATTATTTTAAATCTATAACCTCTTGTTGAGAGAAAACGTGAAATAATGCATAATGCTTATTTAGATTTCCACTATTTTGCTTTTATTATAATATGCATAATAAACATTCCACTGATTTCAGAATATTTATTTTTTCTAAGGCATAAATACACATATAAAACCAATGTCTTCAGCTTAGAAATGGGCAGAACTAAATGTTGGCACACATTTCATGGACTCTTAAGGCCTATAACTTATGAGAAAGTAATTTGTAAATATTGTGCACAAATCAAGTGAAAACAAATGGAAACAAATTTAAAGAATGCCTAGACTGGTCAAATGCATGGCCATTGTTACCTACCGCCAGCGACCAGCTCCAGGCCCCAGGTCCTGTGCTGCCTGAGGGAGAGACAGGTGGGAAAGGAGGGATGGCGCTCGGCCGGAGGAGTGGGCGCAGCATCCCGGTATTCACCCCACACCAGCCACTAGTTCCCACTGAAAACACCACCTGGTCCCCCTGGACGGGTAGATGCTCACTCTGACCTAGCTGTGACTGTCCCTGCAGCTCGCGTCCTGTGGGAGGAACATGTGCAGCTCCGGGTAGTGCGAGGACAGCTTGTTCCGCTCAGCAGCAGTGTCACAAGGGGCTGAATCTGGGGCTTGGGTAAGCGATGCCAGGGACCCTGGAGGAATGGGGATGACAGTTCCAAGAGATGGGAAACGTGAGATTTGGCAGACAAATGTGCATCCAGCTCGCCACCCAGAGAGGACAGCACCTGGATGGTTACCAAGATGCTGGCTGGCCACGCGCAGTAAGGTTCCGTCACAGCGCAGCGAGCAGGTTCAGTGTCCAGGCCGGAACCTGCTCCCGGCTCTCTGCTGCCCACCATTTCGGAGGCCGCGGCTCTGTGCTGACAGCAGACTGTATGCTTCCTGGAGACTGCGGGGCGGGGGGGTAGAGGGTTGCGGGGCAGTGTCTGACGAATCCTCAAACCCCCGTGATGTTGAGCATAGTGTCTTACCCACACGCTGAGTAAGTCCTGTTGAAGACTGAACAACTCTGCAAGTCCTATATGTTAGAACCTGGTGAATTTTCGGAAGGCCATGGGGAATGACAAACGAAGGAGGGAGGGAAGGGGAGGTGGCTCTGTCCACCACTCCTACCGCTCCACAGCCCCAGCACTGCATTCCCCGTGGCAACCTGAGCAGTGGGATTAGCACAAGGTGTCTAGCTCTAGCGCCTATGACGTTCTCCTGTCCCTGAAACCGGCAAGGATGCCCACAGAGTGCAAACCCCTGGAAAAACCAGGTTCTTTGCGTTTGCCACCAAGAGCCGGGGAGCCAGACCCCTTAGACATTTTTGATCCCCAAGTATACATTCTGATGTCGGCTTCAAATAAAAATACCTGCTCTGCCTGACATGTGTTTTTAAGAAACTTCAAGGTGCATTTCCCTCTCGACCGTCTGTGGCCATGTCAACAGTCTCGCCCAATCACTCCCGCCCGGTCAGCTAGTGAAAAGGCCAAAGGAAGTCCAGAAAAACAACCTCCTGATAGGAAATTCCAGGAAATAAAACCAGTTTCTGGAGCTGCCAAGATAAAGCTAAGGTTGAAATGCATTTCCTCACTTCTGCTCAGAAATAGACGGGAAGGGCTTCCCTGGAAGCCGGAGACAGGTGCCCCGGGAATTTAGAGAGAGATCTGACAGGCGCGCATCCATCATTCGGTCCATCCGGGGACGGTGACTGGAGGCTGATGTTATCAACCTGCTTACTCTCATGCTCATCACCTCTTCCTGTACTCGCTACAGAACGTTCCAGAAGAGAGACAGTTATACATCTGCCTCTGATGGAAGTTTGTGACCATCAACAACCAGGACCAGCCGGTGAACCTGTGAAGTAGAAGTCTGTGTTCACTGTGCTGGCTTCTTTACTCACTCATTCCATCATTTATTCATTCATTCCATCATCCGTTCATTCAATCATTCAATAGTCCCACAGACATGCCTTGAGCACCTTCTCTGGCCAAGTACAGGCGTGCTGCCTGGGGCCTCAGCACGGCGCACGTGTTGTGTGAATATTGAATGAATGAATGAGTGAACAGGAGACCTCGCTCCTCCTGGGAAGGCAGTGCCAGTGCGGCGGGGAAGCTGGACCAGCAAGGAGTTGGGGCGTCACTGGTCGCGTGAGCGCTACAGGAGAGCTGGGCCATGCACGGGGCCAAAGGAGGACAATGTGCAGCCTGAGGGGTTCCTGGGCCACTCTTCCAAGTGGGTAGACCTTGTAGGCAGCAGCATAGCAGCCTGCCCCCCAGAATGCTGACCCCGAGCTGGTGGACATTCAAACACACTGTGCGGAGGTTGCCAGGGAAGGAGGGGCGGGTGGGGCATAAGGGAGAGACTTAAGGTCAGAAGCCTGAAAAACCAAGGGGTCCTGAGCCCTCCCTGGGGTATGTGTGCCCTGAACTCTCACCTTTCATCCCTGCAGACACCCCGCACTTTCGGTTCCCATGCCCCCAACCCTGAAGGGATTGTTTTGTTTTGTTTTTTTAATTTTTTTTTTATTGATTTCAGAGAGGAAGGGATTTGGGGAGAGAGATAGAAACATCAATGATGAGAAAGAATCATCGATCAGCTGCCTTGTGCATGCCCCACACTGGGGATCAAGCTCACAACCCGGGCATGTGCCTTGACCAGGAATCGAACCATAATCCTCTAGTTCATAGGTCGACGCTCAACCACTGAGCCACGCTGGCCGGGCTGAAGGGATCGTTTTGGGGGTTCCATGTCCAGGAGAAACTTGTGTCAGCGGTAGGTCCTCATCACATTAACTTGCAGTCAAGTCTGAAATCCTGATGATGGAATTCCAGACAGGGAGCAAAATGTGAGGAAGATTTTCGAGGGAATGTGTGTCCCTGCTGGCCGTGGAGGTGGGCTGCTGTCTTTGTCGGGGGGTCAAGCCTGGTTGTCTTGTGTCTATAAACATTATTTTTTTGTGTTTATAAACATCTATTGTTGCCACAGCAAACTATCACGAGAAAACACTCATTGGTATTGATATTATTTATTTATATAAAAACCCTGGGTGTAACGCCCGTCAGTCCTTGGCAATGGCTGCGCCCTCCCCAAGCTGTTTCCCATGAGGGCAAGGTTTGAGGCAGGCACCGGCCCTTGGAGCGTGGAGGGATATCTGTATAAAGTTTTAATACATTATATTAGAGGTCGTGGTGGTAGTTTTACCCACAGCATCTACAGGAATTGCTGCAAATTTACTTCTTGGTGGAAGAACCTTTCATTCCCAATATAAATTATCAATTCCTTTAAACGGAACTTCAATTTCTAGACTCGATATAAAGAGTGAAGTTGCTAAAACTATTAAAAAGGCCCAACTTCTCATTACTAATGAATGCACCATGGCATCCAGTCATGCTATAAACGCCATAGACAGATTACTAAGAGAAATTATGAGCCTGAATGTTGCATTTGGTGGGAAAGTTCTCTTTCTTGGAGAGGATTTTCGACAATGTCTCAGTATTGTACCGCATGCTATGGGATCGGGCATAGTACAAATGAGTTTAAAGTACTGCAATGTTTGGGGATTGTTTCAGAAAGTTGTCTCTTACAACAAATGTGAGATCAGAGGATTCTGCTTATAGTGGATGGTTAGTAAAACTTGGAGATGGCAAACTTGATAGCAGTTTTCCTTTAGGAATGGATATTATTGAAATCCCCTGTGAAATGATTTGTAATGGACCTATTATTGAAGCTACCTTTGGAAATACCATATCTATAGATAATATTAAAACTACCTTGGCTGCACATTTGAATCACCTGGGAATCTTTTTAAAATCCTGACTTCTGGGCCTCATCCTCTGGAAATTCTGTTTCTTTGTTACTGATGTCATGGCCCCTGAAGTGTGAACAGGATCTGCAGAGGGAGAGGTTGTTCTGATTCCAAGAATTGATTTGCCCCATTTCACACTGGCCTCCCATTTAAATTGATTCGACGACAGTTTCCCATGATGCCAGCATTTGTGATGGCTATTATTAATCACAAGGACTAACTCTAGACAGAGTAGGAATATTCCTATCTGAACCCGTTTTTGCACATGGTCAGTTATATGTTGCTTTCTCTTGAGTTCGAAGAGCATGTGATGTTAAAGTTAAAGTTGTAAATGCTTCATCACAAGGGAAATTAGTCAAGCACTCTGAAAGTGTTTTCACTCTTAATGTGGTGTACAGGGAGACGTTAGAATAAGTTTAATCCCTGTATCAGTCATTGTTTGGATCACTGTTGTTTATATATCATGTTTTTGTTTTTATATCATATTTTTGTTGTTTTTATATCATGCCTCTGTTGTTATATACTTTTGTTACTGTTTATTTATTAATAAATTTATATATTATTTTCATATACATTTTACTAATTTCCTTTCATCTCTCACACTTCTATTATAGAGAAAGGGCAAATAGCAATATTAAAATATTTCCTCTAATTAAGTCCCTTTTAATGTGCACGGATTTCATGCACCGGGCCACTAGTTATTAATAAGGATCTCACTCAGTTCTCAAAATGAAGACTTAGGGTCAAGGAACAAAAAACACGAAAGAAAGTTTCCTATAAGAAAACATTGAAAAACATTGGCACTCTAGGAATTGCAGCCTATGTTAGAACTATTAGGAAAACAAAACATGATGTTTAATATTTTATGAAAATTATAAGTTTATTAATAAAACTAAAAGAACATGGATGAATTTCTTCAAATGAATGGACTTAGGCTGGAGAGATTCGAGTCCGGAGCACTTACAGCTGGTATTTTCCCATCATGTTGTGGTGATGCTTCTGATGACTGTTATTAGATTGAGAATAGTGGCTCCATGCCCTTAGGAAAAGCATCCACTCCCACTGTCCATCCAAGGTAGTTTTCATGTTAAAGTGCTGTGTGCTCTGCTGGGCAAGCACAGATGAAGTTTTATTTGGAAACCCATCTGGTGTGCAGGTGAGAACGAACAAGAATGAGGGGTTCCTTATCTTTCTGTGGGCACTTCCCATGTGACCCTGGCACTCCCCCACATGACCTTAGGCACTCCCCATGTGACCGTAGGCACTCCTCATATGACCTTAGGCACTCCCCATGTGGCCTTAGGCACTCCCCAAGTGACCTTAGGCACTCCCCATGCGACCTTAGGCACTCCCCATGTGACCCTAGCACTCCCCCATGTGACCTTAGGCACTCCCCCACGTGACCTTAGGCACTCCCCATGTGACCTTAGGCACTCCTCCACATAACCTTAGGCACTCCCCATGTGACCTTAGGCGAGTCGCTCTGCTGTCCCAGCAGCACGAAAGAGGCAGCACGCACCCAAGTCCCACCTGCAAGCCCCAGAGGAGGGTGGTGGGACAAGGCACACAGGGCACAGTTCTGGTCCTCATTCCACACCTGCCCCCCACCCCAGCCATTCCCTGCCTTTCGGTCACAAGGGGGCGCTTTTGCAGCTGAACGCATTCCCCCCATGAGCACAGTGATCATAACTCATCACTTAATTTAATAACCTTCACACTGAGCCCATACTATGGTCCAGGCACCATTCTAAACGATGCCCATACATCAAGTCATTGAACTCTCACAAACCCTATGAACCGCATATACTGTCACCTCGGCACTTATGCACTGAATTAACTCATGCGAATGAAGAATGCATTCTTTACTCGAATGCGTCCCTACTCCTGCGGCTCTTCCTACTTCCCTGCGTCCCTCTGTGCCTGCAGCCACTGGCATGCATCTGGTCTGCACACAACCAGGGGAGTGGGGAGACTAACGGGAGAAGGAGTGGAAATGCCTTTGGCTTGGCCAGCGGGAGGGGTGGAGAGGGTGTCTACATGCTGCGGCCAGGGACTGAAGTGGAGAGTGGTTTGTATTAGCGCGGAAGGAGGTCCTGCCAATCTCTATCTCATGTAAGTTTGAGTTATTCATCCTGATTGATGTCTTAGCTCCTCACTCACTAAACCAGCTGCTTCTCCTTGCTCTCCTCTGAGGGCTGATTCATGAAGCTCCTGTTGATACTCACTCTGCACGCTACACCATTGCATCTCTCAGGCTGCTTCCCCTTCCCGACGGGGCACCGGGGTGAGAAACTTGGTTGATTCTGACTGAGTGACTGTGCGCCAGGACGTGTCCACCATGTGGGGTAAGGACCCTTTACTGTCGGCAGCCCTCTTCTGTGTGGGAGGGGACTGTGTCTGACCATAAGATGAGAAGAGGCACAAGTCGCAGACCCTCAGCTCACATGGTTCACAGTGAACACAGCTGACACTCTGATCATTTTTGCATTAAAACACAAAATCCAAGTTACTCACATGTAAAGATAAAAGTAGTACAAACTCTGCCTAGAAGACCTGGGCAAAAAGAGAAGACATTTGGAGTCAAGTTTGCAAGGTAAGCACATGTTCACAAGATGAAGAGGAAAGTTAAGAGTATAATATACATAAAACCAGAGGCATAGAATCAAAATATTGTCTACACTTAGGTATGGGAAACCACAGAGGGTATCTGAGGGGAGGTGGGGTGGGACAGAATGGAAGGAATTGAGGTATAAAAGTGTGGCTATAAAGCCCGGGTAAGACAGTCACTAGAGTCTTGGCTAAGAAGTTTGAACTTTATACATTTACTAGAGGCCTGGTGCACGGGATTCGTGCACTGGTGCGGGGTGTGGCCTGTGGGGACCGGCCGCTGTGGGAGCACTGCTCATCCCAGTCAGCTTAGCAGCACTCCCACTGTGGGAGCGCACTGACCACCAGAGGGCAGCTCCTGCGTTGAGTGTCTGCCTCCTGGTGGACAGTGCGCATCATAGCGACTGGTTGTTCCACCATCCGTTCGATTTGCATATTAGCTTTTCATTATATCGGATTGCTTAATTACTTATTGATGCTAGTGGTAACACAGATCACATACAAAGGCTCTTTGCTAAGTAATAATATAATCTTCTTAGCCATCTAAGCAAGACACTCACAATTGGTCTGTCTGAGGTGCCAATGACTTTCAAATGGAGATAAGCCGCTGGCAGTGTGGGGAAGGGAGAGGTGAGCATGGAGACTGGCTGGCACAGTGTTGGCATCGGGTCCTGGGTGAAGTTACATCCTGAACAACAGCAAGCCCAGGAGAGGGCAAAGGGCGACACACGGGAACAGCAATATTTAGGGGGAGGGCAGAGGAAGAGACAATGAAAGAGACTGGACGTAGCTCAGAGAAAGAACCAGGACTGAGTGGGCCCCAGAGCTGAGACCAGAAGGCTGCCAGGGGAGCTATTACTAGGCCTGACCCCCCAGAGGGCCTCAGTGAGGTCCAGACCGCAGGGACCCACCGCCTGCGGAACCTCAAACCTCCTGAAATGTTAGGAGGAACTCAAATCCCGAAAGCCTATGAACAACAAGCCTGGGCTGGAAATACTTCTCAGTGGAGGGTTGGAGTAGGGCCGACACTCTGAATCCACTTCCAATCCCCCCGCCCCCCAGGGCACCCCAGGCCTGACCAGCCCCTGCGGCCTTGGGAGGTGGGACTACAAAGGGCTGCATGCAGGGCTGCAGCTCTCACTCGGTTTAGGAACAGCTCTGCCTCCGCAGTGAGCAGAGCGACCGGGAGGTCTCTGACCTGCCTCAAAGGCTCCATTTCCTGGTCCTAAAGGAGAGAAGATAGGCCGACTGAAGGGGGTGGAGAGTGAGGCTGCCACAGGATAATCCGACATACAGCTGGCGAGCTGGTGCCCAGGGAGGGCGCAGTGCATGACAGGCATCCGTCCCCGGCTGCTGTGGGGGCTCAGAGGGCCTGGCAGCACCACAGGCAGTTCGTTGGCACAGCGCTTTCAATTATCCGCACTGCTGGTCCCTCCGCGGCGATGGGAGTGCGTGTGCCACACAGATAAGAGGGGGAGGCCCGGCCGCCCCGCCCGTGTGCCTGTGGGGACAGAGGAACCGTCCCCAGCTGCGCTTTTCATTTTCCGAGAAAGCATCCGAGTTCCTCTTACGTGGGCTCACAACGTGACCCTCTGAGTATCGCCTCCTCTGGGACTGGGATGCGGCTTTAGCGGCTTTAGCGTCGTCGCCGGCAGACCTCCCTTTAGGCAGATACCAGGAGGGGCTGCCTTCTGGGCTGAAATGTGTCACGGCTGATGCTGTTCCCCGCGCTGTGCCCTCTCTGCCGGCTGAGAATTCCTCGAGTTACTTACGGGAGAGTCAACGGAGTGACGGTGAAAGTCCCACCTCCCAGACCTGAGTGCTCTGCCTGAAACATGGGCAGACCCCCGCCCCAGGCTTCACAGAGGTTTGACTTGGAGGTGAGTGAGTTTGTAGGTTTTAGTTCCGGCCACTGGAGGGCTCACATATTTTCCCGCTAATGAAATAGAACCCGTGAGTGTGACTAACGCTGGAAATCGCAGAGGGAGTTTAAGGCCAGTGTGGTTTGTGTCCAAGTCTCGCCGCACCGGGGCGTCCAATGCTGTAGAGCAGCAGCTTTCCCCGGGGGTGCAGGAACGTTTAAAGCTCGCAGCACCTGCCTACCTCATCGGGCACCGGCCTCTTCTCCCTGAGACTGGTAAAAAAATGACAGCGGTCAACGCAGCATAGCTGTCCGGTGTGAAGGAATCAAAGTTTTCTATTTTCTTTTAGTCAGATGGACAAAAGGTCTATTTCTTGGCGTGCCGCAGTTTCAGGGGTTAGTCTATGTGAGACGGGAAAGGCTGGGGCCACTGCGGAGAGCAGTTGTGGCGGCTGGGTCTCAGGCCCCCCCTTTCGAGGGTGGCTGCTCCCTCACCTCTGGTTCTGGGCTGATCCTTTCGGCCATCTCTCCTCTCCTGTTCCCGCAGGGCAGGTCCCTGTGCAATAACCTAACTGGTTCTTTCTGGAGGCACCTCCTTTCTCTTATCCCTACACCCCGTCTACCACAGACTCTCCCCAACAATGGCCTTCCCTAACCGCTGTACGCGGGGCCGACAGATCTTTTATGAACTCCAGCAGCACATCCCTCCAAACACACACACACACACACACACGCACATATGTGCACACAGGCACGTCACCCCACTCAGCATCCCTCTACTCACGTGGGGACCCCCTAAGGCCACTGGCTCCTCCCGCTGCTTCCTCCCCGGAGATGTTTTTCCCCTGAGACGCGCATGCGCCCTCCTTCACCCCGAACCTGAGCTGACATCACCGACCCGGCTTTCTGTTTCTCGTTATGATTCTCCGGGTACCCAGCCCCCACGAGTGGCAGTGGCCGTGCCCTGTCGTGCTCCCGGCTGCAGCCCGTGCCTCCCTCCCTTTCTGCTCCCACAGGAGGCCTCCTCTAGCGCCGTCCCCTGCTCACTGTGGGGGAAGTTCCCGTCGGGCTGGTCTGCTGTGGTCCGTGTCACAAGGACGTCAATGCGAACCCCAAAGCCGAACTGCTCCTCTCCCTGCCTTTGGGAAACTTTCTTCAGTGCTGACAGGGCCGCCCCTCCCCAGTGCCAGGGCCACGTGCATGTCTAGGGGGCCTGAGACCCACAGCGATGACCTGACAACCCATCAGATGGCCGCCTCGCGCCTCCCTGTCCTCCCCTCCCTACCCAGCACTCCTCACTTGCAGCCTCATTCCTTCCCCGGAGCAACTCCTGGGTCAGCCTGTGTGCGTTCCCCTAACCAACAGGGGCTCCTCTCCTGGCAAGTCCGCAGTGCCTACCTCCCTGAAGCTGGGCGTGGCCGGGGACTTGCATTGGCCAATGGGCTGTGACTAGGAGTGGCCTGTGCCACATTCTCTGAGGGACATTTAATCCCTGGGCACAGCTTTCCCGTCTTCTATCCTGCCTGTGAGTGTGGGACAGGAGGGTGTGGAAAGCAGCCGGGCGGAGCACACATGGAGGCCAGCTGCCCTGGAGCGCGCCCGATGTGCCAGCGATTCCATGCCAGCGACGCCATGCCAGCAATTCCGTGCCAGCGATGTGCCCAGCGAGAAGGGCCTGTTCTGCTAAGGGACTCGGCCTGTGGGGATGGTTAAGCACTGCGTGACCCGGAATATTGTGACGATCATGAAAGGCAATGTCAGGAGTGAGAGACAGATTAGCCACTGGGGTTCTATTCACGCGCTGCCTCTTCCACAGCGTTCCTGGGGATGAGATCCTAGGGGACCAGGTCTCTTACCTGGGAGAACGCGCAGGCGATGGAGCAGAGGGCATTATGGACGCCGGCATTTTGGGATAAGACAGCGTCTGGCTCTCCGGTCACACTGGTGGTGTCTGGCCAGGTCGGTGCCCACATATGCACTTCAGGAAGCTCGACTTGTGCCAAAGGCAGGCCCTGGAGCCCAGGCCCGGCCTCCAGTCCCCTCTAATCCGCTCTGCGTGTCACTAACACGCCGCAGCCGCCGCTGTGTCCTCAGCATCTCGTGTCCATGACGTGTAAACAGCTGTGAATACCCGCTTTGTGATGAACAGCAACCGCTTTGCTGTGAGTCCTGGCCAGGCTCCAGGTGTCCGATGGCGTCTCTCTCCTCTCGGCCACGCTGGGAGGCGATGCCCCAGAGAAACAGGTAAGAAGTGGGTGGCTGAGGAGATTTAAACCCAGACGCCCTGGATAATATAGTCTGCTGCCCCAGGCGCTCACTCCCTGGAACCCGCAGGCCTCGCAGGGGACAGAGGCCCTTCCCAGGACAGTGTCCTCTCAACAGCCAGCACACGACCCTCCCCGTGGCCCTCCCCGTGGTCCTCCCCATGGCCTTCCCCGTGGCCCTCCCCATGGTCCCTCCCCGTGGCCCTCCCTGTGGCCCTCCCCATGGTCCCTCCCCATGGCCCTCCCCATGGTCCCTCCCCATGGCCCTCCCTGAGGCCCTCCTCATGCCCCGCCCCCATGGCCCTCCCATGACCCCTCCCCATG
>NW_006299394.1:1339879-1342238 GCF_000327345.1 Myotis davidii | reverse complement strand
CGTGGCCCTCCCCATGGCCCTCCCCGAGGCCCTCCTCATGACCCCTCCCCATGACCCCTCCCCATGATCCCTCCCCATGGTCACTCCCTGTGGACCTCCCATGGTCCCTCCCCATGATCCGTCCCATGACCCTCCCCATGGTCCCTGGGAATGGTGGAAATTTCTCTGAGGTGGCCCTCAGGCACAGGTTTCTTTTTTTCCTTCAATTCTCACCCAAGGATATTTTTTCTATTGATTTTAGAGAGAGTGGAAGGGTGGTAAGGGAGGGAGGGGCAGAGAGAGAAACATGGATGTGAGAGAGACACATTGATTGGCTGCCTTCTGCAAGAGCCCCAACTGGGGACAGGAAGCAAACCAGCAGCCCAGGTACATGCCCTGGACCAGAATCGAACCCTCGACCCTTTGATGCTGGGCCAACACTAACCACTGAACCACCAGCCAGGGTGTGACTGTGCCTCTTGATGTTGGGTCCTGTGACTTCCCCTGACTCCGTGTGTAACGGGGTGACCCTGCCTGACCTCCTAGGCGAGTCGTCAGTAGCCCCACAGCGTCTTCCTCCGCCTCTGGGAACAGTCATTCCCAGGGTAGCCAGTGTCACGGGAGGCGTCTGAGACCGTCTGTGCCCGAGGACTGCAAGGCGGCCCATTTGTGCACCATCCCGGTCCCGAGAGAGGCTCCACACACGGGAATGGAGGTGACACCAGCCCCAGCCGCCATCTCTCAGCAAGTGTGGGGGACCCCAGAAAGAGCCGCCCAGCTGAGCCCCATCAAACCACAATAAAGCGTCCAAGTACAAACGGAGCCACTTTACACGGTGAGGGAGCTGCCACCCAGAGGAGCTGCCGCGTCTGGGCTCCAGCCTTGGATGTCAAAGCGCCAGGCACCCTGCAGGGCCTGACGCAGCTGGGCCCGTCTGCAGGTGCCAGGAGAGCAGGCGTGACCGGGCGCTGAGGGCCCACAGGTGAGAGTCAGCACCACTGTGCCATGCTCTCTGCAGGGATGGCAGCTCCTTCCTCCTGAGCTGGTCCTTCCCCGCCCGTCCTCACAGGCCGGCCGCCTGGGTCCTGTCCCGCGCCCTGGGCCTCTGCCTCATCCACTTCTTCCCAGTCTCTATCCCCGGTCTCCAATCAGTGCTGCCGCCTCTCACTGTGAAATGTCTTACTTCTAGGTTAACAAGTGTTTCTCTAAACCGCCAAAACTTGGGCAAGTTTTTTTTACCCCAAAAGGTATTTAGAACGAGAAGGTACCCTCTGTCCCCCGTCCCACTGTGGGCATATTGTCATACCTGTGGCTGGCTTCTACTCCTTTGTAAAATTTTAATAATTTATGTGGTTGATCTATGGCCGTGATGGTGCCTGAGAGCTTTTTGGAACCTGACGCCCCCGCTGAGCGCCTGGACGAGGTGTGACTTCCCGTGCTTGCTGATGGTTAAGGAGCAACCTCAGCTCAGAGGCCGGCTGCTCAGTTCTGTTTCCTGCCGTTGGTCGGCACCCGGGAAGCGGCGTGCTGTCTGCGCACAGGCTCCCTCCTGGCCGCCTGTGTCCGCGGCTTCGCCTCAGGGCCTAGCTCCCGGGCTGCGCATTTCACCAAGCTGCAGCTGCTGGGGACGCCCTCCCCCGCCCCCTCATGCAAACCTGTTAATTCTGCAAACCAGCCAAACGTGTCCTGCCCTCGATGGCCCGGAACAGCCCCTGTCCGAGTCCACGGTGCCCGTTGAGCACTGAGCCACGGCCCTGCTCCCACTGCTCACCGGGGACTGAGGCGACCCCGGCCCAGGTGGCCCCGGGCAGGTGTCAGGGCCTACTCTGGCGGAGGAACAGGCCTTACAGGGAGAGAAAGAACACGAGAGATAAGGCGTGGACACCGTGTTGAGGGTTTGTCACCACCAAGTGCTATTAATAGACAACTGGCAGGCGCTCCGGTCTCCCATCTCACGCCTTCCCTCTTCTCTCAAAGCGCCAGCCAGTCTCCAGCAGATGCTGCGCCTCCCCCCGCCTCTCTCCTTGAACAGTTTCTTTGTCCTGAGATGCCTGAAGTCTCCTCATATTCAGCCCAAAATAGCACCGACCTTTGCTTGCTCATCACCGGGCGTCCGGCAGCTCATGTCCATGCCCTGGTACCACGCCTGGCTCCCGCGCCCGCCCTGCTCTCGCCTGACGGTGCCCCCTCGGAGGGGCTGGTCTTAGCCCTTCCCTGGCTTGAACATCCCCTGGCGCTTTCTTCTTTCCCCAGGTCCTGTGGTGCACGGGGAGGGCTGGGCATGAGAGGCTGGGGTGTGGGGGAGCCTGCCCAGCACCCACCTGAAGAGCAGCCCGGCCCTGCCCCTCTGCCCTGGCCCCAGGCACTGCCAGCAGCAGCC
>NW_006299394.1:1325477-1339868 GCF_000327345.1 Myotis davidii | reverse complement strand
GGTGGGGGGGGGGGGGGCATTTCACTGGGTTGGGTTTTTTGTTTCTTTCTTTTCATCTTTCTGTTTTATTTTTCCTTCCTTCTTCTTCTTTTTTTTTTTTTTTAATTTAAATGCTATCGGTCCCCCAGATGATAGACTAAGAGGTCTGCTGACATGAAGCCATCCTCCTCCAGGCCCTGCCAGAGTCTAGGACACGTGTCAGCTCTGCCCCAGAGACGGCTCCCTCCGCAGGGGACCAGGAGGGCACCGCACCACCTCGTGCCTGTCACCTGGAGGGTCCGGACCAGACATGGAACCTGCAGAAGGGAACAAGCCACAGGCATGAGAGTCGCTGCTTAAAGTGACAAGGTAACATTTCTAGAACGTTCTATGTCTTTATGCTTCTATGCTCTGTTTCTTCAGCTTAGAGTAACCTGCTCTTTAGTGAAGCCGGCCGCATTACCCCAGGCAAGTCTCTCCTCCAAGTCCCCGCTGCTGTCCGTCTCACCATGTCCGGCGGTTACACGCCCACCTTGTCTTTGAGCTGCTCACGGAGCTGCAGCTCCTCCACGCTGTCAGCTCCTTGCGGGCAGGACAGCCTGCCTGGGCTCCTGGAACTCCTCCAAGAAAAGCACAGCCTTTGAATCCACGCCCAAGAACGGCTCACTGGAATTTTATTTTGTGGCTAAAAAATGCCCTCAAGACGCCCCTGAGTTCACCCCAACATGACAAGTGCAATGTGTGCGGATGAGTTGGGTCTGAGGAGGGGAGAGGGAAGAGTTGCCCTTCCATGGTGAGCAGGGTTCTTCATTCCAGTGGGACTTAGTAGTAAACTCCTCTCATAACCGTAAGTGGTGATTTGAACACTTAACATTTGAGAATTTTTAAGTACTAGGCACTGTGCTAAGTGCTTTGCATAGGACATTAAATTCAAATCTCACAAAACCCTAAAGAATAGGTGTCGTTATCTTCAACCAGCAGAGAAGGACCCTGGGGTTCTGGCCAGAGGTTAAGCCGCTCGCCCCGGTCACCCAGCTGGGAGGAAGTGATGGCCTCGCATTCCAGCCGGAGGCAGGGCCTGCTCTCCAACGGCACCTCGCCTGTCTGTCCACAGGTGGACACCCTCCCCGTTCCCGAGTCACAGTCCTGCTGTGACCACGGAGGGCCCGGAAGTATTCTGAGCGTGGAAGTCGCACAGGAGGGGGATTATAACCTACACTGCCACACAGTGACAACCGCAAGTCCTGTTTCATCCATTCTCCATCCTGTCTTCGTTCCTCCCACTCATGACCCGAGTCAGCCGTGGCCACTGTCTCCGGGTGCGTGTCCCATTCTCTCCCCAACAGGCCCTCTCCTCCCACCCACACACTGACGGGGCCAACAGAGCCCTGGGGCCACGCCGCTGCGCTCTCAGGACCCTTCTCCGTCCTCACCCTGCGGGTCCTGTTCCTCCGTCGTCAGCGCCCTCAGCCCTTCCTCATACTCTTGGGGCGCTTCCCCCCACGGATTCCGGTGCAGCTCTAAAACTCCCTGCTAGTGGCAGAGAACTGACATTTACCAACTTATAGGAATCACCTTTTTTGGTTTAAAACTCTGAATTTTGGTTAACTACATAATCATTTCTTAGTTTCTTTCCTTCCCTCTGTGCTGCCTTGGGGGCTTTTGCTTTGTCACCAGGCTGGAGCCCAAAGCAGCCTGTGACCCTTGTCCATCAGCCCTAAGGGCTCCGCCGGCCATTGGCATTGGTCCCTTCACGCCTCGTCTCAGGCTCAGAGCGACCTGGAGAGGCCTGGCTTCCCTGACGTCACACAACCTTTACTTGCCCCATTGCTGACGTCCACACTGACTTGAGCTCAGAAAGGCACCCCCAGAGCTCCCCTGCTCCTGCCTGCCATGCCCTCGGCCTCACTTTTTTCTGTTAAGTGCTTAGTTGTTGCGGATTGGCCTTCCTGCACAGTGATGCTCAGAGCAATTAAGGTAACAGAGCTGAAGGTATGATCCGTAAGCCCTCAATTTGTCATGCTTTGCTTAACCTCCACACCACATCCCATCTCTGTTGAAATAAGTGCCAAACCAGAGGCTGTTTTCAGGATAGAGATCCCATTAGATTTGCCACCAACAGGAACAGAATAACTCAGGCAGTTTAAGTCAGTTATATAAAAGGGAGGGGTTCACCTCTTGATTGAAAGGTGGAAACTAACTAACATGTGGACCAATAGTCTCAGGTAGGCTTTGGCCATGGTGTGGCCTCCAGCAGGTGAGGTGAAGCCCCACAGGGCCACTGGTTCAGGCCCAGGTTTAAGCCTGAAGAGCAGCTATGTATTCGCAGTGAGGACGCATGGCCATCCCAGTTCAGAGGAAGCGACAGGAAGGGTCAGGGTTTGATCCTCTTCTTTAAATGTAAATATTGGTCCTCTGGTCTCAGGGGAAAACCAGAGAACAGAAACTGATATTTACCCAAGCTAAGAAAGACCGTTAGGCTCTTCCTTTCACCAAACATGCTGTTATCTATAGATCCTTGGCAATGCCCCAAATTATACATTCAGAAGTAAAATTAGGCCTTTGTCTACTCAACTCAGACATTCCTGAAACAAAGCATAATGTCTATTTTCTGACTTGTCATGTCACAGTTTAGAGAACTGTGTACCTCACATGTTGTTATTTCCGGGCCAGACTGATCCCTGTGCCTAATTCGGCGAAATGTTCTGAGCTGACATCATAAATCAGAGCCATCCTCTAGAAGATGGATAAGGTACCCCAAGGGGCCGAGTCCCTTAATCTCTGCTAATAGAAACAGTTGAGATTTTGCTCATTAGCCTCTATCATGTTCAAGTCAGAAGTTAAAAATATATGAGAGGAATAGATCATCATCACCATCACCATCATCATCATCACCATCATCACCACCACTATCACCACTCATGATATCCCCATGATATCCTTCATCATCACCATCATCACCAGCACTATCACCACTCATGATATCCTTCTCTGTGGCCCTCCCCATGATATCCCTCCCTGTGGATATCACATGAGTGATAATCATCATCATCACCACCATCATTACTACCGTCACCATCCTCACCATCACCATTATCACCACCACCATCACCATGATCATCATGGCTGTTGCAAACCTGGGTTGACTGTGGAACTTCAGAAATAACATTGTGTTAAGCACAGGTCATGTAGGTCAGATCTTAAGGTCCTGAAACGGATCAGATATGCCACCCCAAAATATGCCACTTTGGCATAAAGATGAATTTGAGCTAAAGGCATTTAAACAGCAGCAAATGTAAAAAGAGCTTCCCCCCTCAATCTATTTTGCCTAAAAACAGGACACACCTTTCTCCAGGAGAACAATCATTGCACTGGACAAGCCTTACCACATATATGGCCCCAAGTTCTAACCACGTCTTTGAGTTACTCATCACTGAGTTTTCCCACATGAGGGCACATTGTACATGTATATAAACACTATTTTTCTCTTGTTAATCTGTCTTCTGTCCATTTAATTTACAGACCCCAGTCTCTGCATCTAAGAGAGTAGAGGAAAAAAGATTTGTTTTCTTCCACTGCATGGGCAAAGAAGGACCAGATGAAGAGTATTATAAATGTCATGTGAGATGAAATACTGACGCTTCCATCTGTGCTGAAGCTGACACGGAAAACAGGCCCAGAGCCCTGCCATTTTTGGTAGACTTCATCATTACTAGATAACTGGCCAAAAGTACACAGGAGAACGGATGGCGACATCAGAAAGTTCCAGGGGCAGCCGTGCTTTTGCCTCGGCAATGCGACCTTGCCCTCTGTGCAGATGCCAACCTCTTCCGAGGCCAACCTAAATTTTTCCCATGAGCCCTCGAGCCAATCAGGGCCTAGGAAGTAAGTGATTTGTTTAATCTGGGGCACAGAATACGGCCGGCATTCACCACGACTGCATCCGATAGCTCCTGTGAGGACATCAGCATAATCTTAAAAAGTAAATAAAAGGGCTTTTATTTTTGCAAATTGGAAGTTTCTTCAGGTGTGCTTTATTTTGAACACGCTTATCCTGCAAAACTTGGCACATTTCATCGTGGTGATGCTTATTAGTGCTGTTGTTATTATTTTACAAAACACGGAGCCTCAGTCTAAGCCCAGGCCAGACAGGAAGACAGGCTAGAGATGAAAGTGGAGGTCCCTGGCCACAGCGCTAGGCACGGCACCCCTGGTCTGCAAAGGAGTGAGGGAAAGGGGCCCTTAGACAGTGAGGAGGTGAACGGATAGGAGAAAAGTGAGTAAGTCAAGGAGGGGCTGGAGAAGCAGAAGGCAGAGGCCACGGTAAAAAGTTCCACAGAAATGGAATGAGGGGTATTGATCCGAGCACCCCATCGAAGCCTTACTGCGAATGAAGGGAGAGGAGACAGACGAAGGGACAGCCATGTACCCATGAAGGGGCTCTGCTCGCCTGCATCATGGCCACATTGAAAACTATTTTAAATTTAGTTTGGTTACCTTTCCTTTGTGGCTCTTGTGGGCCAATGTCCTTAGCCCACACGTGGCCTTTTGTGCAGTTACAGGGCCTCTGGTGATGCGAGACTCCCCACCCACTGGCAGACCCCGCGGCTGCCCACGGGCACAGAGCTCCGGAAGCTGGTGCCGCTGCCTGGACTGGGGCAGAGGGTGCATGGAGCTGCTGCCTGGAGGCCACAGCTGGCCCTCAGGACTCAGGCTATCGGCCAGGCCCGACAGGGGAGCAGCGACGGGAGGTGGTGGAAAACGGTGCCGTTCTAGGTTCAGAGCCAAGTACTAAACAATCCAGAGGTCTGTGAATAAAAAAATGTTTGGGGCCAAAGTGGAGAAGACGGTTGCAAATGCTGCTGACGCATAAACACAGCTGGAGACATTTTACTGAGATGAACTGAAAGGGCGGCCTTTGAAGGCAAAGCTCATCTTGGATTCATAGAACTGCAGCCACTGCGAGGGCCGCGCCAGCAGCACATGTGGGACAGCGGGTTGGGGAGTCTTGCCCAAGTACCTTCCGGAAGAAAGGCAGAGTGGAGAGAGGGCGTCCACTAATCATCAGAGGACGGAGATCATGGCTCCCAGTGATGAGCTACTGAACTGACGTGTGGTCCACAAGCGGCCGGTGATTAGGAAAAAACGAATACTTTGTCCATATAGAGTGGCTCTTGATGGAAAGCGCTATTGGAGAGATTTGAAAACCGTGAGGCATAAATCAGGTCTGGGAGGAATTCCTCAGCTGCAGCCAGGCAGGCTCTGTCCCTCCCGCCAGGTGGCTCGCTGGCTCTCTCCGGAACACAGGGCGTGTCCGTACCCCGCAGGCAGCGCGTGGGACCAGCCCCAAAGCAATCACCGAGAGGAGCGAGCAGGGAGGAACGCGGAAAACAATCTCCTAGAAATAGTAAAGGCGGACGTTGTACGCGGCATATGTGGGAAGTGATTTCAGTTAGCTCGGTGCCTGATGGAGAAAAAATAAATGGACCAATAATTTTGTAATATGCACTTCAAAATTCAGTTCCTGTTCTCTTGTGGGTAGAGCACGTTGCCAACGCACTTAGTATTTACAATCATACGCCAGGCGTGCGCAAGTTCTCGACCAAAACCACAGTGAGGCCAGCAGCACACACCGCCTTCGCCAGCCGACATGCGTGCATTTATGAACAACAGAAAATCTGACTCAAAATGGTCTCACATTGAACATGATGCCTCATGTGATTGACATGTCCAGAAGGGGCTGGCTCCAGGCAAGCCTGACATGGTCCACATGCCCCGCGATGGGCGGTGAGCCTGGCTCCCTGTGGCTCCAGTGGCTGCCACAGCTCCAACAGCCAGAGGCTTCCGCAGTCACACCCGCAGGAGAGAGGTGGCAGCTTCGTCCTAGCACCCCAGATGGGGCGAGGGGACACTTGCAGACAACGTCCAAGTTCCCACTAGAAGTTTAAACAGGGCGAGACACAAAGAGCTACGAAAAGGGGCTTCCCCTGAGGCCAGCACCCTCAGTGCCCAGCGCCCCTCCCCACCCTCCGGTGTCCCCTCGTGTACAGTGGCTGGGGGACCAGAGACCATAGGGTTTATAGCAGCACAACTGGAAGGAGAAGGAAGTGCAAGAACACTTCCGGGGAGCCATGCCGATGGTCACTGGTGGGCGTGAGGCCTCAGCACAGAGGATGCAGGCCAGCCGGTGGAGGTCAAAGGCAGAGTCCACTGCTCTGAGCCGGTGCAGAGAGAGCGCGGGTCCTCCCGGGAGCCCACTGCTTCACGACAACCTGAGGCTCCCTGTTGGGGTCACGCCCTTGACCCGGCCCAGGGGCTCCTGTCGGCTTCCACACTGAGCCCGTTCCATGGACGGGGCCCCTGCCCAGAGCTCGGAATGTCACCTCAAAGCCGGACTCCTGTGTCCTAGTCACAGAGGCCAGAGTTCCGGGAGGGTGGTGCTGTGGCTGATGCAAGGGCCGTGCTTGGCAACAGCCACCGAGGGGTCGCTCCCCCGCCAGCAGGACCGCCTGCAGCTGCAGGGGGGTTCCTGGGCCACGTGTCCAGATGGGGAGCTCAGCAAACGTTTTCCCCTGAAAGTCAACGCCTGTGAGGTGGGAAGGGCTCACGGGGCAGCAGAAGGCTGCTGAGCAAAGTAGATGATCAGCTCAGTTATCTGGTTATCGATTAGTTTGCCTTTGAAAGTGCAGCAGCAGGAGAGAGCACCTCCGTGGTAAACACACCCGCCCAGGTGTCCTGTGTCCTAACCCTCAGTGGGTCTTGCCCCCGAGAGCACGTCTTCTCACGGCCACGTCTCCCCTGGGGTGACGCTACAGATTCACAAGATGCAAATGTGTGGGCACAGACTTAGGGTGCATTGGTGGTTTTAAGTCTCCCGGGGCGGGGGGTCTGCCGCTCTCCCTCCGCCTCTCAGGCCGTCCCGTGCTCCCTCTCCCTCAGCGTTTATGCATTCAGCAAGGACGCCGCTGGCAGCGGGCGGAGAGCGTGATTTATCATCGCCGTGTAATGGGCCTGCTGCTGCGGGAGGTCAGCCGCTCCCGACGCGCGTCCCCTCATTAGCGCCCTGTCCCACTAATGGCTGGGTAGGGCGCAGGGCTCACAGGAAGGCATTTACCAGGAGCACTTTGTTTAATGGACGCCGGGCGCTTTACTGGCCACGCTAGCACCACGCTGTCTGGTGACAGTGACACATTCATGGGTGAAGAATGCCCTTCCCCCAGCCCCGGCGGGAAGGAGAGAACCGGCTTTTAAAACAATGTGTCTGCCCTTCCCGCCCACTCCACTGATGTTCCATCGTGGGCATGTCTTTCCGTTCTTCCTCTGAAGTATCTCCACTGTGACTTCTCTGTCCACCCTCACGGCCTCCTCATTTCAGAGCCCCACTCTCTCGCTCTGCCTTCCAGGAAGGTGCTTGCCGTCTCACCCAGTCCGTTCCCGGCCTGAGTCCCTGGCTGGTCCCCGCACGTGAACGCTTTGCCCTGACGAATACAGCTCCATGTCCTCAGCGGCCGTCCCTCCACTTGGTCCTCCCTGAGCTCCCCGAGCCTCTGCCCGAGGGGAGGATGTGCCCGCAGGGCAACCACAGGAACCAGGCTTCGTGTGCGGCAAAGAGAGGAGCGGCCCTTGTGGCCCTTGCTGTAAGCTGGTTACGTGACGCGGCGGCACAGGCTCCCTCCTGCCTCGTTCAGGCTTGTAGAACAGCGTTGGGCCCATGGTGAGCGTTAAAAAAATACAGTCAATGCCTGAGCTAGAGTCCGTGAAATTCCAAGGTAAGTAAGAAGGACACAAAGAATTATGTGTGCAGCCTTAATCTCAAAGCATGCAGCCAAGAAGTAAGCAGTTACTATTATTATTAATTTTAATCCTCACCATGGGATATTTTTCCATTGTTTTTTAGAGAAGGGAGGGAGGGAAGAGAGAGGCGGAGGAAACATCGATGTGAGAGAGACACATTGATCAGTTGTCTCCCACATGCACCCCGACTGGGGCTAGGGATCAAATCTGCAACCTAGGTACATGCCCTTGACCGGGAATCGAACCCAAGACCCTTAGGTGCATGGCCAAGGTTCTAACCACCGAGCCAAGCCAGCCAGGGCAAAGAGCGGTTATTTGTATCTCATCCCCACGTGATGTGCATAGTGAGCACCAGAGAATGGTGCCAACATCACTGCCCACCGAGCGTCATGTGAGTTCATCCCAATGGTGGTCTTCAATGGACGTGTGACGGTGAAGGTGCACCTGGGTATGCGTGGGCCGAGATGGATTTATGACACTTTCCAGGAGGGATGAAGAGGAGGAGGCCCGACAAGGTCACTGAGTAACTGCGACCCTGTGTATAGATAAGTAGACTCACCGCTTTTGAACTTTCCCCCAATTACCAGCCTTAAATGCTGCAGTCATGGTCACCTGTGCCCACCTGTGCCGCTGCCTGTACTGACTGCTAAGCAAAGGCCCCGGGTGCCTTGTTCTCAGACTCGTACCAGAACTGTTCTCTGGACAGACTGGCTCTCATGCAGTGTCCGAAGTTCTTCAAGACTCAAGTAGCCACTTTCCCGCAGGCCACAGCGTGGGTGCTCCCGTCACATGCAGGTGAGCTAACTACATGGTGCAAACACTCAACAGAAAATCATTCGTCTGTGAAGAATTAGTTCTCAGGCAAGCTGTATTTTACAACAAAAAGCAAACTGCATGATATTATTTTCTGATGATTCTTCTGTGTGAACTTTTACAACTGCTATTACAGCCTCCTCATCGCCCCTACCCCCAAAGAAAATTCCAGATGAAAGTTGTGAGTCCACCTCCACGTGACAGGACTTGGTAGAGACGCATTGGCTGGTTATGGAAGATTATTTCAATTCTGACTTCTTTCCATAACCATATTTAACTTTAAAGTGAAGATATTCATTAAACATTCTGAAGTCCAAATGCAAAATTTATTTTAGGCCCGTGAAATGTAGTATTTTCTTTGCCTGCATTTTGCCACCATAGTATTGGTTAGAGAGGGTGTTTTCTTATGTGTCCAATCAAAGAATCCTAAAAAATTCATCCGTCCATCCACCCACCATATCTATCTATCTATCTATCTATCTATCTATCTATCTATCTATCTATCATCTACCTATCATCTATCTATCTATCTATCATCTACCTATTAGCTATCTATCTATCTATCTATCTATCTATCTATCTATCTATCTATCATCTACCTACCGACCTGCCTACCTACCTACCATCTATCTCAGCCTCATCTATGGAGACAAAGAGTTGATGTTCACCATCCGACTGGAATGTGCTCCAACAACACAGGGTTTGGTCTCTCTTCTCCTCCCTGTTAACTCTGCTGCTTTTCCTCATCTTTTTCTGTCCTGTCCCCCCGGACCCCACCAGCTACTACACGGGGCAGTTCTTGCTTCCTGTGGAATGCATGGATCCCTGCCCTCTGGCTGAGGCCCCCCACAATGCGCTGACCCCCCCCCCCACATCCCCGCAGGAGGAGATGTGTCCCTGCCCCTGGGACAGCGCCCCCACGGGATGTGTTTTCAGACCCATCCCCCCTCCAGGGGTCTCTGAGTGCCGTTACCAGGGTGGACTTTAGTGAAGGGAGGGCGGGCATGGAAGGCCGAGAGCCTGCGGGAGACACCACTCTGCCCAGAGCTGAAGGCTCCTCAGCAGTGATGAGCTCTGAGCCCTTGAACTCGGGGGGGGGGGGGGGGCTGCACCCACGTGAGGGGAGGGTCCGCTTCGCTGCACAGGAGGGCCAGGCTGGGCTTATGAAACAGACAATAAATTAACTTTAGCAGCTTACTGGTATGTGAGGATGTATTTGGCATGCATGCCTTTTCGAGATTTCGTATACATTTCTGTTCCATGCTGCTTACTGAGGGCGAAGACCAAATTCAGCTATTTCTTGTCAGTCAGTTATCATCTTATCATTGAATAGAACACAATTAATTGGACGCTATTAAATGATTTATTCAATCATTGTAGTTGCCAAAAAAGGATAAACTGTTCCATTCTTCTTTGTATGTAATTAATAATTGTATACAGCAGACAATAATTTGACATTATTAAGCAATTACCATTTAATTATCTCAGTTAGCAAAATCCATTAAGTGCCATTCAATCAATTTTCCTACAATTATGTTATTTAGGAAATTATATTTAACTTACCCTTAAAAATTGAGATAAATTTGAAAAAACTCACAGTTTTCTCAGCATAATTTTAAGAAAATTAAATCCTTCCATATGTGAAAGATATTTTTTTAAAGATGAGAACTTCAAATGAAACATAATTTGACAAGTTTTTCAAAACTACACTTTCTGATGGATCCATGTCACTTTTCATCTCAAATTACCGACCCTGATCAAATTACCAAGCCTGCGTTAGGCGGGGGGTGCATCCATTTACAAATTATTAACTCCAGCCAATTTCCATTAAGCTTTTCCAGCTTTGATTTCTTCCGTCCCTGCCACCCACAGAACTTGTCTTTCACTACAGATCTTGCCACTGAAGAGTATTTGAAATACTCTTCAATCTAGTGTTTTGTCACGAATGTATTATTGCTCTGCTCTGTGTTTTTTTCTTGTTCACAAACCCTTTCTTCCATAAGATGTGAACTGCCTGACGAGCAGGGCAGTGTGTGTGCCTGTGTGCGCGAGTGCGCATGTGTCCGCGTGCTCTCATGTATGTAACAGATCATCGCACATATGGTGGGGACTGACTTTAGTGGAAACAAAATAAATTGGTTGACTGTTGGCATGCAGCTCTGACCAAGGCTGTGGAGTCCCTTCTGAAGAGGTCGCAAGATTTAAACCATTTCAATGATCGGTGGCAAGGTTTATAGAAGCAGCTCTATCCAATCTTCTGGATTAGTTATTCCATCCCGTTCCTGCTTCCTCCGTCTGTTTTATTTATCAGGAAAAGAGCTATTAAACATTCAGAGTGCTCAGTGCTACCATTCAGCCTGGACAGGCCGGGTAATGGCTCGGGCTCAGCTAGATCACAAGGAAGGACCAGCCGGGCTCTTTGGTTGAACCCGGTGGACAGGACCTGTGCTCTCCGACCCCTTTCACGTCTTCCAGCGACTGACTGTTAAGCATCGTTCCCAAGCGCCCCAGCGGGTACCTCACCTGCACTTCAGGCCCAGCAGGTCAGATCCTACTTGTAAGACCCCAGTCCGATATTTTGTCTGCCCCCCCCCACCCCACCCCACCCCACCTGGTGCTGGTCCCCTTGGGCCCCTCTGGCGGAGTGCTTGGGGCCTGGAGGCAGGGAGGGAGGCACAGGCCTGCACCTACTCCGCTGCTCACAGCCACGCTCTGCTGGAGACCAGGAAGGCTGGGGTGTGCTGGGTGAGTGCAAACCCGCCAGACAGGTGCAGGTGGGAAGGCGACCCCTGTCAGATGGAGAGAAGCTGCTACGGCCGCTGCGGGCCAGGGGCCCCCTCTCAGCCTCGTCCTGGCTCCTGTCCCACTTACACACACCTGATGGTAATGGGGCTGGTGGGGGGACCCAGGACCGTGGAGCAGAGCGCCCCAATCTCTACCCTCTGTGTCACTTTCCTGTGGCGCTGGCTCACCGAGGCCCTGAAACTCAGCCCCGGACCTCAGCTCTGCCCTGGTGCAGCCCCTGGCGCCCCCCCACCCCTATCTTACAGCCTCTGGCCCCCCAGCACTCCGCCCGCCCTGCCCTGTGGGGTCAGGTGTAGGCCTTTCTGGCTGTGCGGCCTGAGGTGCCAGCGCTGCCTGTTTCAGTGGGAAACTTCTCAGTTTCAACACCTGTGTTGACGTGACAACGCTGATGGGCGGCTTGCCTCCTGCTCCCATCCCGGAGGGGCGGGCGTGAGTGCGCTGTGGCCGGCTCCTCTGGCCTTTCCTCGCGGCCGGATGTGCTTCCACTGGAGGCAAAGCTCCGTGATTAGTGAACAAGGAAGGAAACACTCTCTACCCACCTAATTCTCCTTTCCAAGGTGGAAGGAAAGGAGGCTTCAAGACATTTGCATTTTAAATTCAAAATTTGCACTTAAAGCCCTTAACAGGGTCCTCTGCCTGTTGACAGCTTCCTGTCAGCAAGGCCTGGGCTCGGACGGCTCAGTGGCTGGGCAGTGCGGTGCTATTTGTCTTAATTTGCGGAATCCATGCAACGCAGGATGTGTAATAAGCTGGTTGTGTCCACCCAAAACAAACACCATCAGCATGACCAGTGTCCCCCTCACCCCAGAGACCAGTGTGCCCCTCACCCCAGAAACCAGTGTTACTCCCTCACCCTAGAGACCGGTGTCCCCCCTTGGCCCGAGACCATGTTACCCCTGAGACACAGTGAGTGTCTGCTGGGTGGGAGTAGGTTGGACTCTCTGTCCAGAAGGCTGGACGCTGGGCGAGCTGAGGCCTCACTGGAGGAGAATAAGGCGCCAGTCTTTACTCTCAAGGATTCTCGCCAATCTCCAACGTGTTGAGACCTAAACTGGAACTGAAGGTCACCATCTACACCAGGGCCACGGTGCTCATGGCTGTGGTTTCTGTATTGTCACCTCAGCACAGGGCAGCAAACAACCCGCACTCCTGTGGGACTAATATTTAATCCATTGTAGTGGCAGGAGCTGGAGGCAGAGAGAACCCTGGGCTGTGCTGTGGGTGGACACCAGCTTGGAGGGGCCTGGTACCTTCTCAGGACTGAGAGTAACCAGAAAGGGTTAACTTGGGGGAGTCTCCAGTGAAAGCTGGGAGATGATTGCAGGTTTTTATCTCTGCTCCCCCCGAAAACTCCCCTAGAGTTACATGGGATATTTATATACACTAATATACTAGTGGCCCAGTGCGCGGATTCATGCACATTGCAAGGAAATTAATTAGAAGGTGGCCAGGGGGGTGGGACTGGGTGAGACAGGCTGGACACGCCCTGGAGCCAACCTCCCACGGGCCCTCCCCTGCCGGCTGCACCTGGGGCAGTGCCATGGCTCAAAGGGTATCTGCCCCAGACAATGGGGGCTCAAGCTATTTCCTGACCAAATAGTCTCAGAGTAAATCCTTCTAATATTTACTGACCTTTAAGATAGTCTGTCTGCTACCGCAGTTACCTGCCTGCCTAAGAGCTAGATGTGTATCCAACATTGAATAAAACACTGGCGAGGCCTGGGCACCAGTGGAAGTCCTTCCTCTTGCATTGGGCTTGCCCTCCTGGCCCCCAATATTTCCAAATTATTATTTCTTGTCTCTTTCATTTGCTTGCGGACCCTTCTCCAGATCCTGAACCCTGAACCACGTGGTACGTGGGATATTCACACCAGGGAAGTGGATGCCAGGCTCATCAGAGGAAGGAGAGGAGGAGCCATTCAAAGAAAGGGGACCAAGGAAAGGTTTTCACTGGGAACCCTGAAATGCTCCAGGCCCCCCACTCCTGTCACTGTGTCAACAGGACAGCTCAGGGCGTCAGGCGGGACATGGCAACTCCACTCTCAGGAGCTCAGAGAACTGATGCCCAGAAACCTTTCCTTGAAAGTCCGCGTCCGCCATCACCCCGTCCACAGCCGCCCAGGCCCACGGAGCTTCCGGCTGACTTTCCAGTGCCTCCCTCTCGTGAACGGACGATCAAAGGTCACCCAGAGCCTCATAAAAGCATTTATATTAGAGACGGGCCAGAATTAAGTATGGAAAACAAAGGACTTCATGCAAACCAAGACGAATGACGAGAAGAAAAAGCTTCAACCACCTTCGCCATGAACAGCTTCAGAGAGAGAAGGGCCATCTTCATCAATGCATTTCCTACCGATGTCAGCACCAACTAAGAGACAGGGAATAAGAGGGAACCTGGAAAATTAAGGACACAGAGAACTTTAATGGACAACTCGGGAGATGAAACTCCCAAGTCTTCCCTTGCTGGGTGCACAAGTTCATGCTCTCTCCCTGCGCCCACACCTGGGAGCCCCCCTGTGCCCGCACCTGGGAGCCCTCCTGTGCCCACACCTGGGAGCCCCCCTGCACCCACACCTGGGAACTCTCCTGTGCCCACACCTGGGAGCCCTCTGTGCTCACACTTGGGAGGCCTCCTGTGCCCACACCTGGGAGCCCCCCTGCACCCACACCTGAGAGCACCCCTGCACCTGCCGAAAGCCTGTCCGTCCTTGCTGTTTCAAGGGACCTGGCATATATGGCATACTGTTCTTAATATGTTTGCTCACCTTCTTGGCGCTATGTGTTTTAACCACTGTCACCTCTCTGAGAAAGGTTGTTTCCCCAGGTAGGGATTTTTCCCTGAAGTTAGGGAGGGAATAAAACCCCTTAACTAAGTGCCAGGCGGGTAGTTAATCACTTTAACTATGAACAATCATGCTTAAGCTACATAATCTCCATACTCCCTGGAATGGAGATAAGAAACGCCCTAACCTTTGGAATAGAGATTGATAGGATTGGAAT
>NW_006299394.1:1320594-1325451 GCF_000327345.1 Myotis davidii | reverse complement strand
CTACAGAACCTGGCTGGAGAACCTGGACAGAACCTGGCTGGAGAACCTAGCAAGAGAACATGGACACAGAACCTAGCTGGAGATCCTAACCAGAACTTCGCTGGAGATCCTGACCAGAACTTGGCTAGAGGAACCTGGCTATGATGATCACCCGATGGCTGCCTCCATGTCATTCCTTCTTCGCCGACTCCGTCCACACCTTTGGGGACCCCTGGACCTGCTGGGGCTGAACCCCAGCATGCATCCACACCTGGGAGCCCTCCGTGCCCACACCTGGGAGCCCCCCTGTGCCCACACCTGGGAACCCTCCTGTGCCCAAACCTGGGAGCCCTCCTGCACCCACACTTGGGAACTCTCCTGCGCCCACACCTGGGAGCCCTCCTGCACCCACACCTGGGAGCCCTCCTGCACCCACACCTGGGAGCCCTCCGTGCCCACACCTGTGAGCTCCCCTGTGCCCACACCTGGGAGCCCTCATGTGCCCACACCTGGGAGCCCTCCTGTGCCCACACCTGGGAGTCCCCCTGTTCCCACACCTGGGAGCCCTCCTGTGCCTGCTTCCAGCTGTCCCACAGGTCCCATGACCAGTGTCAGGACTCAGCCTGCACCCTCCTCCTCCTTTACAAAGTGTCAACGCGGCGGAGGCCCAGGGCCGTATGCCCGGAAAGCTGCGTGCCTGCGTATGACCAGCCCTGTCCTCCTGGCTGCTACTCCCCTCACTCTGCTTATCGCTGCTACCCAGCACACCCGTGCCCGCCAGGGCTGGGACACAGTGTGTCCTCATCAAATATTTTTAAGGAAATGAGGGACTGCCGTGTTCAAAGAAGAAACTGTCTCCAAATGCAGACCTTGGTGCTTCCCCCACCTGTGCCCCTTACTTCCCAGGTGAGGACGCAGGCAGGTTCCCCGCGGGAAAGGAAGGCATTGCTCACAGGATTGGATGCCGAGTGGTCACCCACATGCCTTTGTGTAAGAGTGACCACAATTTAGGGCCCAGACAGGCACACTCTGTGAGCGCCAGAAGGGGGTAGAAATACTCATTTCAGTACAACCGCCCAGCCCATGGCCCTGGGAACAGGCAGCCCAATCGCCTGCTGAGGGTCCGTGCACGGACGGTACATAGAACACTGTGGAAATTCCTGGGGGAGAGCGTTTCTAGCGGGTAATGCGCATCTGGCCAAGTGTTACAGAGGCCGCTGTAGTGGACAGGCAGTGCGGGGCGGCCTGCCACGCGTTATCCTGCGCGGGAGTTGGAAACCACGGGAGGGCGCGCACCGCACACTGACTGTGGGCGCCGAGCTTCCCAGAAACTGCTCCATGTCCGCATCGGGGTGTCGGCAGCGGTCAAGACTCTTTCTCCCCTCACCCACGATTCTCCATTACATATATTTTTCTTTTTCCAGGATCATCTTTTTTAGGGGATGGGGTTTCTCTCCCCATCAAGCCCATTTCCTGCTTGAAGCTGGGACGGAGGGGGCAGTAGGCCCGCAGCTGCCCTGGGCGCTGAGCAGAGGCCCCAGGGGCACCCAGTGAACCACACCAGCCCTGTCATGTCCAGGCCGGGGGTGCACCTGCCCTCGCCCCTGCCCCCTCCCCCACTCCCCCCTCTTCCGCTCCTGCAGACTGTGGATCCGCAGTAGCCTGCTGCTGACAGGTGCAGCCTGCAGAGAGGACACGTTCTCTGAAGGCAGAGCGGCTAAAAGATGGACTAAGGATGGGAGATGCGGGAAGATTCCCCATCTAACCGAGTCGGGGCCCTCGCACGGCCTGCGCTCTCTGGGGGAGCCCCAGGAGGTGCAGATGGACAGGCAGCCAGGCCACCCCACAGACCCACCCAGGACGGTGCTGGCCTGAGCCGCAGTGTGTCCGAGGCCTGGGAGCGTGGCACATGGGACATGCTTCTAGACCAGTGATGGCGAACCTTTTGAGCTCAGAGTGTCAGCATTTTGAAAAACCCTAACTTAACTCTGGTGCAGTGTCACATTTAGAAATTTTTTGATATTTGCAACCATAGTAAAACAAAGACTTATTTTTGATATTTATTTTATATACTTAAATGCCATTTAACAAAAAAAGATCAACCAAAAAAATGAATTCCTGTGTCACCTCTGACATACGTGTCATAGGTTCGCCATCATTGTTCTAGAGCAGCCATGGGCAAACTACGGCCCACGGACCGGATCCGGCCCGTTTGAAATGAATAAAACTAAAAAAAAAAAAGACCATACCCTTTTATGTAATGATGTTTACTTTGAATTTATATTAGTTCACACAAACACTCCATCCATGCTTTTGTTCAGGCCCTCCGGTCCAGTTTAAGAACCCATTGTGGCCCTCGAGTCATAAAGTTTGCCCACCCCTGTGCTAGAGCCTGTCCCACCAGGCAATGGGCACATGGCATGGTGACGTCGCCCATGTAACGGGGACCAGCAGGGAGCTCCAGGTCCACGCCCCTCCCCCCGTGGTCCCGAGGCCTCTGGGAAACTGCGTGGCGGACGGCCACCACATCCGACGTCCCGAGGACAACTGGTCCAGCCGGGCTCCCCTCGGGGCTCAGACAGCAGATGCGAACTCTGGGCCCCAGAGCCAAGTGACATATGGCAGCGGCTTCCATAGATGTGTCTCAGCGACATGGCCACGCCACCTGGCCCCTGAAATCCAGTCCTGGTGTCACCCGCGGGGCGGGGTCCGCAGGCCCATGGCACTCAGACCCCCGGGGCCTGCTCTGCGTGGCACCCGCTAGCCCCTCTGGGCAGGGGAGCCTTTTCAGTGCCAAGCGGTCCTTGCTGCGGAGCCCCTGAGTCCTGCCCAGCTGAGCCCGATGCTGGCCTCTCAGCCAGGAGAGGGTGCCAGGCAGCGTGTGGGAGCCAGGACCGGAGAACTGTCCCCAGCGACACCCTGGGCCCCCTGGACAAGACGAAACTTCACTCCTTCATGCAAAGCAAAGGCTCTGACCGCGGGTTCCAGGCCCCGTCCGGCTCCAGCACTTGGTTACGTCTGGGTCACGAGAGACTGGGCACATGGCAGCGTCTCTGGGACCCGAGCTCACAGCGCCCCTGTGCCCGTTTCTCACCGCGCCAGGCACCCGCGCACGGCCCACCACACAACACTGAAGACCATGAGGGAACCTTGTGTGTGTGTGTGTGTGTGTGTGTGTGCCCGCCTCCTCCCACAGGCACCCCTGCTGCTAATCGGAGCCTGTGGGAAGTGAATATTGATTTTATGGGGTTTTGTGGGTGTAGTTTGCCAATTACCAAAAAATTATTGTTTTGAAGAGCCAGGCAGAAATAAACAGCTCAGTCCTGCAGTTCCCTGCACCAACTCAGACTCACTTCCGTGTCCAATTAGTTCTCATGGTGTGGCGGCTGCCCAGATGCCGGGCTCTCAAGCCCAGCTCCCCTCTGACAGCCCACTGGCCCCTACACCTGTCAAACTAGGAAAGCAACTCAGGGACGGAGTGTGACGCGACCCTCTGTGACGCCAGAACCTCTTAAATCATCTTTCATTTGTCCAGTTTGTCCATCACCCAGCGCCCGGCACAGCGCCCCTCCCTTGGGTTGTATCAGAGACCAGTTGGTGGTTTACCAGTGAACCCCGTGCTGCTTGAGTTCCCGCTCGTGTTCACACCCATGTGTGTGCGTGTGTGTGTGCACACATGTGTATGCATGTGCATGTGTGTACATGTGCGTGTGCATGTGTGCGTGTGCGTGTGTGCAGCAGTGATCCGGGAAGGCTTGCTTCCTTCCATTGTTCTCATGGTCTCCCTGGAACCACTTGACCTTGGCCACTGGAGAGCCTGCTGCAGGGGCCGTGCATGGCTTAGAGGCTGAAGCAGTGGCCACAGAGACCCTCTCTGCTGCCCTGGCCTTGCTCCTACCCGGTGGCCCCCAGCCCCCAGGTGATGCTTCACCTCTTTGGGGCCCCACAGTACAGCCATCACGCCGGTGTCGTGGGAGCTGCTGTCCACCGCTCAGCACGGCCCACAGGAAAGGGCCTGCTCACCACCAGGCACCAGCTCGGTGTCTCCACCGCCTCTCGGTGTAAAGCATGGCCTGTGCTCTGACGTCGGGACCTTTCCCAGTCTCATGGCCGGGGAGCAGGACAGAGCCGTCACTCGTGGGCCCTGTTCACTGTGTCCAGGGAGCACCTCTTGCTCAGGCCACAGGGCCACTCATTGAACGAGTTACTAGCATCAGGACTGGGGGGCTGGTCTCCCGGCTGGAGAGGCCGTGGCTGCAGGACACGCAGGGCTCTGTCTGTCCCTCTGAGTTTCTGCTGCGAGGAACACCCCGACCCGGCCCGCCCGGCCCCAGGAGAGACCTGGGCGCTGAGCCCCGGGAGGCCCCACCTCTGGCTATTTTAATAATTCTGTTGTTAACATAAATCCGTTCAACCTGTAAAGAATTTTTGTGAGTTGATTTGAGGCAAACTGGCGACAATTGCCGGGAAGCAGAACCTCAAAGGATTGAGACAGTGCTCCAGAGAACGGCGTTTCCTCTGTGTTTACACACCGCAGTCACAGGAGGGGGGGGTGGGATACAGGAGCTCCACTGGTGACGGGTTAGGGAGGCGGGAGAAAGCAAAGCGGGGAAACCCCTGGGATTGGTGGGTGCAGGATAGCTAACAGCCAACAATTTACATGATAACAGTAACAATGAAGGAATCTGTGGTCTCTGTCCTGGCGCCCAGCACACTAGGCTGTGCCCTGAGGGGTCCAGAAAAAGGGAAGTTACAAGTCACCCAGACATGTCAAGGGTGTGTTCTCATAGATGCAAAAGGACAGACAGGCTCAGGAAGGTAAAGGCATCCTTTTCAGGGAAGATACCGGCCTCGGAGGTGACCACCCACACTGCCTGC
>NW_006299394.1:1319619-1319915 GCF_000327345.1 Myotis davidii | reverse complement strand
CCTGCCCCAGGTCCTCCTGCCCCAGGCCCTCCTACTCCAGGCCCCCCTGCCCCAGGCCCTCCTGCCCCAGGCCCTCCTACCCCAGGCCCTCCTGCCCCAGGCCTTCCTACCCCAGGCTCTCCTGCCCCAGGCCCTCCTGCGAGGGTGGCCATCAGTTCCACTCACATCCAGTCAGACCTTCACTGCCCCGTCATCTGTGCAAAGGGACAACCCAGAGTCAGCAGACAGCTGCAAAACACTCCACGTGCTAGTTGGAGACCAAGACACACAGATGAGAGTGGGAGGAAGGGAGGGAG
>NW_006299394.1:1309774-1310478 GCF_000327345.1 Myotis davidii | reverse complement strand
AATTTACATGATAACAGTAACAATGAAGGAATCTGTGGTCTCTGTCCTGGCGCCCAGCACACTGGGTTGTGCCCCAAGGGGTCCGGGAAAAGGGAAGTTACAAGTGACCCAGACATTTTAAGGGAAAAAGACACACAGGCTCAGGTAAGGTAAAGGTTGACCCTGTCAGGGAAGATACCGGCCTAGGAGTGACGACCCACCATCACTGCTTTACTTAAAGTTTCATTTCAGACCATCCTTGCGGTGACTGCGTCTCTACGTTTGCAAGGCCGCCACGCAGGCCTCCCCCAGGCGGGTCAGGCAGCATGTGGCCCTGTCGCCCATCCCGTCCGAGGCCCACAGGAGTCGCATGGAGCCGACAAGACCACGAGGACAAACCGTCCCTCCTGCGGGCCCGCTCCGGCCTCTGAGCAGCACTTCCTCCTGTGACATTTCTGCCCTGAAGGTTGTGGAAAATTGTGCATTTCCTCCTCCAGGTCTCCACTCCGCACTTCCGGCACTTCCCGTGCCTCCCAAACGCAACGCCCAAAGACCTGTTACTTTAAAGGGGCAGTAAAATCAAACAACAGTAATAAAATGTTTATAGATGCCAAGACTGCTTCATTTTTAAGGGCTGTGAGGGAGAAACCAGAATTCTCTGAGGAAATGGAGCAAAAATGAGACACAGATCTGGATTTGGAAAGCACCATGTTTCCCCCCAGGCA
>NW_006299394.1:1308865-1309659 GCF_000327345.1 Myotis davidii | reverse complement strand
CCAGGTCCTCCTGCCCCAGGCCCTCCTACTCCAGGCCCCCCTGCCCCAGGCCCTCCTGCCCCAGGCCCTCCTACCCCAGGCCCTCCTGCCCCAGGCCTTCCTACCCCAGGCTCTCCTGCCCCAGGCCCTCCTGCGAGGGTGGCCATCAGTTCCACTCACATCCAGTCAGACCTTCACTGCCCCGTCATCTGTGCAAAGGGACAACCCAGAGTCAGCAGACAGCTGCAAAACACTCCACGTGCTAGTTGGAGACCAAGACACACAGATGAGAGTGGGAGGAAGGGAGGGAGGAAGGGATGGAGGGAGGAAGAGAGGGGAGAAAGGAGAGATGGAGAGAGGGAAAGGAGGGAGGAGGAGAGAGGGAGGGGGAGGGAGGGAAGGAAGAAAGGAGGGATGGAGGGAGGGAAGCAGGAGGAAGGAAGGAGTGAGTGAGGGAGGGAGGCAGGGACAGGGAGTGTTTATTAATCCAATAACCTACATTTATTTGGAATCGGGTCTTTCAAAGTGTCTGCAGTTGTCCCCAGCACAGACCCTGTCTGAGCAGGTGAGAGCAGCAGCAGGCGTGGAGGCCTGGCCTGTGACGTGTGTCCAGGCTCACGCACTGGGGCTTGCTCTCCTGTCCCCGTGCCAGCCGTCCTTCCTAAGGCCCCGCTTTCAAGCTGTAATTTCAGGGAAATCAAACGTGAACAGCCCAAAGTTACGTAACTAATGACAACCAGATGCACTTGTAATCACTAACTGACCACAGGCTGCAGATCACAGCAGGAAGGATGGGGAGAGGGGTGTAAGGAGGA
>NW_006299394.1:1307136-1308694 GCF_000327345.1 Myotis davidii | reverse complement strand
AGGGCAGGGGTAGGGGCACAGCAGGGCAGGGGCAGGCAGTCAGCACAGTGTGGGCAGGTGGGTGGAGGCCCGGCCAGCCTGCTGGTGCCTTGGCCTGGCCAGTTAAGTTTAAACGAGTATGTGTGTAGTGGTCACCGTGACCAACCAGTGTTAGTCCCTGTGGAATCTGAGGTAGGAGCACATCAGAGACACGCAGTGGGCTTGCGCGTGGACCAGCCTGCCGGGCTGAGGAGTTGCGGTGGAGGCTGGAGCGGAGGGTCCAGGGCATGCTGCTCACTGGGGGTCAGGGATGCGGCCTCTGGCCTGGGTGCCGGGAAGGCTCGGGGCGCCGAGGGGACAGCGAGCTGGGGTGAGCCCCTCTCTGGGACTCTCTGGGTCGCACACTGTGTCTGACACTCAGGGGCACTTCCTTCCTCTGTTATCCCACGTTCCCGAGAGGCAGGTGCTCAGGCACAGGCCCTGGGGCAGCACAGGCCAGCGAAGGGGGGGCAGGGAGGCAGCAGGGATGTGGGTCCTGGAGCCACAGAGCCGGGTCCCGGGTGGCCTAGACGCACCAGGCGGACCCGGGGCGGGAGCACCGTCTGATCCTGTCCTCTTCCCGCCGAGCCTGGCGCTGAGGGCAGAGGCCGCAGGCGGAGGCGCAGGGCCCAGGAGTGACCCAGGATCCCCCCAGGCAATCCCCTCCACAGGGTGTGCTGGGCTGCCTTCCAAGGGGTTCCGGTCCGGCTCTGCACAGCGGGGGAGGTGGGGCGCGAGCGGAACACGGGTCTCTAGTGAAGCAGGAGATGGACGAAGAGCAGAGGCAATGCGGAGAAAACAGGCTCCCAGGTCCACTCCCACCGAAAGCGGAGACCAAGCCGGGAACACAAACCCCTTTCCTTCAAACCCTTCAAACCCTTCAAATCCGGGGCTCACTCCCGCAGGCGAAGGCCGGCCTGGGGCTCTGGGGTCTGCAGTCATTCACTTATTGGAGACGAGCCAGTGCAGGGGGAGGCGGGCAGGAACACCCGGCAGCTGTTTGGAATAGATTGTGGCACCGTCCCTCCACGTGGACTCTTCCTGTGTTCGTCAGCCGTCTGCAATGTGGTGATTAATCACTCGTGTCAGGAGCCCTGATCCTCTTCAATGGGAAACAAATGCATGGCGCCCAGCCCTCTGCTCTGCAGGGCGCCTGGCCAGGCCGTCTGGGAGGGAGATGTTTTTTGGGGGACCTCAGTGCAAGTGAGCCCAGTGCCCTGAGATCTCAGGGCCTGGCTTTTACAGAAGCAGCAATAACGGTCACGCTGTCTTCTTCAGCAAACAGTCACCATGCATGTAATTTCCTTACGGAGCAGGGGCCTCGCTGTCCGTGAAACTCCTTCTTCCCAGGAACAGGGAGCGACTGCCCGCGCCGCCTCAGCCCCTGTGCCCTGCACCCTGTACCCTGTGCCCTGTGCCCTGCGCCCTGTGCCCTGTGCCCTGCGCCCTGTACCCTGTGCCCTGTGCCCTGCGCCCTGTACCCTGTGCCCTGTGCCCTGCGCCCTGTGCCCTGTGCTCTGCGGCGGGGGAGCCGGGCTCC
>NW_006299394.1:1305532-1305753 GCF_000327345.1 Myotis davidii | reverse complement strand
GGTGCGGGGAGGCCCTCAGGTCCTGCCTCCTGGGCCCTGGCTCTGGCTGCAGACCAGCTGGCTGCAGGTACAAGTGAGACAAAGGGGTTGAGGACAGGAAGGAAGAGAGGACCAGAGAGTCAGCATGGACACAGATGGGCTGGGCGAGTGTGAAAGAAAGAACAGGAAGGGAAAGGGGAGATGGGAGGAGAGAAGCCAGGAGCGGAGGGGGGGGGAGTGCA
>NW_006299394.1:1299160-1305024 GCF_000327345.1 Myotis davidii | reverse complement strand
TGTGCCCTGTGCCCTGCGCCCTGTGCCCTGTGCTCTGCGGCGGGGCAGCCTGTCTCTCTGTGAAAAGGCCCCTGAAGGCCCAGTGAGCTCTGCCTCTCCCGCTTCAGGCTCCTGGGTGCGTTTCCTTCTCCATCCGTGTGAGGTTCGCTCTGGGAGAGTCTAACTCCAGAGGAACAGTTGTCCTCACCGCACGAGCGCAGAGGCTGGGCACTGGCCGTCAGCACGGAGAGGCTGAGGTGGTCCAGCGTCGCGGAGGCACTCGGAGGCAGAATCAGAAGAGCCCAGTCCCTCCCCACCCCCAACCCCCGGGCAGCCCCGGGGCCACACACCCACGCGGGGACCAGTTTCCCCCTAGGCTGAGCCCCTGTGCCTGGTGCGCGGGGACGTGACGCCCAGGAGGGCTCAGTGGCTGGCGGCTCTGTGATCACCAGGCAGGTGGACTGCTCTGGGGTGGACATGACTTTTCTCAGGTGTTTATGTTGCATTGAACGTGCTGGGGCCACGTTGGTTCATGACGCCCTGTACTCCCAGGTGGACTCACGGGGCCCACTTTTCTGCACGCAAGTACAGGCGGGGTTCTCGCATGAGACCCGAGACCTGAGGCTGTAAGAACTCCCACATCCTTGCTCTGACACAAAATAAAGTTCTGGTCTTACGATGACCATGATGTTTCAAAATACTAGTGTATTACCTTTTCCTAAAAGCTTCTCTCACTGTTTCCACTGTGTATCCACGAGTGGCTACTGTTCTCCATCATCCTACCCCTCGGGGCTGGCAGTGTCTGTGGGCTGCGGCGACATGCCCGCCCTGCGGCCTGACCCCGGGACCACCTGGCCAGCTGCCCGCCGAGAGCGGCCGCAGCGCCGGCTCCTTTGTCTGGGAAGACATCGTGTACAGATTTGAACACCCCCTTGGTGCTTTTGTTTTGTTATTTTATGAAAATGAGTGGGAAAGAGAAGAAATGGATGTGTGCACACCGGTAGTGAGAGACATGGGCCCCATAAATTTCCTGCGTGGAGACAAAGCCGCGGTCCCTGGCGCTGGAGAATTGATGGGCTCCGGGGAGGCCTCGGGCAGATCACCTGGGCGTGCGCTTGCAGAGGAGAGAATAAACCACAGTGCACCTCTCCCCATGACACCGAGGGGCGCGGTGGGTCTGGGATTGCTTCTGCACTGCACACTCTCAGAGACAGAAACCCCTGATAGCCTGTAAGTCACAGGTCCGATTTCTCACACCTGGTTCCCACGTGAGAGGTCAGAGCTCCATGTCTGGGAAGAGGGGACCTGCTTCCTGGGAAGGCGGGTGAGCAGGAACCTGGGGGTATAAGATGTCTCCCTTAGAGCAGGCTCCTCCTGCTTCGGAGAAATCCAGAGAAAATCCAAAGTGGCAAGGGAACGTTCCCACCGGAGCCTGCAGGCCTGGCTGCCCGCTGTCCGGAGAGGGCCCAAGCCCTGTGCTCTGGGCACTGCGGCCGGTATTTCTGGGGCATTTGTGGGGAGGGCCCTGGCCCGTGTCTGCCTCGCTCAGGGAAGGAGGGGGTGCTGCCTGGGGCCGCCCACAGAGGGAGGCTCTATAAGAAGTGTCTGTTGACACCTTTGTGCATTCATGGATGACAAAAAAAAAAAAAGACTTCCTTTAATAACCTTTATCTCCCTCACTTTTGAATAAAGATGCTTAAAGGTAGGTCACTAGGGAAGCTTGAAACCCAGGCCATGTTCCTTTAAACAAAATGACATTTCTTAGTAAAGAGGTTCCCAGTGTCTCCTGCAGAAATATATCTGATTTCAGAAAAGGATTGATTCAAATAAAAATGTGTTTGTATAAGAAAAATTATTTTCTGCTGAGAAAACATGCAGTTTGGGGTAAATTTATAGTTCTGGCCAGGCCATTAATATCTGGTTGTCAAAAAGTATTGGTTTGAACAAAAATATGTTGTAATAAAAAATGCATTGTTTTGAAGAAATTTATTGGCCCCATGAAAACCTATTCGATTCAGAAAGATATGTTGATTTCAATGAAAAATCCATTTGTTTTAATGGAGATAGTGCGGGGCTCTGCTTTTCTGTGGGAGATCCCCTCGTGACATTGAAGTTCACTTAGAAAAATGAACAGGGACATAATCAGGGGAAAGACCTGGAGAGAGGGCAGGAGGCCGCTTGATCAATAGCACTTAGTGCAGACATAACTCAGGGCTCCATCCTCAGGGCTGGGGATAAGCACTGCCAACAAATGCCCAACCAGCTTACCAATGACTCCCCAACCTGCCTGCCAATGACTCCCCCAACCAGCCTGCTAATACTTCCCCAATCAACCTACCAATGACTGCCACAATGGGGCTGCCAATGTCTCCCCCAACCAGCCTGCCGATGACTCCCTGAACCACCTTCCAAAGACTCCCCCCCCAGCCTGCCAATGACTCCCCCAACCACCTTCCAATGACTCCCCCAACCAGCCTGCCAATGACTCCCCCAACCACCTTCCAATGACTCCCCCAACCACCTTCCAATGACTCCCCCAACCAGCCTGCCAATGACTCCCCCAACCACCTTCCAATGACTCCCCCAACCAGCCTGCCAATGACTCCCCCAACCAGCCTGCCAATGACTCCCCAACCGGCCTGTCAATGACTCCCCAACCGGCCAGCCAATGACTGCTCCAAACAGTCCAAAGACGGGTGGGGCTGGCCTGGTTTCATAGAATGGACATTCTTGAGAGAAAGGCTATAGGCAAGTATCTGTGGAATCTAAATAAGCAACAGAGAGCAGACTGGGGGTTGCCAAGGGCTGGGGGTGGGGGGTCGAGAGGAGGAGGGAATGGGTAGAGAGGGTCAAAGGTACAAACCTCCAGTCTTCAAGACAAGACCAGTATGTCCTGGGGATGTCATGTGTCGCATGGTGACCACAGTTAGCAGGACTGTATAGTATACGTGAACGTTGTTAAGAGATCTTAAAAGTTCTCATCAAAAAACAAACTGTGACTGTGTGAGATGAGGACAGAACTAAACTTACTGTGGTGATCATTTCACAATATACACAGATACCGAGCATCATGGTGCACACTTTAAACCAATGCAATGCTACATGTCAATCATATCTCAACAAAACAGAAAGCAGTCCCAGTCCCAGTCCCGGGAAGATGGGAAAGCGTCCCACCTTAAACAGCAGACCCTGGTCTTCTGGGAGCCTCTGCTCTGGTCCTGCCCTCAAGAATGTGCATTAGGGATACTGATTAACTAGGTACAGAGACAGGCTGCACCTCCCTCCTCTGCTCCTGACACTGGGCCCTGAACCAGCTGGGAACCAATAAAACTTTATTTAGACAAACAGATGGTGGACAGACCACAGCACGCTTCCAGAAGCAGCCTCGCTGCTCAGAGCTCACCCACCCACCGCGGGGCCAGGACCGGGAAACCTCCGACCAACAGCGCGGGCGCAGATCCCGGAGATGCTGGCTGGGCCCAGAGAAATGGAGAAGGAGCTGCTCTGCAGAGGGCAATTCTGCCACATTCCCAGTGCTCCCAGCGCCCCTGCCTGAGCACAGCAGCTGGCCGTGCCCGCAGACGACTCGTGTCTCTGGGATCCCACTCGAGCCTCTGGAAGGAGCCAAGCCATGGGCAGGGCCGGGGGGTCCTCCATGTAGAGGCTCTGGGCTCCCAGAGTAATGGAGTCTCCAAACTCGTGGCCCATTTAAAATGCAGGCCCCGTGATCACACTGTTGTGGAATTTACCAGGCGACCGAAAAATACACAGGAATCCCCGGAGATACAGGAAAAACCCACTTATTTCCAGATGCACTAGTACCGTGACTCAGGGGAGCCCGTTTCCAAATCCTGAGCAAGCCAACATGGAGGAAGCTCTCTCTTTATACCCCTTGGTTTCTTTGTTCCCCAAATATGGGTCAGACTTCCGGGCCTTTCGTGGGCTCTGAAAAAGCCCTGTGTGTTGGAATGGGGGACGTGAGATCACACCTAAAGGCTGGCCTGGCGCCAGCGCTGATAAACCACTCAGGGGTTGTGTATGGTTCATGGTTTATGGCCTCTGTAAAACGGGAGCATTTAAGTAAACAGGTCTTGCAAGACCAGATAATTAAGGAAGGGGCAGTGATTTGATTATAGGCCAACAAGAATGTGCATTAGGGATACTGATTAACTAGGTACAGAGTCAGGCTGCAACCCCCCTCCCCTCAAAAAAAAAGTCTTATTTTCCTCATCAATACTACTGTTCTGTTCCTAGTTTTAGCCTTTTATGAACTAAAATAAATTTCATTTATTTTTTATGGTCTCAATTTATGCAATAGGTATGTCCCCTATACAGAGATGCATTAAATGTAACTGTGATACGGGAAATGCTAGTCAATGCATTAAAAGTATTTGTGATTTCAAGATTTTAAATTAATTTGTGAAACCAAGACTCTTCCTGCCAAGGGAGTAATCATTTCCTGGGGTGTCTGTGTTGTAAGCCCTGGTTTCCCACTTGCTACTTCCCTCTCAGCAGGTGACAATTGTCTTTATCAGCCACTGACATCAGCCGTTCTACAGGTCAGGTGTGTTCAATGCCATAGACGAGGTTCCCAGGAAATGTGAGGACACAGGGAAGGGGTGGGGAGGAGGGATTTGTCCTCTTGGGAGGGTCTGAGGTAGCGTGGAGCAGGAAGTCGCCTGCGGCTCACACTGAAGATTGTGCTGAGCAGAGAATGGGCGGGAGCATCAGTGGGGAAGTGGACGATGTGTTGAATAAATGACGTGGTGGCATTGAGCTGGAAGTGACTGTAATTTAGGAAAAACGACCGGAATGCCGGTGTGGACAGATCGCGGAGGACAGAGCGGAGCTGAGGTGCGTGCACGGCCGCTGACAGTCAGGGAGAAGCTCGGCGGCTGTGTCTGCTTCCACAGCGAGTGACGCGCCCACAGTTCACCGAGCGGAAGCTGGGCTTTATGTCTAACAGCATTTCTCAGGTTACTTGTGAAAAACAGTTTCGCTCTGCAGAGCGTCCCCTGAGCCGCCCACACGGGTGGTCACAGGAGGAGAGAGGTGTGTGCGAAGAAAGCAGCTCCTTACGCTGGTCTGTTTTATTTTATGACGGCAGTTGCACGTGCTGTGTATTTTACAGTTTGTAGAGAACAGTGGGAGGATGTTAAGCTAAACCTGATTATCCTGAGTGTGCCGTCCACCAGCAGCCCAACACAGACAGAATCAGGGCCTCCAATGGCCCCATGAACTGAAATCTCCAGGGGCTTCTCCATCTTATCAGAGAGACTTCCTGATTTCTCTAGAAAGTCCAAGGGCACACACATTAATAACAGTCATATATAATTTGAACCAAATGTTTCAAAGCAAACAGCTGAAACCAGAGTTTGAATTTGTATTACCCCAAAGTATTAAATTTTTACCTGAAAAAACTATTTCTTTACATCTAGGCTCTGTTTAGGAGGCCTAATTATAAATCAATACATTAAGTTCTGTGCTGGGGTCCAACCCCAGCAGGTCCAGGGGTCCCCAAAGGTGTGAACGGAGTCAGCAAAGAAGGAATGACACGGAGACAGCGTTCAGTTGATCAGCAGCTTTGCCAGGATCTCTAGCCACAATCTCCAGCCAAGTTCTGTTCCGGGGTTCTCTTGCTAGGTTCTCCAGCCATGTTCTGCAGGTTCTCCAGCCAGGTTCTGTAGCCATGTTATCTCGCTAGGTTCTCCAGCCAGGTTCGGTCGCCAGGTTCTGTAGCCGGGTTCTTCAGCCAGGTTCTGTCTAGGTTCTTTTGCCATGTTCTCTCCAGCGAAGTTCTCCTGTCTTTCGGTTCTGTCTTCTAAGTTCTGTGTTCTAAGTTCTGTCTCTAAGTTCTGTCTTCTGCGGTCTGCCTTCTGAGGTCT
>NW_006299394.1:1294230-1299147 GCF_000327345.1 Myotis davidii | reverse complement strand
GCCAGGGACCTGATTCAGGGGAAAATCCCTACCTGGGGAAACAACCTTTCTCAGAAGGGTGACCTTGGTTAAAACACATAGTGCCAAGAAGGTGAGCAAACAAATTAAGAACAGTATGCCATATATGCCAGGTCCCTTGAAACAGCAAGGATGGACCGGCTCCCGGCAGTTCTGGCTGGTAGCTCAGTGGTTAGAGCATCGGCCTGTGCACCAGAGGGTCTCAGGTTCAATTCCCGGTCAAGGGCATGCACCTAGGTTGCAGGTTCCTCCCTGGTCCCAGTTGGGGTGAGTGTGGGAAGCAACCAATTAATGTGTCTCTCTGACATTGATGTTTCTCTCTCTCTCTCTCTCTCTCTCTCTCTCCCCCCCCCTCCCTTGCACTCCCCCTAACAAGCAATGAGAAAAAAAACGTCTTTGGGTGAGGCTTAACAACAACCACAAACAAGCCAATCAATGAAGTAAGAACCAAGACCCAAAGCTGGGTTGTAGAACAGAAATTACAGTACATGTACACTGAGACGGCTCTGCTGTTACCATTTTACAGAATTTTAGAGACAGGACAGGCCTTTTGAATCGCTGGTAGCAGTGTCTCATCTGACCATGGGGGGAGCTGGGAATGGACAAGGGAAATGGCGGACCCAGGACCACGCAGCTGCGGGACCACAGCCCCAGGCCTGGCCTCCACCCCCGCTCACTCCCTGTATCCCCCGTCCGGTCCAGGCTGCGGCCTCCCACACGGCCCGTTCTCGCGTGGAGAGTTGCTGTGGTGGAGGATGGGGACGGAGGGAAGGTTGCTCTGCCTGACAAGAGGGTGGAGACCATTGGTCATTTACAGATCAAACCCAGGAACTGCGTCTCCTTGACTTTCCTTGGAGTCCAGAGCGAGCAGTTTACACAGTGGCCGCGTGAGTTAAAGCCTCGGGGCCTGGAGGCGGGGTGTTCAAACAGAACGGCTCAGAGTAAATGCTGCGCCAGGAAGACGCACAGCGGCTGGAGCCGGGGCCAGGCGGCGGCTGCGGAATGCAGGGCCCGCAGCGTTAGTTGGCTCTTCTGCATTGGCTGCTGCACGCGCCCAAACCCCAGTGGAGCTGAGGAGTCAAACAGACTTGAAGTCATCAAATCTCCAAGGAGAGAGTTTGTTAAACATCTGGCTTGAGTAGCGCTCACAACTGGAGAGCCAACGTGAGAAAAACCAAGTGGGAGCTGGCTGGGATAATGTGAGAAATTATCGTGAATTTTCATTATGACCTTGAGTTTGACCCCTGCTGTTCTGCAAAGGGGAGAGTTTGGGGAGAGGGTTTCCTGTCGGGGTCCCTCAAACACAGAAGTCGGCAGAGAAGAAAGGCTGGGCAGAGAGGTGTCCGGGGAAGGGGACAGACACGGCGAAGCCTAAGCCAAAGGCCCGGGCGGGCTCACGGGCGCACCTGCCTGGCGTGTCCCTGCGCCGCACACCTGCCAGGCCTGTAGCACAAAGTCAGATACAATCGCAGGCTGGTGTGTCTGGGCAAAATGAGGTGCCGTTCCAGGTGTCTGACTCCTCACCGAGACCTGGAGGTGGGAACCCCCACGTGAGGCGCTGGCCCTCAACCTCACTGACCCGCGACTGAACCTCTGGCGCCTCTGAGTACGCAGAGGTTTTCCTCTCGGCCCATGGCAAACGGCCCCAGCGCTTAGAGATGAGTGAGAGGCCTCGGCCATTCCCGAGCCCAGACAGCGTCCCCAGCAGCAACTGGGCGAAGCCCAGCTCCTCTCAGGGCCGCGGGGGCAGCCCTGCAGCAGCCCCGGGTGCCCGATCCAGAGGGCAGCTGCCCGCTACTGCCTGGCGTTCCGCCTCCCACGCATCTGATTAAAACAATCACCACGTGTTTGCGGTGGACTTTTCTTTCATTACAGTCCAGCCCTGACATTTAATCAGTCTCCACTCGTTTGTGTTTGAACAAGTTGATGCTAAGCCACAAGAAAAAAAAGGTCCGAGAAATGTCATCACCACCGTATCCTCCCCTCTCTGTGAGCGCATTCATGGAGCCATTGGAAAGGTCGAGTATGATTAAAGTTAATAAAGAATTAAAGCTGTATTTGTGGTGGTGGCCCGTTTAATTTGGTTTAATCAGTAGGACCAGAACATTGGAGGTTGGGGATGGGCCTGACTGGGAATTAGCAGTATGTGTCAGAGCCATCCATCATCACATCAGAGAGGACTTCAGTCAATTTCTCCTTTCAGGAGCCCCTCAGGCAGAGAGAGCATCATAGTGCCAGGGAGCGGGTCTGCCTCCTTCAGTGGGAGCAGTGGGCAAAGCTAATGGCCCGGAGAAACATACCTGCCCAGGTACTCCGCCCTCCCGGGGGGCGGGACTTCCAGACCCGCTCCTCTGACTGTCACTCACCTTCTCCCGGTAACACAGCCCATCGCTGTGATGGATCATCACTTCTAGGACAACTTAGCCCCATTTCCAAAACCACCGCAGGACAGAAAGAAACATGACAGAGAAAGAGAAAGGTGTGTGTGCAGCTCAGGTATGACTATCATCTATGGGGCAACACTCCAAGTATGTAACACTGAAGAATTAATACTGACTCTTTGTGAACATACCTGATGGTGAAATGCTAGATGCTTTCCCCAATATCAGGAACAAGACCGGATGTCTGTTCTCATTCCTGCGATTCAGCATTGTACTGGATGTTCTAGCCAGGGCAATGAGGCAAGGAAAACAAATAAAAGGCATCCAGTTTGGAAAGGAAGAAGTAAAACTATTTCTAGTCCCTGATGATATGATAAAAATTCTAGATAATACACTAAAAAAAATCTTAAACTAATAAATGAGTTCAGCAAGGTTGCAGGATACAAGATCAATATACAAAATCAATTTAATTTCTATATACTTGCAGTGTATAATCTGAAAGTAAAATTAAGAAAAATGCAATTTACAATATTACTTAAGAGTAAATTGAGTAAAAGAAGTGTAAAACTTATACTCCTGAAAACTACAAAACATTGTTGAAAGAAATTAAAAAGATCTAAATAATTGGAAACATCCCATGTTTGTGTCGGAAGACAACATTATTATCATGGCACTACTCCCCAAACGGCACCACAAATTGAATACAATACCTATCAGAATTCCAGCTGACTTCTTCGTAGAAATCAAGCTGATCTTAAAATTTGTGTGGTGTCCTAAGGCCATCCAATGGAAAGAGCCATCCTGTCCACAAACGATGCGCGTTCTTACAGCATGTACAAAAATGTATCCAGAATGGATCAAAGGCCTCAGTGTAAGAGCTAAATCTATAGAATTCTTAGAAGAAAACACAGGAGTAAATCTCCATGACCTTAGTTTTGGCAAAGGATGCTTAGATGCAACACCAAAGCTTGAACACAACAACAAAAATCACTGTTATTACCGACCAGGATGTTAGTTGTCTGTTCACTGTACTGTCAGTTCCTTGCAGTAGAGATCTATGTGGTGCCATCTTTGAATTCTCATAGACCCTTCAAAATATCTTGCTTATAAGAAACTCCCCAAAGTTGTCAAATGAATAAATGATTTGTGAGTGCATACAAGTAGATCAGCTCCCAATGATCAAAAGTAAGTGAGCATTCCTGAGGCACAGACTATGGTCTTAAAACACCACTCTCACTAAAAGGAACAAGGACTCTTTGGAATCAGAAAGGAAAAATGAATGGCTCCGGCATCTTCGCTGCAGCTCTGTGAGTCCAGAACCATGTGTTGACCTAGTTCTGAATCATCATCATTTTCAAATGAATAAACTGAGGTCCCAGCTTTTTAAGCGACCTTTCCCGGTTCCCCAGTGGCGAGTGCTGTCACCGCTCTGAGATGGAGAACTGATAATGCAGCAACAAGAAACCTGTGGCACGGGAGTAACCAGGGCTGAAAATCCCCAAGAAACATGTTGAGACTGGGCCTGACTTAGGTGAGAGTGACAGTCAAGGCATCGTCTATTCATTTGAAAATGATGCTAATTCAGAACTAGCTCAAAATTGTTCTGGACCTCAAGTGAGAACATGGATATGAGAGAGCATAGGACATACATTTAAACTTGAATTTCAGATCAACAACATACTAAATATTTTTAGTATAAGTGTGTTCATGTAATATCTGGAAACCCTAATATGAGAACCCATGGTAATATGATGAAGCGTTATTTACCAATTAAAATAAGGAATTAATAGGATGAAGATAAAGAAAGACAAAAACAAGAACAGTCCATTTTACTATTGGGGTTTTCTTTGTCTAGAAAAGGAGCCAAATGAACAGCGAATGATGTGGCTGCTGACTGGGCTCTGTCTTCACTGCTCTGAGTAAGGAGAAGTTAGGGTTCTGGTCCCCAGTCCCCAGCCTCCAGCCTCAGCCTCAGCCTCCAGCCTCCTCAGCTCAGAGCCTCAGCATCCAGCCTCCCCAGCTGAGAGCCTCAGCCTCAGCCTCCCCAGCTCAGAGCCTCAGCCTCAGCCTCCCCAGCTGAGAGCCTCAGCCTCCAGCCTCCCCAGCCCCCAGCCTCCAGGCTCAGCCTCCAGCCTCCTCAGCACAGAGCCTCAGCCTCCAGCCTCCTCAGCTCAGAGCCTCAGCCTCAAGCCTCCCCAGCTCAGAGCCTCCAGCCTCAGCCTCCAGCCTCCCTAGCTCAGAGCCTCAGCCTCAGCCTCCCCAGCTCAGAGCCTCCGGCTGGAGAAGACAGCAGGAGTGAGTGAGCGAAGGAGCGAGGCCCTCTCTGAAGTTCTCTGCTGGCCTCCTGCTGGTGGTGACAGCTGTGCCACCCTCGGTGGTGGAGCTGGTTCATCCTCAAATCAGCACAGTAAAGCGCACTCCCAGCTCTCTGAGGCCTCGCAGAGAGAGGCACAAAGGGCTTTCCCTGTCCCTGAGCTCCCTGAACGCCCCTCCTCATCTCTTTCCTTTCACTACAGAA
>NW_006299394.1:1288362-1294213 GCF_000327345.1 Myotis davidii | reverse complement strand
TTCCCTTTTCACTACAGAACCCAGTCTCTTCTGAAACCTTCCAATGCTGTCCCCCACCCAGTGCCTGCTCCCCACGGATCCCCAGGACAGGACGCTGGGCCTGCTCCCCACGGAGCCCCGGGACAGGACGCTGGGCCTGCTCCCCATGGAGCCCCAGGACAGGGACGCTGGGGTTTGCTCCCCACGGGGCCCCAGGAGGGGTCAGGGACCCTCCCACGTGGTGCCCGACTCATTCGGGTGAGTGCCCTTTGTCACCTAAGGGCAGGCTTTACGGGCAATGCTGCCTCCAGCACCAGGAGCTTACTGGTCCCCTGAAACACACTCCCAGGCCACGGACAGTCCTTGCTTCTCACTCATCTTCCTCCAGGGCAGGGGAATCTGCACCCCTGGCTGCTCCCCATCGCGGCCAGAGAGACAAGTCAGCACATGCCCGTGGTGGCGAGGAAGGTGCCTCCTCCCGGGGTGGAGCTGGGAGACACAGAGAAACGGACTAGGTGCCCTCATGGACTGAAAGGACTGCGGGGAGGATGCAGACCCTGACTGAGATCCCTGATGGAGGCCCTGACGGAGACCCTGCCGGAGACCCCTGACGGAGTCCCTGATGGAGACCCCTGACGGAGACCCTGATGGAGACCCCTGACGGAGACCCTGACGGAGACCCCTGATGGAGACCCTGATGGAAACCCCTGACGGAGACCCTGATGGAGACCCCTGACGGAGACCCTGACGGAGACCCCTGATGGGCCCTGGTATGAACTAGAATAAGAGCAAGCCGCCAGAGAGGGCAGGAGTGGGAGCGAGGCCGATCAGCGAACACCTTCCCAGGGCGGACCCAGGCCTCAGGTCTTTGTCTTTTGCCAAAGGGGCACCTCTTCCCCCTCCCCGGTGGAGAAGAGAATAAAAGGCTGGGTGGGGGGTAGATCAGTACATTTGGTGTCAGGAAATACAGGGTCCCGTATGCCGGGGAAGGCAGGTCTCTGTGGAGAGTAGGGCGTGGGGGCGGGGGTGGGGGGGAAGCTGAGCAGCTGAGAGCGAGGGAGGCAGAAGCAGCCTGCCCAGCGAGGACCACGATGGAGGCGCTACTCAGCGTGGCGAGCGGGCTGCAAGCACGGCTCGCGGTGTTGCGGTTGCTTTGTTTTGGTAGCGCTCCGTGTCACGGACTCAGCCTCATCCAGCAGCTCTAGGTTAGAGCTGGGTCTCACCAAGATGCATGCGAGGACGTGCAGCAGGTGCCGTTATTCCCAAAGCGCTCCTTTGCGGGTGCGTCGGAGTAGAAGTGGGAACGGCCCTTACCTAATGTTATGGCTGATAATGAAGAGAAACAACAAGATTCTGCTTTTCATCACTTGCAAACTGCCTCGCAGATCATGGGCACAGGCATCATTCGCGGGAATCGCTGTGAGCTGACTTTGGGGTACATTCAAGCATAACTGCAGCCTGCGTTTGCAGCCCCTAGTGCCTGAGCAGCGATTAGAAGAATAATGAAATGAGTCATTTTCATATATTTATAGCACACATTCGTAATTCTCAATCTCTTAGAGCAGCCTATACAAATGAATTTAAGTGCTTTTTCATTAGTATAAATAAGCGCTAAGTAGGGTGAGGAATGGCTGTAAATACTGCAGGCTAAAGCACTTCCCGTAATCTTGCTCCTGAACGATGGTGGCAGTTGAAAGCTCATGTCGAATGAATGACGCAATCCACACAAGTCAGACCTCTTTTCTGGGCACCGCATGCAGCGCAGTGGGAAGGCAGGGTCTTAGGCCGGCGCTGCCTGCAGGCCCCCGGGTCTGCCCTGGGGAAGGTGGCTCCACACTCCACCCTCACCCTCGGCCAACGTGCTTCTGGGCCTTCCTCCTCTTCCCTGACTCCAAAGCCTTACCATCCCCGCAAGGCACTCATGCCCTGGTCACAGGACTCCCTCCTCCTGGTTCTAACTCCCGGGAGCTCCTCCCTCAGGCAAGCCATGCTCTCCCAGCCTCTCCTGGCTGGGCTCCTGCTTGACGCCCCGCCCGGGACCCTCTGCCCTCAAACATCCTGGTGGCTCCCTCTTCAGTGCATTTGGACCTCACCATAAAAGCCATCTCACAGGAGGACTGAAGCGCTGTCTCATTCAGTGGAAGCGCTGGAAAGATTAAGGAGAAAGGCAGGCGCTCTCGGCTGACTCCCAGGCAGCCTGTCTCACCAGCAGCCTCCCCTTCGCTCTGGGTGGGGCCTGCTGTGCAAGCCCGTCCTTCCTCCCCGCATCTGCGCGGCCACTGGCTGCCCCGCTGTGAGTGGCCGCCAGCTCACCAAGTCCTTCCCATGGAGTGAGATCCCTGCTTCCCATGGAGTGAGATCCCTGCTTCCCATGGAGTGAGATCCCTGCTTCAACCCCTCCACGCCCGCGCCTAGCTCGCTCCTCATGCTCAGTGCCATCGGTCACAGCCATGCTGACAGCACCGTGGCCCCAGGGAAGCACGAAGGGACACCCGGAGGCCCCTGAGGTATAGTGGCGCTGGACCACCCCTGCGGACTCCTGAGAGAAAGTCACACGCCATCTTCCTTCCAGGGCCGAGTCCCCGGAGTCTCTGTTTAGCCCCCGAGTCACCCACCTCAGGTCACCTTCCCCGGGCGCTCAGTCACTCCCTGGCTTATGCAGTTTGTTTTGTTTGCTTATTGCAGGTTCTCCCACTGAAGGGCCGTGTCCCGGCATGAGGACCAGCCCGGTGGCAGGCTCCCAACCCCAGGACGGAGTGGGTCGACCCCCTGCAGCTCTGTGCCAGACCTGCTTCCCTCTCTCCTGCCCATGAGCCAGGCAAGTCCAGGGAGTTAGCGAGCACCCCCCCCCCCCGCCCCCCAGATGGAGACGGAGACAGAGACAGAGTTCAGTCACTGGCTCTGGGCGGGTGTGCCCCTCTGCCAGCCGCCTTTGCACTAACGGCCACTTCAGAAAGGAGACGGTTGGCAAAGCGATAGGAACAGAGCCCTGCAAAGAGCTCCCGGCCCAGAGGAAACCCTTGCAGAGCCTGGGACAGCCATTACTACCCGGCTCCCTCCCATGGAGGGCCCGCCACCAGCGCGTTGTCTCCGGATGAGGGAAGGTGCCCGCGTCCATTTCGTTTGGAGGCTATAAAATAACCCCACTGCGTGGCTGCTCCCCGTGTTTGGCAGTTTTAAGATAAACAGGATGTTTCTGGGACGGTGGGGACGGAGGGGTTGGCAGCAGTGAGTTTTCACGGCTAACACAGCTCCTCTGGGCACGGTGGCTAAGTGGGCTTAAGTGCCACTTTTTGCTTTTATAATTGATGGAGCTGTTGATTAAATACACCTCTATTTCACCCAAGGCCAGCCCGAGCTCCAGCTGATTCAAAGCAAACGTGAGCTCATGGACAAGACCTGCGAGGACATGGCTCTCACCTCACCTTTTGACGGACCAACTGGAGCAGCAAAATGTTCACACAAGAGAATTAATTGTCTAAAGAATCTTTCTGATAGTCAAGGCTGGACTCCCAATTAATTACTTCATTAGTCTGCGCCCTCCCACGGTTTCCACTTTGATGGTAAGTTCCTTGAAAGCCAAGTTTGGGTTCAGCGTTTTCCTGGTTCCAATCCCACGAGGATCAGCACCGCTGGAGGCACACGCAGGCTCAGCAGACACTGAGTAGGTAACTAGGCCTTGCAGTTAGCTTCCTGCCGCAATGCGTAAACCTTCTAGAAGCTCTCCACTCCATCCGTCCGTCCCGAGGTCACTAACTGACTAACTGTCCACAGACGACACCCCAATCCAAACTGAGCGATTCTGAAGGAGCCTGCTGTGGCCACACTGGTCCCCCATCACCCAAGCCGAAAGCTGAAAATCTCACCAGAAATTGGAAGCACTCCCCTGCCCCCAGCAGCAGCGTTTCTTCTGAGGGTGCTGACGAGCCCTCCCAGTGCCCGACCCCGACGGCAGTGCTCCCGGCGCAGGGCCCTCGCCCAGCCTCAGAGCTGCGGGTGCGCTCCTTGAACGTCTCTAAGTCCCTTCCAGGGCCTTGGACAAGTGAGAAGCATCCTACAAGGCAGCCCGAGCCCAGACTAGAGCCCCAGTGCGCCCTGGCCTCCTCTAATTTGGGGCGCCCTCTGACTGTGGTCCCTGTGGAGTCGCCCAGGTGTCCCAAGGAGCCCGGGGCAGGTCTGTGGGTTTGTGCCATGGCCCCATCTGGTACGGGATCCTGGAGGGTGCGGGCAGGTAGGCTGCTCTCCCGGCAGACAGGACAGTGCTGCACCCCCACCTCGGGCACTCACATGGGAACACGAGTTCAAGGATCTGAGCTACAATTGTTCACCTCTGACCCCTGGGCTTACTGCAGACCCCTGGGCGTTAGCATCAGTCCTGGCCCTGAGTTCTCAGGCAGATACTGACCCTGGTCTCCGGACCCAAAGGCACCAAGGTTGCAGCATCTTTGCTGTGCCAGGTGACACTCAGATGTGGTCCCCACTGTCCCTGATGATGTCAAAGCAGCGACTGCAGAATGACCAGGTTCCTTCCAATCAGTACCCTCCCTCAGCTCAAACCGCTGCTCTACCATCCCGCTCCTGGGTCAGTCTTCAGCTATGCCGGACGGAGCGGCCGAGGCTGCTGTGACAAGTGACCACAGACTCGGTGGCAAGAAACAATAGAAATATATGCTCTCACCATTCCGGAGGCCAGACGTCCAACAGCAGGTTCACTGGCCTGTGTCCAGGTGTCAGCGGGCCAGCTGCTGACGGAAACTCTAGGGGAGGGTCTGTCCCTTGATCCTCCCTGAGCCTGCAACTGTGTCACCGCCTCTGCCTCCGCAGGGCCTTCTCCTCACCGCGCCACCTGTCAGGCCTCCCTCTCCCCCTTCGTCTGATGCGTCAGGGCCCAGCTGGGGGTTAGGGACCATCCTCATCTCAAGACCCAAAGCTCAGTCCCACCGGCAGTTTCACTCGCCACCGAAGGTGAATTCACACTCAGGGTCCAGGGTCCAATGCTGGTCTCCGCAGGCCCTCGCTCAGCCTGCTCCCCCGACAGGCCGGCTGCCTGTGAGCATGTGTGACGCGGTCCGTCCCCAGCCCACCCTCCCCGCCGGTGGCGGTGGGACACAGAGGCCCGCGACCTGGGAGAGACCCATCCTGAGAATGCCGTGAGCCTGCCCACAGCCTTCGAGAGCCCGCGTGGCCGTCAGATCGGCTGTCGTGTGTGAAATTCTGAGGGCAGATGAAATGATCGTGCCCATCCTCCTCCGTGTCCTACGGTCTGCATGTGTGTCCTCGCCTGTGCGCCCTGGGCGGGAGGGACCGCTGTGAAACCACGGTGAGGGGAAACGCACCGCTGAGAAGACACGTGTTATTTCCATAACAACAGGCTTCAGAGGTTCCGCTCTCCCCGCTCCTTCCTGCGGGAGATATGAGAACAGTCGGGAGGGCACATTAGACAACAAAGAACACAAGGCAAGGACTCCCCATGTGAACAGGAAGACATGGTGCCTGGGCAACACTACTAAGGACCTCTTCTCTGCTCATTCTCCTCAACCTCGTTAATAAATCACTATAAATCTTATACCTCGCACAAGTGCATACACTTCCTTTAAGCCTAGAGCACCCGCTATTCCCGTTGTGAGACATTTTTAAATAAAATTACATAGATGAGGCTCTCGATCCTGAGCTTCCTATAAATCGTGTCTGTGAGAAGGAAAAGTGGCCAATGTGGCAATTTAGATACAAAATTCCTGCTCACCCACCTGGTCAGCTGCGAACTGTGCGAGCTGCTGCTGCTTGACTTGCGTTTCTGTTAAGATGTGTGGCCTGTTTGTAGGGACGAGAGTTTGTAACGTGTGTGCGTGGTTTATGGTCCCCTAAGCTCGTG
>NW_006299394.1:1283946-1288307 GCF_000327345.1 Myotis davidii | reverse complement strand
CAGGAATCATGCGAAGTTGGCGAATGAATTCATGGGGGGTTCCTGCCCCGAAAGTCGCAGAGGGCGCAGTGCTCCCGCTCTGCAATCCAGATGCATGGCATTCAGAAAACGGGCTGAGATGGCAACTAACCGGAGCTGGCCCCACCTGCTTCCTACCCATCTCACCCCACCGCTGGCCACGGCATTGGGCCAGAACTTGGAAATAACATCGTATTGGATAGCAAATATCATATTTGATTCTCCAATTGCAAACTTTAAATCTCTGGTCAAATTTTTCAAAGAAAATTTTGTTGTGGTTTTTTTAAAAATTTCCAGTAGCTGAGCTGCAAATTGCCCAGCAGTGGGCTTCAGCAGGGGCAACACCACTTCCTCAAGGGCATTTCCAGATGTGTGGGGGCTTCTGGGTGGCACAGTGGTTGTGGAGAATGGTGGGCATCCAGGGGGCAGAGGCCTGCCATCCGCCACACAATCTAGTATAAGAAAGAAGATAATCCTGCAACCCAAAATTCTTTCAATGATTCAAGTTTTAAACCTAAATCCACGTGCCACGTGTTAAATTTTTAAAAATTTTTTTTAAATTATATTTTTATTGCTTTCAGAAAGGCAGGAGAGGGAGAGAGGGATAGAAACATCAGTGATGAGAGAGCATTATTGATCGGCTGCCTCCTGTAGGCCCCATATGGGGGGATTGAGCCTGTAACCCTGTCATGTGCCCTTGAACAGGAATTGAATCATGACCTCCTGGTTCATAGGTTGATGCTCAACCACTGAGCCACACCGGCCAGGCAGTATTACATGTTTTTATATGATTTTAGCATACACTGACTTTTCCAAGATTGCAACTTCCCTGTAAGTTGAAGAAAGCATTTAGTTCATGTGGTTGGAAATTTTATGTAACCTGGTAACCATTCTGGAAAATTGCATAATCGCAGGAAAAGCGGCTGTGGTGTCTAGTGTCCAGCACGACGCACACGTTCCCAGTGGGTCTGTAGCTGCCACGTTCCCAGTAAATCTCCCCCAGGAGGGACGTCTGATGCCTTAACTATTATTTTAAAAAATCAAATCATATTTGTCGGTAAGTTCTTTATTTATGAACTTTCAAAGTAATGAAAAGCAAAGGCTTGAATCCAAGACTACTTATCCAACAAGGCTATCATTTAAAATTGAAGGTGAAATTAAAAGCTTTCCATACAAAAAAAGGTTAAAGGAGTGTATTACTATAGAACCAGCAATGCAGGAAATGTTAAAGGGACTGCTTTAAGAAGAAGAAAAAGAGAGAGAGAGGATCACAGGCATAAAAAAAATTAAAAAGGCAATAAATAAATACCTATCAATAATAACCTTAAATGTAAATGGATTAAATGCTCCAGTCAAAAGACATAGGGTGACTGAAGGAATAAGAAAACATGAATCATATATATGCTGACTACAGGACTGAGAGTGAAGGGATGGAAAAATATATTCCATGCAAAGGAAAAGGAAAAATAAGCTGGGGTAGCAATACTCATATCAGACAACATAGATTTAAAAACAAAGGCCATAACCAGAGACAAAGAAGGCGACTTCACAGTACTAAAGGTAATGATTCAACAAGAAAATGTAACCCTAGTAAACATATATGCACCCACTATGGGAGTACCCAAGTACATAAAAAAACTCTTCATGGACTTTAAGGGAGAGATTGACAGCAATATAGTTATAGTAGAGGAATTTAACAGACCACTGACATCACTGGATAGATATTACAGACAAAAAATTAACAAGGAAACAGAGGCCATTAGAGGAAGTAGAAAGAAGGAAATAATAAAGATCAGAGTGGAAATAAATGACATAGAGGCTTAGAAAACAACAACAACCCAGTATATAGATCAATGAATCCAAGATCTGGTTCTTTGAAAAGATAAACAAGATTGATGAGCCCTTAGCCAGACTCATCAAGAAACAGAGAGCACCCAAATAATTAAAATCAGACACCTTTAAGGGAGAGATTGACAGCAATATAGTTATAGTAGAGGAATTTAACAGACCACTGACATCACTGGATAGATATTACAGACAAAAAATTAACAAGGAAACAGAGGCCATTAGAGGAAGTAGAAAGAAGGAAATAATAAAGATCAGAGTGGAAATAAATGACATAGAGACTTAGAAAACAACAACAACCCAGTATAAAGATCAATGAATTCTCTCTTTTTCTTTATATCCCCTCAAAGTCTTGGGTCATGTATTTGATGGACATTAAGGGAGAAACTGATAGCAATGCTGTCATAGTAGGGGACTTTAACACCCCACTGACATCACTGGATAGATCTTCCAGAAAAAAACTAACAAGGAAACAGAGGCCTTAAATGGCACACTAGGTCAGATGGATCTAACCAAAACTTACAGAACATTTCCCCCCAAAGAAATAGAATATATGCTCTCCCCTAGTGCACACGGAACATTCTCAAAGATAGACCACATGTTAAGGCACAAAACAAGTCTATACAAATTCTAGAAGACTGATATAATACTAAGAATTTCTCAGATCACAATGGCATGAAGTTAGAAACCAACTACAATAAAAAAACTCAAAAACATAGATGCTAAATCACATGTTATTAAACAATGAGTTGGTTACCAATGAGATCAAGCAAAGAAATTTAAAAATTCCTGGAAACAAATGGAAATGAAACACAACCACCCAAAACCTATGGGAACAGCAGAAGATCTGGAGTGGGAAGTTCATAGCACTACAGGCCTAACTCAGGAAACAGGAAAAAGCATTAATAAACTATCTAACCCTGTAAAGAAATGAATTAGAAAGGGGACAGCTAGGGAAACCCAGAGGAAGTAGAAAGAAGGAAATAATAAAGATCAGAGTGGAAATAAATGACATAGAGACTTAGAAAACAACAACAACCCAGTATAAAGATCAATGAATCCAAGATCTGGTTCTTTGAAAAGATAAACAAGATTGATGAGCCCTTAGCCAGACTCATCAAGAAACAGAGAGCACCCAAATAACTAAAATCCTCAACAAAATATTAGCAAATCACAACCAGCAATGTATTTAAAAAAAATCATACACCATAATGAAGTGGGTTTTATTCTGGGATGAAAGGCTGGTACAGTATTCACAAATCAATAAATGTGATACATCACATAAACAAAGATAAAACTAAGGAGAAAAAAAGCTGGGGTAGCAATACTCATATTAGACAAAATAAACTTCAAAACAAAGGCCACAAGTGAAAAAAATTCCACTTTCATAATACTAAAGGAAATGATTCAACAAGAAAATATAACCCTTGTAAACATATATGCACCCAATATAGGAGCATCCAAGTACATAAAAAACTCTTGATGGTCTTCATGGAAAAGACTGGCAGCAATACAATCATAGTAAGTGGCTTTAACACCCCACTGACATCACTGGATAGATCTTCCAGACAAAAAATTAACAAGGAAACAGAGGCCATTAGAGGAAGTAGAAAGAAGGAAATAATAAAGATCAGAGTGGAAATAAATGACATAGAGACTTAGAAAACAACAACAACCCAGTATAAAGATCAATGAATCCAAGATCTGGTTCTTTGAAAAGATAAACAAGATTGATGAGCCCTTAGCCAGACTCATCAAGAAACAGAGAGCACCCAAATAATTAAAATCAGACACGAAAGAGGTGATATAACAACAGACACCACAGAAATACAAAATATTTTAAGCAAATACTATGAGCAACCATAGGCCAACAAACTAGACAACATGGGCGAAATGCACAAATTCCTAGGAACATACCATCTTCCAAAAGTCAATCAGGAAGAATCAGAAAACCTGAATAGGACAATAACAACTGATAAAATTAAAGCAGTAATTCAAAAACTCCCAGCAAATAAAAGTCCTGGGCTGGATGGATTTATAGGAGAATTTTACCAAACATTTAAAGAAGTCAATGCAATCCCATTAAAATACCAATTCATACTTCACAGAACTAGAACAAATACTCCGCAAATTTATATGGCACCATAATTTAAAGAAGAACTAACACCTATCCTCCTCAACATATTCCAAAAAGTTTAAGATGAAGGAGCACTTCCAAGCTCTTTTTAGGAAGCCAGCATTATCCTAATTTGAAAACCAGATGAAGACAGCACAAAGAAAGAAAATTACAGGCCAATATCCCTGATGAACACAGAGGCTAAAATCCTCAACAAAATATTAGCAAATCACAACCAGCAATGTATTTAAAAAAAATCATACACCATAATGAAGTGGGTTTTATTCTGGGATGAAAGGCTGGTACAGTATTCACAAATCAATAAATGTGATACATCACATAAACAAAGATAAAACAAATGAAAGATAAAAACCATATGATC
>NW_006299394.1:1256613-1283306 GCF_000327345.1 Myotis davidii | reverse complement strand
TACCATGTTCATGGATTGGAGGAATTAACATCATTAAAATGTCCATACTACCCAATGCAATCTATAGATTCAATGCAATCCCATTAAAATACCAATTCATACTTCACAGAACTAGAACAAATACTCCGCAAATTTATATGGCACCATAAAAGACCTTGGATAGCTGCAGCAATCCTGAGAAAGAAAAACAAAGCTGAAGGGGTAACAAATATCAAACTCTGCTACAAAGTGACTATAATCAACACAGGCTGGGACTGGCACAAGAACGGGCATATAGGCCAATGGAACAGAACAGAGACCCCAGGAATTGACCCACACCATTATGGTCAATTCATATTTGACAAAGGAAGCAAGAACATACATTGGAGTAAAGACAGTTTCTTCAACAAATGGTGTTGGGAAAACTGGATAGACATGTTGAAAACATAAAACTAGACCACCAACTTACACCATACAAACATTAAACTCAAAATGGATAAATGACTTAAATGTAAGCCATGAAACCATACAAATCCTAGAAGAAACCATAGGCAGTGAAATCTCAGACATCTCCTGTAGCAGAAATTTTGCCGATACATCTCCTAGGGCCGTGGTCAGCAAACTGCGGCTCGCCAGCCACATGCGGCTCTTTGGCCCCTTGAGCGTGGCTCTTCCACAAAATATCACGTGCGGGCGCGGGTACAGTGTGATTGAAACTTCGTGGCCCATGCGCAGAAGTCGGTTCTCGGCCTGGGGGAGTCTATTTTGAAGAAGTACTGCTGATATTTGGCTCTGTTGACTAATGAGTTTGCTGACCACTGTCCTAGGGCAAGAGAAACAAAGGAAGCAATAAACAAATGAGACTACGTCAAATTAAAAAGCTTCTGCACAGCAAAAGAAACCATCATCAAAATGAAAAGGGAATCCACTGTATGGGAGAATATATTCCCCGATGATATATCTGTTAAGGGGTTAATCTCCGAAATATATAAAATAGTCAACTCAACAAAAGGAAGACAAATAATCCGATTAAAAAATGGGCAGAGGATCTGAATAGATACTTCTCCAAAGAGGACATACAGATGGCCAAGAGACAGATGAAAAAATGCTCAAAGTCACTGGTCATCAGAGAGATGCAAATTAAAAGGACAATGAGGTGTCACCTCACAGCTATCAGAATTGGCACGATCAATAAATCAACAAACAAAAAAATGCTGGAGAGGATGTGGAGAAAAGGGAACCCTAGTGCACTGCTGGGGGGAATGCAGACTGGTGCAGCCACTATGGAAAACAGTATGGAGTTTCCTAAAAAATTAAATATGGAACTGCCATGTGACCCAGTGATCCCACTCCTGGGAATATATCCTAAAAACCCCAAAACACCAATCAGAAAGAATGTAAACACCCCTATATTCATAGTAGCGTCATTTACAATAGCTAAGATTTAGAAACAGCCCAAGTGCCCATCAGTGGATGAATGGATAAAAAAGCTGTGGGGCATTTATACAATGAAATACTATGCAGTCGTAAAAAAGGAGGGATCTCGTACCCTTTGAGACAGCATGGAGGGACCTGGAGACTATTCTGCCAAGTGAAATAAGCCAGTCAGAGAAAGACAAGTATCACATGATCTCATTTATTTGTGGAACCTAATGACCAGAATGAATTGACCAACAAAATAAGACCTGAATCATGGAGGCAAAGAACAGGCTGATATACCTCCATGTGGAGGAGGGTAGGCAAGGAAAAATAAACCAAAAAACTTACTTACTTATATGCATACCCCATGGGCACGAGCAATAGGGTGGTGAAGACCTGGAGAGGGTGGGTGGGGGTGGGAGGTAAAGAGGGGAAATGGGAGACATCTGTAATACTGTCAACAATATAATTTAAAAAATCAAATTGTGTTTCCGTAGGTTCTTTATTTATGAACTTTACTTTGGGATAAAACCAGGGTTTGAGAACCATAGACTAGGGCATTAGATACAGCGCTCTCTGCAGAACTAGGGTGTAGGATAGAAAGATTGAGGGCACTAGGGTAGTTTGGGGTGCAGTGGGAGAATGGGGTGCTCAAGAATCAGCCAGCCTCAGCTGAACTGCTTTCCATCCCTTTGGTGTCATGTACAGTGAATAGCCTAGGGGATGAGCAAAAGCAAATTCAGTCCTCACAGCAAGGGGACATCGGGACCAAGCGGATGGATGGAGGGCGGGGCCCAGCTTGTGCTCACTCACCGGGACCAGCCCAGGCTGGGTACCAAGGCGTTTAGTCAGTGATGGACAGAGTGGCACAGCCGCCAGGGAAAACTTCCACGTCACTGTGTCCACCTGCACCAGTTTCCGCACAAGTCACAGGGTGCATTGTGTTGGAGAAGGATCTCCAGACAAACAAACAGCCCCACGTGGCCCCCGGGGAACACCCTCAGAGAAGGGCCCCGGGCGGGTGTGCACACGGTGCTCCCCTGGCTGCGGGAGCCAGGGCGGAGCACAGAGTGGACATAGGAGGGCGCCACCCCGGAACCCTGCTTCCCGGTCGGTCGGTAGCTGTTATGTTACTATCCGCAGTTGCTTTTGTAGGCTTACAACCTACATCTATTGGGCAGACTGCCTTACGATAACAGCAAACATTTTAAATATATTTTTAGAAATTAAATGTGGAAGATGTTCGTGGGGAGTGGCATTAACCTCCCCCTGAAATCTGAATTAAAAAGCAGGTGGAGTGAGGAAGCCCCTGGGGTCTGCCTCAGGGACGGGCCTCCAGCGAGGAGAGATCAGGAGCTGACCTGGACCCCAGCTGTTTGCATGGAAAGATGACTTTGCAGCAAGTTATTATTCACAAATAAAAAGAATTAAACAGAATCATGAATCGCTATAGTTAATTATTTTCTGGGATTAAGGAATCGGTTATAACCCTGTCCCCCTCTAATCCTGTTTTATTAATTTATATTCTTGGCAAACCCTTCCACTAAACAGATTTGAGCTCACGGTGGGGACCCAGGGAAAGGATGGGAGGTCCCTTGGGTCAAAGAGCAACATTTGCTTTAATTTGATAAAATAAATTAATGAGGGATTACAGGGCCATTGTCATAGAGCCCCCACTTTGGCCGCACCGCCTCCCCCTGGGGAGAACGGGGAGGGATGTGCCACCTCACTCATCTCCTACCAAGTCAGAGCTTTGCAGCAGCCGCCCTGAAATAGTCAGGGGTGTGCGGAGGTCTGCTCTTTGTGACTGTCAGTGTGTGTGCACGGGAAAGCGTGCGTGTGTGTGCATGTGTGTGTGTGCGTGGGGGTGCGTGTGCGTGTGTGTATATGTGCGTGTGCGTGTGTGCACATGCGCGCGCGTGCGTGTGCGTGTGCGTGGGGGTGCGCTTGCGCGCGCGCGCGTGTGTGTGTGCATGTGCGTGTGTGTGCACACACTGGCATATGGGGAAAAAATGAAGATGGCTTTCAATCTCAGAGAAGACCGCCAGGCCCCCCGTGGTCTGTTCCCCGACTTTTCTGGAACAAAGAGGAACAGAGTGTTTGCCCAGAGATGTCGCCAGCAAAGCGGTCCCGAGGTGACTGGCCCTCGTCCGTGACTCCGGCGGTGAATGCCAGCGCCTGAGCAATCCCGGTGGCTGAGCCTCGGTCTCTCTGGAGGGCGCTCGGGGTCCCTGACGGACCCTGGCCAGTGTGGCCGTCTCAGGGGTTCCTAGGAGGCTGAAGGGCGTGCAGTCTGGTCTGGCTTTTACCGAGACACCTGCATTTTCCTGGTGTGTTCGCTTCATCAGTTTAGATTTCAGTCTGATTTACCTCTGAGCTGCCTCTGCTCGGCCAAAGGCAGGTTGGAGGCCGGCTTCCCCAACGGGAGGCCCTGCTCCCCGGCTCCCTCTGCTCTAACAGGCTCCCCTCGGGCTCTGTCTGCATGTCACCTGCACCACGTGCAGGGACACGGCACCCCCTTCCCCAGGCAGAAAGACATACTCTGGTTATGAAATATATTCCTGGGTTTACAAATCCAGGTTTTAAAAAATTGAATCTTTTAAAATAAATACCGATAAGTAATTTTACAATATTTTGTGTGTGAAAAATCAGTTTTAATTTTTTGTGGAAAAGAAAGTTCTTTTTATAATAATTGGTTATGTTTTTTAAAAAATATGAAATATTGAAATCTAGATTCTCTTTCCACTTCTGTCCCTTGTGACCAGACGGCCGTGGTGTTTGGGCCTTTGGGCCACTGAAGAGGACGGAGCCCGCCACCCCCAGGTGCGGTCAGATGGAGAAGCCGCCGAGGGACCTTGCCAGACAAGAAACTCTCAATGCCGCTGTCCACGGTCTGGGCACGGCTGGGAGGATTTGGCAAAGTTGGGTTTGAACACACTCTCTTTCCTCGACCAGTTGGTGAATTTTAACAATAATAGAGAAACCTCTAGAACATGGATTTTCTAGGTTAAAAGAAATATAATCATGTATGTGCCCTAGAGTTTGCAGGGACCGCCTGAACACAGGATGTATGTTGCCCAGCTCGGGGGTGCCTGGAAGACACTTGGCAAACAGGCTCCGCGCCTCCAGCCCCCGTGGTGCCGGGGCAGCCTCCTTCGCCCTGGACCGAGCCGGGAAATGCGCGGCCACGAAGGCCGAGGCCGGGCTTCCTCACCTTTCGTGTCCCATGAAGTGAAGCGCTTGGGAAATGATCGTGTCTGTGAGGCCACGCCCGCAGGGAGGATGTGGTCAGTTCTCCGCCTCACCGGCCTGTGCACCGGGGTCCGTGGACGCCCAACCGGGACTCCGCACAGCGGCCTGGGGACAGGAGGAGGCGGCTTCCATCAGCACCTTCAAGGCTCCGCAACTTGGAAAAGGAGGCCACGGGTTTAACAAAAGCACCCTCACTGCCCACAGCAAGTGCTGCCAGAGGCTGGCCACAGGGTGCTGCCCCCGAGGCCAGAGACAGGAATTCCTTAACAGGTCCATGTGTACATGGCACTGTTTCATCACGTGTGGGACAACTCGGGGAGCCCTGGCCCACCAGGCGTTTCCTGATCTCCCTGGGCACGGATGACGTCACTGAGACTTCCCGCCCCTCTTGTTCTTGGCCTGACATTGAGGATAGCGGGACTCTGAGGGCCAACCTTGAACCCATCCACCGGCACCAAGCGAGCAACCTGCTGGGTGAGGACTGAGGCTCCTGTCCTGAAGCCACGGCTGTCGGGAGCCACTGGAGACTCAGGCTGCTCCGGGAAACGAGCTATTTCACTTTATAAAATTCATATATGGGCTGTTCAAAGTTATTTGATATTAAAAAAGGGAGAGGGAAACTCCACTGGGAGTCACAGAATGGCAATAACATTTAAATAAATTACTGAGCCTGACATTCAAATAGTTTATTTTTCAATGCCCACCATCTTTGCGGTAATTCGCAGCCATGCCCACAATGCCTCGGGCGGCCCCGTTGATGGCACCTTGCAAACGCTGCCCGCCTTGCCTCCCTCTGACCCGGGGCTCGATCCTGAGGACAGAGGACAGCGGCACAGGGGACGGCCTCTGGGCCAGGCGCCTCCGCGCTGACCCGCAGGGAGCTCTTCTCCACCGGCCAGTGACGGACAACATGTAAGAAACACTGTCCTTGGTGAGGGCTCTGGAATGGTAACATGATGGAATTTGATGAAATACAAAAATTCCCATGAAGTGACGGGAGACAGAAAATGAACTTAATAAGGACATTTTCTGTAACTTCATAGCTTAGATTTGCAAACTACAATTGGGGGCTGTTTCTTTTGTATTTTTATTCTTTTGGAAAGAGGTTCTTTTTAAACAAACTGTATGTATTGCTAGAACCTGCGTCAATTTTTAGACACAAATAATTACGAAAAACTAGCATTTTCTAAAAAACTATGATTTGTCTATATAACAAATCATTTAAAAATCATCTAAGTATCTGCCTGTCACTAATGAAAGGGCATGTGCAATTTAGAGGAAGAGATGAACAAGTTAAAACTATTGAGTTCTGTATCTCCTGAAAGCAAGCACCAGCCACTTCCTTGAATCCTTGTCCCAATTCCTCTTCAGAAACGTAGTTAGCCGTCTCTCTCAGTCACTTTCTATTTGCAAGAACCAATGTCTTTCAGTTCTGATTGAGCTCTCAGAGCCTCCCAGGCCCTGGGCTGGCGGATCTATAAGACAGGGCACCTGAGTCCCGGAAGCTCATGGGGAGGAGAGCCCCTGGCAGCCAGGTTGCCTTTGTGGCCGCCGGGTAGCACATGGGTGCACTGTGTTAGCCCCAACCCTGGAGACTACACTGCAGCAGCGAGTCTGTGTCAGGCACAGGCCCAAGTAAGCATGACTGGGTTTGGACCTAACAAGTTGGCACGGTCTCCACAAGAGAGATCCGGCGGTAGCAAGTGTGGGGACCAAGCAGAGACGTGTCCGGAGAAGTGAGCTGCGAGAGGCACCAGAAGGTCAGATTGATGAGACTGGCTCAGAGATGAGATTTCTAAGGCAGCGTGATGGATACTCCACTATCAAGGTGTAGTTTTAATCATCAGCTCATTACTTTACTTCTGATGGCTGGACTCACCTGGCAAGAAGCATTTGGTTGTGTTTCAGAACTAATAATAGCCTCCAGGGCCCCGGGGGAAAGTGACGACGTCGCGGAAAAGAGGGAGACCCGGGAAGAGAGAGAGGCCAGAATATGTGAGTGAAGACATTCGGCAAAGTGTACTTGGGGGTAGAGCGGGTGGAGGGTGAGACACTTAATCCAGCTTCTGCTGGTGTCTCTGTAGGACCAGGGGAAGCCATCCCCCGCCAATAAGCGTGTCATGGGGAGAAATGAGGATTTAAACTTAATAGCAAATAGATCCAGCGAGGCAGCTTTGCAGAGCTGCGGGGAGTTTGGTTCTTAGCCCAGAGAGAGCTTAATTGAGTCAATAATGAAATCATCAAGATGCGGCAGGAAGTGCCTCCCCGTGCCTCCTGTGCCCTGGATCGCGAGGCCTTGTTCTCATCAAGCACAGTCCACAGTGACGGCAGAATCTCCACGCACGGGAAGAGGGCTCGCGCACAGAGCTGCGCCGGACCGCCTCACGCATGCCCCTGGCTTTCTGGAGGGAAAAATAAAACAAGGAAACAGAAATAGTGAAGAGATGGAGGCACATGAGCCCCAAATATAAAATAGAAGGCACGCTTAATAGCTTTTCTCTAAATGCTTTTCAGTTAAAAAGACTGCCTTTCACATGACCTTTTGCCCCCCAATTCCACAGTAGCGATGACCAATTCTCTAGCATATTTCAGCGCTTTGCCAACATGTATTTTTAACCTCATTAGGCTCCAGACAGGAACATAAATGCGTTTGCCACAACAAGCTAAGGCTGAGGGTAATTCTGAGTTACCCCACCTCCTCCTGGTGGAGGCCCTGAGCACAAACCGCATGGGGATTCTCTAGGGGGTCACAGAGAAATTCCCCTGTAAAATAGAGACACTACCACCCTAGCCCTGAGGACAGACTGTGGCAGTGTTGTTTTTAGTAATACAGGACTGACCTTTAAAAACATTCATTTCTCCATATGTGCACTCACACCCCCCACACTGAGGACCACTCGGTGGGTTATTGTTGGGATAAACACTGCCAGTCCCTGCCATCAAGAGGGCGAATATAACCTCTTACTCTCTTCAGAAATAAGTTTCTAAATTAAAAACAGGGAAACCAAGGATTACATAGAAAATTATATCAGCAGACTAGAAAATAAGCATATTTACATATTCGCAAGTTGCAAAGAGAGTAAATTTTAAAAGTTCTCATCATAAGAAAATGATTTTGTAGCTATGGATGGTGATGGGTGGCCCTAGATTTATTCTCAATTGTAATTACCTCCCCAATAAAACGAAGGCCATTGTCATCACCCTGGGAGTCCGCTGCCATCACTGCCCTGATTTCCCTCTCCCCGCCCACTTTTGCCTATTCCATGACTTAGAGCAAATGAAAGCATGAAGTGTGTCTCACGGTGCCTGGCTTCATCACTTCCCGGGGTGAGTTTGCCACTCATTCATGCCATTGTGTTTTTCCAAAGTTCAAGTCTTAACCACTGTGTAACATTCCATTGTAGAAAGACACCAAGATTTGTTCAACAGCCAGCAGTTGGTGGATACATATGTTGCTTTACTTTTTACTATAATGGATAAATCTGATATGAACATTTGTGCTTAAGCCTCTTTGTGTACATATATTCCTTTAGGCAATAAAGCTTATGTGTCTTAGACTAAAGGTATATTCAACTGTATAAGAAAATGCCAAAGAGTTTCCAAAGGGAAAGCTATTCAAAAATTCCATCAACAGTATGTGAGGTTCCAGTTGTTCTGCCTCCTTGCCAACATTTGGATTTGTCAATCTTTCCAATTTTTGCCATTATAATGAGTGTGACATTATACCCCATTAAAGTTTTAATTTGCATTTTCTTTATGAATAACTACAGGCCCAGTGCATGAAAATTCATGCACTTGAGGGGGGGGGGGTCCCTTAGCCTGGCCTGCCCCCTCTCACAGTCCGGGAATCCTCAGGGTTGGGAAGCAACCTGGCAATAAGGGGAAAGCGATGCCCCCATCACACGCTGCTGCTGCCACTGCCGGCAGCGCAAGCCTCGACTAGCCCTGGATACCTGAGCCTCGGGCAGCCCTGGGCAGCTGGGCAGTCACCATGTGAGGCTTGCCTGTGCCTCGGGCAGTCCTGGGTGGCTGGGGGGCTGAGGGTGGGTCTGGCCACACTGCATGCCTGTTGCCCACCCTCCCCTCTTGGCGGGGCTGAAAGGACTGGGGGACTCCGGCAGGGCTGAGAGGACTGGACACCACCATCTTTGTGATGGAGTAACGGTCAATTTGCATATCCCCTCTTTATTAGATAGGATGATGTTGAGGACCCACTCACGATGCTTATTGGCCATACCTCTGTCTTCTTTCATTACATTCATGTTCAAGATTTTTTCCTAATCTTTAATAGGTTGTCTGTCTTGTTTGTCTTTTTATTGTTGAGTTGTAGGAATTTTTATATATTCTAGATATGTGCCCATTGCCACATACATCTATTGCGCATATTTTTTCCAGTCTGTGGCTGGCTTATTCATTTTCTTAATTATGTCCTTTGATGAACAGAATTTTGTAATTTTGGTAAATTCCAATTTATGTGTTTTTTTGTGGTTGTGGCTTTAAAAAAATATATTTTATTGATTTTTTACAGAGAGGAAGGGAGAGGGATAGAGAGTTAGAAACATCAATGAGAGAGAAACATTGATCAGCTTCCTCCTGCACACTCCCTACTGGGGATGTGCCCGCAACCAAGGTACATGCCCTTAACCAGAATCAAACCTGGGACCCTTGAGTCCGCAGGTTGATGCTCTATCTACTGAGCCAAACCAGTTAGGGCATGTTGTTGTGGCTTTTGATTTTTATGTCCTGTCTAAGAAATCTTTGTCTGGTTCAAGGTTGCAAATATAGTTACTTATGTTTTCTTCTTAGAGTTTTATATGATCCATCTAAAATTAATTTTTGTATATGGTGTGAGGTAGGGGGTTAAGGTTAAAGGAAAAGAAATTATGCAATCTTTAGATAATAGAAAATAAGCACATTTAATTCATCATAATTGGTCAGTTTTCAAGGGTATAGGTATGAGCAGACTGTGGCTTCTTCCAAAAGAGTGAGAACAAGAGGTCAAAGCTCACAAAGCATTTGGAAAGCTTCCAGCATACGGGCAACTGCATCATTGAATCAGTAAACTTAGAACACAAGGAATGCACTGGTGATATAAGACTTCAATCTATGTACAGTTAGGGGATTCAGCTAGCATTTCAAAAGTGACCAATTAGTGTCCAGGAATTCTTGAGAAGTAGATAGGAAAATACATTGCTAGACTTTAATTTTTGCTTGGGAAACACCTTTCCTCCAATACTGATATGAGCCATGAACCAGAAAATGCTCACAGATTTGGATACGTAACCAGAAAAAAGCAACACGAGCTGAGAGCTCAGTATCTTGGAGGGAAATTCAGACACAATGTGTGTGTTTACCTAACAACCCTCTAGATCGGCGGTTCTCAACTTGTGGGTCCCAACCCCTTTCGGGGTTGAACGACCCTTTCACAGGGGTCACCTAAGACCATCGGAAAACACATATATAATTACATATTGTTTTTGTGATTAATCACTATGCTTTAATGATGTTCAATTTGTAACAATGAAATTGGGGGTCACCACAACATGAGGAACTGTATTAAAGGGGTGAGAACCACTGCTCTAGATGAATTTCTTTAGAAACCAAGAGCTATTCGTGGGCATATGTTGACAGTTAACATCTTAATCCGCCCCAGGCTAGGAAAGCAGATGTGCAGACCACCCTGATTTTGTTCTGAAACACATTTGGGGCTATAATCTGCTCATTTTATGGGACTATGTCATCATGCTATTGTCCCCGCATGTCAGTCCCAGCTTTATCACCACCAAATAGCCTGGGTTTCTCTTTCTTCATTTTCTTAAGCCAAAACATTGCCGAAGAAGTTAGTAGAAGTTCCTCCAGTCTGCAAAGCCAGCTTCATGAAATTTAGAACCACACAGAAGAAGAATGGGAGGATCCAAGAAGTTTCCCAAAAGAGGTTCTTTTAATTGTTATGAGTGGGATACAGTTGAACCTCAAACTTAATTCATTCCAGAAGGCTGTTGGAGAAGTGATTTGTTTGAAAACTGAATCGTTTATCCCCATTAGAAATAATGTAAATTAAATTAATTCGTTGCAGACCCCCCAAATGACTCTCTGTTTTAAACTTTCTCATATATAGGACATGTCTAAAGGACTGTTTAATCTGCAAACAAACATTTCTTTTCTTACATTTATCGAGTCACCCCCTCCTCGCCTTACCATACAGGAATCACTGTCAGCCCTGGTCCAGGGGTGTTGTTAAGGTCAGTATGTGGCATCTTTTCACATATCACTGCCTCCAAAAAGCCCATCAACACAGTTTTCCTACCTCTTCAATGGCCTGTGGTCATTGTTTATGTCACAACTATAGCAACACCAGCACTCTTGATGGCCTCTTTATGTTTTAAAATTGTGCTAATCACCCATTTCACCAGCAACAAAAGCCAAACGAAAGAAAACAAGGAAAACCAGGAAAACATTCACAGCACAGTTTCCCGAGATGTTGACTAGGCAGGTTTAGTCCCAAACTGCTGGCACATTCTCTCCTTCGTTTTGGCCTGAGAGGTGCTGTTTGTCACGCTGATGTACCAGCGAAAGGGCTGTCAGGTCTAGAACTGAGGTTGTGTTTGACAACCTTTCCACAGCTGAGACATTTTTCCTGTGAGCAAAACGGTTGAGAACAGAATTGTCTGAGATGGGACACATTCAAGAACCAAGGCTTGCCTGTATTCATGCTTCAAAAACGTTGAAGTCTCTCTTAAACACAGTGAGGTGGGTCTTTACTTTGGAATGCCTGACACATCAACATGACAGTATGTGTTGTGAGCACAGCACGTAGTTTCTCAAATGTGTTTGGCCACAGAGCCACTTCTGGAATAGCACGTGCTGACATTTTCTGGAGCAGGGGCCTCTGGAACACAGTTTGAGAAATGCTGATCTAGTCTAGACCAACATTTAATATGATCCACAAGCCACCAGCTCTTGCAGCCACTAATTCCCACAGAGATTTTAATGTTTTCTAATATATTTTTCAGCCACAAAAAATGAAACCTGGCGGCCTCCACTGGCCTGCAGCCCGTCTCTGCCCCCACCCGCGGCCCGCCCGGCACGCCTGGAGTCACACTGTCATCCATTCCTTCCCCCTTGAACCTGCTGGAAGAGTTAATATGTAAATTTCAACCTATTTTTAAGGGTTATTTTCACTCAAGTGAAATCTATCAAGGAAGGAAGGTTATTTTTACAGCATACAGCCACTGCTGATCACCATGGCAACCAGCCTGCTGCAATGCAATAAAGCATCCCCATGTTATCGTAAACACAAGAGGGAAACACTGAAACCTAGAGGAAGACAATCACTGTCTGGCAAGGAACCACCCAGGACATGATAGCTGTGATGTCGTGCGACTCCACGCAGCAACCATCCCACATTGGCTCTGCTGGTGGGAGCAAAGGGGCTCAGATCCTGTGCTATTTTCATGGCTCAAGGACAAGACTACACTCATGATGTTAAACCAACATAAACTTTTTTTTCCCTTTTCTCATTTCTTAATGATAGATCCTCCCTCCCCCCAACTGGTGGGTGGAGTATGACGTACCTGCAGCCCGGAAATACCTGAGTGACTAATCATGGACTATACATTGGACCACCAATCCACACCTGCCAAATACCCTAAGCCCTTGTCCTATATGAACAATACAGTAAGCCACCAATCAGTGTGTGCTGAGTACACGAAGTCCCCACCCTTTCCCATTCCACCCCTCAAAAGGCATGCTCACCCCTGTACATGCTGCTGTCCTCCCCTTGCGTGACATCCTGGCAAGTCCTTCTCTAATAAGCCTGTAGTCCTGGTTTTAGGCCTCTGTCTGATTTTTCATTTTAGTGCCAAAGACCCGGGAGAGGTGAACGGGAGCATGGACGATCCTCAAACCTAGGCCCAAGCTTCTGACTCCTGCTCTGGCTCTGCTCGGTGGTACGGTTCTGAGTTGATTGGCCCGCTCCGGACACCTCTTGAACCCCCGCACCAGGACACGTGGGGATCTCGTCGTTTTCCTTCCACCGTCAGGCTTCAGGACTTTCCCAACGCTCTCCCTCTTTTTCTCTGGCTCCCTGTGACCTGGAGGGGCATTAGGGCCTACAGAGTTTCCCGTCTGCTCGGCTACACGTTTCGTGCTTTCTACGAAAGCCCAGGTACCTGGCCGGGAATTCTCTTCTACTCCACGGGAAAGGTCTCGGGGTGACGACCTTGGAACCTTTTCTCATCTCTCTCGCTACAGGTTGGCGGAGGGAACAGGAGGACACTCCTTGTTCCTTCCCCAGCTTCCAATCGCCCTTCCCTCCGGTCATGTGGACCTCTCAGTCTAACCCCCTCACCAATTTTTTGACCCTTGGTCTTTCTGGCTACGTCACACCAAAGAAGCTCTACCTGGTCACAATGTAAACTTGACAATGGCTCTCTGTGGCCCGGAAATGGCACTTTCAATTCCAATATCCTCCAAGACCTAGATAATTTTTGCCACCGGACAGGGAAAGCTTTTGCAATCCCTACAAACAGGCTTTCTTCCCCCCACTCCCCACCTCTGCTCTCACCCCTCGCTTTACTCCCATGTTCCACCCATCAGATCCTCCTCACAAAGTCCTCTTCACCCCCTCAAACCGAGTCCTCAGCGCCTTTCTCTGTCTTCTGACTCTTTTAACCCAACCGATCATTCATCTCCACCTGTCCAGCTCTCGCCGCCCCCCTTACAACCCTGCTATAGAATCTGCACCCCAGACTCTGCCCTCTGAGAACTCTAACCGCCCGCCTTCCCCTGTGCGCTCTCTGCAGAATCTCCGCCCCCGTGACCACCAGCAACAGAATTCACAGGTGGCTGGCCAGTTCCCTTTGTGCGAGGTTTCAGGGGGAGGGTGTTATCTGGGTAGCCATTCCCTTCTCACTCTCTGATCTTTCTCAAATCAAAAAACACCTCGGCTCTTTCTCTTCAGACACTCTTTTTCAGACCCTATTAACCAGCGGCCGCCTTCTCCCCAGTCCCTGAGAGCCCAAATCCTGAGAGCATGAGCTCCAAAAAGGGCCTTTCCCACTAACACTCATTCTCAGGCCACCCACAGACTGCCTTCCTCAACAGCCTCTTCTATTCCTGCATCCATTCTACCCCTGAAGGAGGCAGCAGGAACTGAGGCCACAGTCTGAGTCCATGTCCCATTCTCTGTGTCCAGCCTCACAGATGGAGAGGCATCTCAGGTCTTTTTCCACTGACCTAACCACCTTTCCTCCCCCCGACATATGCCAAAAACTTCAAAAATAGATACTTCTACAAACCCCTCAAAAAGACCTCGTTAACCTGACCTTTAAGGTCTCTAATAATAGAGTTGAGGAGACCCAAATCCAAAATCAAAGACGAGATCAGGCCAAGGCTGAGGCCCAGAGGAGGCCTTCCAGCTCCTAGCCACCGCTTTCAAACCCCAAACAAAGTGCCGGTCCTCCAACTGCGGGTAAGTCAGGGGCTAAGCCTCCTCCGGGCCCTGCTTCAAATGCAGCAAGGAAAGACAGTGAGCCAAGTCCTGCTCAAACCCGAGACCCTGCCTGGGCCCTGCCCATGGTGTGGAAGGGAAGGCCACTGGAAATCAGACTGTAGTCTGGCCTCCGGGTCAGGCCTTAGTCAGTCCAGCATGGCCGCCCTCTGGATCCGGTTTGGAGCTCCCAGACCTCCTGGGACTGGCCACCGAGGAAACTGCCCAGGCCCGGACAGGGCCCTGCAGACTGACATCACCAGGACAGAGCCTCAGGTAACAACTATGGTGGCAGGTAAGCCGATCTCCTCTTTAATTGACACTGGGGCCACTTATTCTGCCCTTGCCGAATTCACTGGGACCCTGTCCCCTCCTCAGTGTCTATTATGGGGGTTGACCGATCAGTCTCACAGCCATTAGCCATCTCACCTCTACACTGCCTCTTACTAAATTCCCCCATTCACTCTTTTCTCATTCTACTTCGGTGCCCGGCCAGGGCTACCATGCATCCCCTCATAAAGCCCAGTTGTCCCAAACCACAGTCACCTACCTCAGTCACTTTCTCACCCAACAAGGCCCAGCCATTCCTGGGACTGTAAACTCCTTATCTCCTTATCTCCTTTATGACTGTCCCCTCCTCTGAACAAGAAATCTTCTCCTTTCTCAGGCTCACTGGGTACTCTCGCCTCCAGGTACATAACTTTAGTCTTCATGCAAAGCTCCTCTATGACGTGACATGGCGAAGGGCCCCCTCACTGAGCCTTTAGATCCCAAGGCCAACATCCTCACTCCCTTTAACTGCTCTGACCCCAGCGCCTTCTCACCCCGACCCCTCCCCAACTCCACCCTTCCCAAGGAGCAACTTCCTTGACTGCTCAGGCTTACTTACAGTCAGGCTATTATCAGAAACCGAGCTCATTATCTCCCCAACCTTAGCACGTTATCTCTAAGGAAAATATGCATTATCTCTAGGAAAAATGCAGCAGTTTTAAAATCCAAATGGCTAGAGGCTTGGGAATTCTCAGGCTCACTGGGTACTCTCGCCTCCAGGTACATAACTTTAGTCTTCATGCAAAGCTCCTCTATGACGTGACATGGCGAAGGGCCCCCTCACTGAGCCTTTAGATCCCAAGGCCAACATCCTCACCCCCGTTAACTGCTCTGACCCCAGCGCCTTCTCACCCCGACCCCTCCCCAACTCCACCCTTCCCAAGGAGCAACTTCCTTGACTGCTCAGGCTTACTTACAGTCAGGCTATTATTTGCTAGACATGTTTTAATTTGCCTGCTCTTAGTAGATATACTTTCTTGAAACTAAGAGAAATACTTAATGGAAGGTCTGAGGCATGGTTATGCATTTTTGAAGGACACAGAAAGAAGGTTTGAAGGCTAATTTGAAAGTGCGAAATTTGTGAAGGTTGTGTATGTGATGAGAAGGAAAAGAGAAATGTTGGAAGAAAGAAAGAAAGAAAGAAAGAAAGAAGAAAGAAGTTCTAAATTAACTGTTTAAAAAAATTGTAAAAGGGCCATTTTACTCTGAGCAAGAAAGTGAGGTATCAGTCTCCAAGCCTGGCAGGACAAGGGTGCTGGATACTTCTTAAGCCAAACCAGAATATTCAGAAAAACAGCAGGGATTAAGGTTCAGTAAAAATAAAAAGTTAAGCCAGCACAGTGTCTTACTTCTTATCCAACCATCCAGGTCTCTGGCTTCCACTGCTCCTTTCCTTCCTATTCTCTTTTCCCTTGGATAACAGCCCATTCTAACATTCCCTCCCAGTTTCACTGCAATCCCTATCTCTCTCAGGCTCACCAAATGCCTCCCACCATCCCTGAAGAAGACTCAGCACCACCATCCAGGACCTGATGACCCCTCACGCCTCACAGGCTCAATTCTACCATCTCCTGCATGCATCCTGGAGGACTGGTCCTGGTGGCGAACGCGATCTGCTTCCCCAGAAGACTTACACTCATGGATAGTAAATCTTATCTGGCAAGGGACCCTCCAATTTTTTACTGCAGAATAAGCTCAGGTTTTCAAATTCCTTTTGTATGTCTCGCCTCCTCACCGTAATCCTCCTACAGGCAGCTAACAATGAATGCACCAATGAAGGTTTTGGATCTTTTCAGGTGAAACGGATTTGGGATGATGAGGGAGTCATCAATTCTACTATAATTGTCTTTATCAAAACTATATTAATCCCCGACCTATCCCTCCCCCACTAAAGGACATTCTCTCTCGCCCTACGAACCCTGGACCTACTCCGTTGCCCACCCTCATCAACACAACTTTCCATCTACTCTCTAACGTCAATCCCTCGTTCTCTACCTCCTGCTGGATTTGTCTGTCGAACCCTCATCATAGCCACTCCAATCCCAACCTATTGGACCACTAACTTAACTCTTACCTATACCAGACCTCAATGCACCCTATACAACATCTCTCTCTTTAATATGGAAAACACTACCTGTTTAACAAATACCTTTCAAACCACTACCTCAAGTACTCCTGCACCTTACTACTGTGCACAATCTATAAATTTATCCCCTCCCTTAGCCTGCCCTCCAACAGGTATTTTTCTCCTCTGTGGGACTACAGCCTACACCTGTGTCCCCCGGGACCTGTCACATTCGCTCTGCCTTTGTCTTCCTAACCCCCAATCTTTCTATCAGAACAGAGGGAGAACTTGAATCTTCTCTTCATCTTCTCAGGTCTCGCCACGAAAGGGCGGCCCTTGTTCCCCTCTTAGTGGGTACGGGAGTTCTCACTGCAGTAGGGACAGGCGTAGGAGGCATTTCCTCCTCTGTTCATTTCTACCAAATTGTCTGCTGAATTTTCAGAGGATATCTCCAGCATTGGCAATTCCCTTGAATCCCTTCAAAGGCAGGTAGACTCCTTAGCAGCAGTAGCCCTACAGAACCGGCATGCTTTAGATCTCTTGACAGCAGAAAAAGGGGGTACCTGTGTCTTTCTTGGGGAAGAATACTGCTACTTTGTAAATGAATCAGGAATTGTCAAAGATCACATTAAATCCCTCCGGGACAGAATTGACCAAAGGACATAACTAGCTAGCAGGGGGATATGCCATCTTTGGCTCACTTACTCCAAGGCTCCTCCCACTCTTAGGCCCACTGGTATTTATTCTTTTAATTTTGCTCTTTGGCCCCTGTCTCATTTGCTGTTTCACTAGTTTTTTACAGAACAGAATGCAGGTGTTTGCCAACCAGAAGGTGGGGGAGATCTATCTGGCCTTGAATTCAGAACCTAGAGACACCTATGTCACCAGAATCTTTGAGACCCCGGGTAGATGCCCCTGACGACATCCCTGCTAGGCAGGAAGTAGCTACGGAGGGACTATCGCCCCCTTCCCTGCCGGACTCTCAGGAATTTTTACTATTACCAGGTTTTTGGTCTCTGTCTGATTTTTCACTTAAAACATGAAATGGGCTTAGAAACTAGAGAGAGTAGGGAGGAGCTAAAAATACCCACATCAGGCTGGTTTTCCTTGGGGCAATATTTCATGTTGGCTGTAGAATTATAAATAGAAAAAAAGAACTGTCTGCAGTCAGAATTATTTTATACTAGAGGCCTGGTGCATGAAATTCATGCCCAGCCTACAGCCTCCTGCAGTCCAGGAGCCCTCAGGAGATGTCCAACTCATGGCTTAGGCCTGCTCCCTGTGGGAGTCGGACATCCTTAGCACTGCCACGGAGGTGGGAGAGGCTCCCGCCACCGCTGTTGCCCGGCTTCTGGCTGAGCAGTGCTCCCCCTGTGGGAGCACACTGACCACCAAGGGGGCAGCTCCTGCATTGAGTATTTGCCCCCTGGTGGTCAGTGCACATCATAGCAACTGGTCGTTCGATCATTTCATTGATTTGCATATTAGCCTTTTATTATATAGGTTAGCTTCTCCTCTCTTAACTGTATTTTACTAGAGTTATTGGTAAATTACAAGTGGACAAAAGCAGAGCCATGTTAACAATTGTGAAGTTAGAATTCTGTGAGCTCTCTGGTTCGTGTGAACCCTGGTGTCGAGAGCATCAGAAGACAAAAACACTGAGGCAAGTGAAAAGCTAAGGGTTTCTGTGCCTATATCGCAGATTAGGGAACTGGGCCCATGAGTGTTTAGGTTACAGAGAAAGTGAATGCGGACCATGGCAGAATTGTAAACACGCACTAGGCCAAGGGTGAAACGATGAGGAAAACAAGCCTGCATGTATCTCCAGGCCAGTGTTTCCTGCCCCATAGGGTCCTGTCTCCTTAGGAACCAGGGAGGGTGTCTGCAGCGATGCTCTGCTCTGAGCGCTGTGACCTGGCCTGGAGGCCACAGCACACCCTGCCAGGCATTCGCCGCCCTGGCATGTGAGCTCAGCATGGGGCAGGGTCCCATCCTCCGGACAGTGGCGCTGGGTGTGGGGTGACAGCCTTCACTGTTGCATAGGACCAGGGGGGACTGAACCCAATGCAGCTCTGTACCCTGCAGCCTTCCTGGGGCGGCCTCTCACCCCCGTTCACTCACCTCCGGCCACTCTGTGACCCGACGGGATGGGAATGCCTCCAGCAGTGTTTCTCCCAGGCACACACTCGCACACAGGAACCACCTGCTTTGAAGGTGCGCACTTTGTTCTGGCCGCACACTGGGGTTTTCTGCATCTATTGTAACTCAGTTTCTTGGCAAAGCTTGAATTTGAACACTTCCTACAGTTTCAAACAGTCCCTCCTCTTAATTCAGGACCACTCACCTCGGGCCGACCTCCAGGCACCCTGGTCCCCCCACCCCTGCAGCGGTTCACTGCTCGTCTCCCAGATCAATATTTCCTGCCTCCTCCCCACATCGCAAACCACCACGAGTTCTCTGCCCCTCATCTCAAAGCTGACACTCTCCTGTTTCACTAAGAGACAGAAGAAATGAACTGAGAACGTCCACGCTCCCAGCACACACACCTCTCTGCCTCCCACCCACATGGACATGGAGAGGTCTGCCTCCCACCCTCGCTTCTCCAGAGCCTTGTCTCCCTCCACAACCTGGACCTGCCCGTCCACTCCCCAGACCCTGCTCTTCAGCATCACCCTCTCTCCCGTGGCCCTGGCATTGTGTTTAGTCGGCTGACCAGTCACACACGCGGTGGCTGTCACAGTGTGTGGTCATTTCCAAGTCTGATTTTACAAAGAGAGAGACGAATAATGCCAAGTGGGGACTTGGGCCTGTCACATGAGCGGGCTGTCCCTCTCAGCGCTGTGTGGCACCCGTGCCCTGTGTACACGTCCAGCTCATACACGAACATGTCTGGCGTTCTCTACCCCAGAATTTACTCCTAAGTTCTAGGGACAGAAATCAGGTGTGTGCTCCTTGTTCCGATCCGAGCTCCCACAGACTGGTCACGTGGTGTGGTGCCTGCCATTCACCTGGAATCCTAATTGCAGTTCTCAGCCCTTTGCCCGCTGTGTCTGCCCTCGCCTCCCATTCTGGCACATCCAACAGAGTCTGTTCCATGTAACCACGTGATTACACATGATAGGGACTTGCCGATGAATGGGGTGCCCTCCCCGGGAGCCCATGCAGACCCTACAGGATCATGTATATTCAGGACTTGGGAGGCTGGAGAGCACCATCCAAATGGAATTGTTCACCCACCACGCCCCGCGCCTGCTTCTCAGCCCCCCTCCCTCTTGCACAGGTGTGAGCGCAGGCCGTGCCTTCAGGGACTGGCCGTGACTCTCGGGGAAACGCCTGTGCATGGGGCACAGGAAGGCAGGCCGCCACCGGCTCTCCAGGTGCAGGGCACTTCTGTCACCCAATTGCCAACAGCAGCCACGCAGCTTCTTTCCTGGGAGGCGGCACAGGAGGCTGTGTCCGCAGGAGGAGGGTCCTGAGCAGCAAGGGGATAGGAGATGCGGCCGCAGCAATAGACCCCGGAGCAGACCTGCTAAGACAGTTGGCCTGAGCCTGGCTCAGAGCTCTCCCTCTGCCCTCCCAACTGGGGTGGGGTGGGGGATGTGTGTGTCCAGGACACGGAACCCGCCAGGTCGGCGAGGTCTCACCTGGGGGATAGGTGACCACATCCAACCGCAGGCGACTAAGGCATGAGATGATGAAGTGGACGCTGCTCTTCCATGGTGGGGCCTCACCTCTTCTTCGGGGAATGGACAGTTTGTCTGGAAAGCGTGCATGCTCCTTAGCACCCAGTAAAATTGGGGATAATTTTACAGTTGGGGGACCTACACACCTACCGTGATTCCCTGGGTCTGAGTTTAAATTATTGCAATCGCAGTCTTGTGACTGGTGTAACCCGGTTTACCAGCTCACCGGCTGCCTGGCATCAGTCCTGCCTCCCTCCCGCGCTGGCCAGGACACGGACAACTTGCTGTGGGGGAAGTTCAAGGTCAGACTGAGAGGTTTCAGTGAACAGTTGCTGCTGAAGACCCAGGGCAAGCTCCGCGGGACGCCTGCAGAGCTCCGTCTGCGGCCCCAGCACGCCCGCTCCCAGCACTTCCCCCGAGGGCGTCTCTTTTCTGGTTGGGTGTCCGCATCGTGTCGCTTTCCCACATCCCACGCACATTCCTGGCACATCGGGGTGTGGGGACAGCCATCGCCCTTGATGTGTGGCTTTTAGATAAGACCTTAACATCTACGTATTTATTAAGAATTTTACATAAATACTCGTGCAATTTCTACAGCTGACGTGGAAGCATGTGAAGACTGGATGGAGCACAGCTCACTGACTGTTGCCACGCACTTCATGTTACAAGTGCTCAACATGCATGCTAATTGAGTCAGAAGTTTTTGTGGTCACATGTTAGGTTTGGACAGTCTAAGCCAGGGTCCATCAAACTACTGCCTGGTCCAATGCAGCCACCCATGTCTGTAAGTGCCCTTGGAAAGACACCCCTGCTCAGTAGTTTACATGCTGCTAGGACTACACTAGGGCCACACTAGGGCCACACTAGGGCCACTCTAGGTCCACACTAGGGCCACACTAGGACCACACTAGGTCCACACTAGGGCCATTCTAGGGCCATGCTAGGACCGTTCTAGGGCCATGCTAGGGCCACGCTAGGACCACATTAGGACCACACTAGGGCCACACTAGGACCACACTAGGGCCACACTAGGACAACACTAGGGCCACACTCGCTCCCTAGCTATACACCTAAGGAGTTGTGACAGTGGCTGTCTGCCCTGCAGGACTGAAAGAGTCACTGGCTGGTCTTTGACAGAAAATTTTGCTGAGTGCGATGGATAGAGAGAGAGTGTCATCATATAGAAGAGTGGTTATTGCTTTGAAGACTCCCAGCCTCGTGGAGCGGAACCCATGGGAAGGCTGTCGGGTTGATGAAAAAGTCCCCTTACTTTATTCATTAGTGGCCGCGACCCTCCTCGGCGCCTGCAACCCGCCAGCCACTGCCTCATGCTGCGGACTGCAGTGCCCGCACGCCGCCTCCCGCTGGCGGGAGCCCGAGAGTAGGCAGCTCCATGACAGAGCCCTAAGGCCGCGAGGAGAGCACAGGGCAGTGGCCTGGCTGACGTGCAGCAGGACCCTGACCCAGCACCTCTGAAAGCAGGCGTGTTCTGGGGGCTCCCCTGGAAAGTGAGATCAGTTTTAATATTTACTTAATCTGATATGTGCCAAATGTCACCACTCAGCTTGTAATATGAATAAGATATCCTGCATTACTTTTTCAGACTAAGCCTTTGAAATTTTTTCTTTTCCCCTCACACCTGCCGCCCACTCTAAATGAGAGCAAGTCCCGAGGCCACCACCCTGACCGCTGCTGTGGGAGCGAGTGTGCCCGCCGGCTGGAGAGGCTGCCTGAGTGGGGCGAGCCTGGCCCCTGGTTCATGAGAGAGGGCGGCCAGGCGCAGAGCAGGGGGTGCGGCAGGATGGAGGCAAGCCTGGGGCTTGAGGAGGCTGGCACCTGCGTGTCCAGGGGAGACGAAGCACTTGAGGCAGGGGCGGGGACCCGGGTCACAACCGGTCTGTCGGGGTCTGATGGGAGCCATGGGGGCTCGGAGCAGGAGCGTGCCCTCCCCCGGTTGCTCTTTAAAGCCACTCCAGCTGCTACATCTCCCCTGCATCTCCTGGGACAAGGACATACTGAGGGCTGCTTTGGTGGCCCAGGTACAAGGAAATAGTGACTTGGGTAGTGTGCCATGTTCTATGGGTTTCAGAACACAAACACACCCCAGGCATCACTGGCGAGTGTGTGTAAAGCGATCAGCACCCTGCCTGCCGATGGCGCTCGGTAATTTTGCCTGTTACTAAGACCTACACCTGTTACTAAGACCTACACCGTTACTAAGATCTACACTGTTACTAAGATATACACCATTATTAAGATCTACACTGTTACTAAGATCTACACTGTTACTAAGACCTACACCGTTACCAAGATCTACACTGTTACTAAGACCTACACCGTTACTAAGATCTACACTGTTACTAAGACCTACACCGTTACTAAGATCTACACTGTTACTAAGACCTACACCGTTACTAAGATCTACACTGTTACTAAGACCTACACCTGTTACTAAGATCTACACTGTTACTAAGACCTACACCGTTACTAAGATCTACACTGTTACTAAGATCTACACCTGTTACTAAGATCTACACTTGTTACTAAGATCTACACTGTTATTAAGATCTACATCGTTACTAAGTTCTACACCGTTACTAAGATCTACACCTGTTACTAAGATCTATAGTTACTGAGAACTACACCATTACCGAGATCTACACTGTTACTGAGATCTACACTGTTACTGAGAACTACACCATTATAAAGATCTACACTACTAAGATCTACACCTGTTACTAAAATCTACACCACTATTAAGATCTACACCGTTAGTAAGATCTACACCTGTTATTAAGATCTACACCTTTACTAAGATCTACACTGTTACTAAGATCTACACCGTTACTAAGATCTACACTGTTACTAAGATCTACACCATTACTAAGATCTACACCGTTACTAAGATGTACACCTGTTGCTAAGATCTACACCTGTTACTAAGATCTACACCATTATTAAGATCTACACCGTTACTATGATCTACACAGTTACCAAGATCTACACTTGTTACTATGATCTACACTTGTTACTACGATCTATACCTGTTACTAAGATCTACACTGTTACTAAAATCTACACCTGTTACTAAGATCTATACCTGTTACTAAGATCTGTACCTGTTACTAAGATCTACACTGTTACTGAGAACTACACCATTATAAAGATCTACACTGTTACTAAGATCTACACCTGTAGGCCCTGCCCGCCCAGTGCAGTGCTGGGACCGCCACTTAACGGCTGCTCCCGCTGTGTCGGGGAATCTGGCTGCTTGATTTTGGTGAGAAAGAGACTGAACAACTTCTTCACCTTGTAAGGAGTGGTTGGGGCCCCACACAAAGTGCTGGTGGCCTGGGCATGGTCAGGGGGACGCTCCAGATTGGAGTAGCTTGGTCAGCGCCAGAGCGCCCTGGCGGTGCTGGCCTCTCCACCACCTCTGCTACCTGCGCTGCCCACCCAGACGTGGTCTGAGCGCCCTGAGGACTGCAGCAGTGCCCCAGTCAGCGACAGGAGCTGCGTGGTTCTCCGTGGGGAATTTCTCTGAGAGCGAAGCCAAGCGCTTGGGCGATAGCAGTGGAACTGACCTGTATGGAGAGAGACTGGTCATTTCAAAGTCAACACGGTGCGTCTTCAGAGCCGGGTCACTCTCAGGACTAGAAACGCAGCGACTGCTGTCAGCTGCCTCACCTAAGCGCCACCCTGACGGGCACCTGCCTGCCCTGCCAGGGCAGTCAGAGGGAAGGTACGCTCCCCATGCTGCCCACTGCCTCTGCCATCTGGGGACACCGGAGGGGGATGGAGCAGCTTGGGCAGGGGGGTGCCGGGAACGGGGCCAGGAGCTTGGGGTCCCTGCGGTCCAGGCCAGGGGACCGGCGCCAGCGTCCCCCAGCAGCTCTCGCAGTGAACATGAGAATGGACTACATTCATTTCACTAAACATGCATTAACCATGTGTGAGGCACATGCAGGATGATAAATAACACAAGTCCCCACTTAAGGAATTCCTGTTTGGAAGGAGGGAAGAAGTGTGGGGACAGAGAGTAGGGTGGGCGAGCCCTGGCTGGGGGGAGGGAGCTGCATCCTGTGTTTTGAAGAAAAAGTAACGTTTTTCAGTGGACAATGAGAAGACATTCCTACTTAAACATGCATGACGAGCTCACAGAAAGATAGGGAAAAGATACACGTTTAGCAAAAGATTTGCTAAAAGATTTTAACGGGAAAGCAGCGTTCAGGGCCGGTGACTGGAGACTTTGCAAGGGGCGTGTCAGCAGATGTGAACAGCTACCTTGTGGCGCAGGAAATACAAGCCATAGAACAGTTATCGTTTCGTCTTTATCTGGGGGTAACATGATGATTTGATAAAACGGGGCATCAACGTGCTCAAAGTCTGGGCTTGCACTTGGCTCTCCTCACACCCTGCACCCCCTTTTCCCATTCTCTGCTCTACATGCCTTTCCCCCTGCGTTTTCCTCTGCTCTCCTACCAAGATAGAAATAATGTCGCAATGGACAGCAGCGAAACTACTACAGTATTGAAAGAGAACACAGAGACTCTCCCTTCTGTGCCTCGGCTAACGTGGGGGAGCTGCTCTTTACAGACACACAGTGACGTGGAAAGCCTGCTCTGGCTTTCAAGGCAATTGAGCCATTGAGATGAGTTCATTTTAAACCAGAAACATGAAGATATTAGCTCATCTGCTAGAACATTCATGCCTCGGGAACGTGCCTTCCCTCCATGGAGACATAGTCTATATGCACTTGCTGCTTTTTTTGTTTTTTTCTTTTCAAGATATTCCTCTGAGTGAAGAAATCCTGGTTTTGTCCTTGTTGTTGCTATTTTAATTTCTATGAAATCCTGTGCATCTAAACCATCCATCACTTCTTGATTATCATCAAAACATTAGGGACAGTCCATTAGGAACCCTTAGAATGAGGGCCACCCAAGGGCTTGCTCAGGGTGGCACTGTGGGGTCCCGAGAGGGTGTCACCACGCCAGGCGGCCTGCCTGCCGCCCCCTTGCTCTGCGACCTTCGGCAAGATGCTTCCGTCTCCTGGACACTCCATCTTCCCTGACCCCGAGGGGCTGGGCTCAGTCCGCCTGACTGATCTTAAAGGCCAAGACGCAGTGACGCCCTGGCCGGTGTGGCTCGGTTGGGCGTCATCCCATGCACTGAGTGGTGCCAGGTTCAATTTCCCGTCAGGGCACATGCCCAGGTTGTGGGTTCAATCCCAGGTTGTGGGCTCAATCCCCAGTAGGGGGCATGCAGGAGGCAGCTGATCCATGTCTCTCTCCTTCTCTCTTTCGCTTCTAAAATCAATAAAAACATATTTCAAAAAAACCAAACACACAATGACAAAGGCCTGTGGGTTTTCTCTGTGGAATTTCTAGCCACCGAGATGTTTCATGGAAACGCCCTGTTGATCCCGCAGGTCCCCAAAGCAGCCCTGCCCCTGAGGTTCCCTGGAGCCCCCTCTGTCCCTGGGTCACGGAACACCAAGTCTGGCCATGATCGGGGAGACCCCGGCATCTTAGGGTCAGTTAGCAGCTTACATAAGCAAACCCCATAAACCGCCGGGGCAAACTCCCATCCATCTGCAATGTAGTTTTCAAACGCTTAGCTAAAGGTCAAGGGGGAGGAAGAGGAAGAGGGGAGGGGCCGGTGCCAGCGAGCTGGAGATCAAACAGGGACGATCCTGCTTCAGAACTGAAGTTGGCTTTTCCATCATCTGCCCTCACGCTCACCCAGCACCCGGAGGTCAGAGACTCTGACCTCTCAGTGAGGCGATGTGTCCGTTTGTCTCACTCAGGCTCCTGTGGGCCCTGGGGACACTCGGGGAGGGAAACAGTCTTTATTCCAGCCTCTGCAGGCTTTCTCCCGCTGCCTTCTTTTATTCAGTGAGTGGGCTTTTGCTGAGCAGAGGAAATGTGTACGTTAAGGTTCATCTTGAATCGTAAGGCATTTAAAAGGATGGCTAATACCACTTTCATATTGAATTATTAGACGGTCAGGCAGCAGACACGGCCCTCCCCACCTCTCCGCGGAGGGAGGCGCATCACAGGCTGTTCACCGGGAGCCAGGCCCATGGGGTCAGCACCCCGACGTGAGGCAGGAGACGGGTTCCAGGCAGGGTCTTCGGCAGGACGTCCCCCCTCTCCTCCTCCCCCCGAATAGTACTCCTATGCACCCGACTCAGAAGGCCCTTCGATGGCAGGGCTTTCGGACACTGGGGTCCCAAAGTTTTCAAACACTGCCCAGCTTTTTCCCTAAAGGAGTTTTCAAAGACACATGATCATCTTCAAACCGAAGCCTCTTCATTAAATACACATCCTTTTTCTTCTCACCTTTTTATTATGGTTTTTAAATCATAAGTTTATGTACATACCCATCATTTCCTTAAACTAACAGTGGAAAGGGAAAAAAGGTGCCTGCAGCTTCTAGTGCACAAACCCTCCGGCAGGGCCAGTGCCCACAACCC
>NW_006299394.1:1255426-1256523 GCF_000327345.1 Myotis davidii | reverse complement strand
TGCCGGTTCTATCCCAGGTTAGGGCACATACAAGAATCAACCAATGAGTGCATAAATAAGTGGAACAACAAATCCATGTTTCTCTTTCTCTCCCTCCCTCCCTCCCTCTCTCCTTTCTTCCCTTCCTCCCTCCCTTCCTCTCCACAGCAGACAGGCAGTCTGAAAGCCGCCCACACTCCAGGTGTCCCCATGTGTCCCCTGAGCACCTGTGTGCCCACCACAGGCTGGGCTGCCCCTCCCTGCACACTGGGCAGTGCCTCACAGTAACAACAGTCTGCGGTAACAGTCACACTGCGGCCGCCAATGTTTCCCATGTGCTGGCTGGGCTAGAATTTCAGATATAATTCCACTTAACCCTTAGCACGGCCCTTTGAAATGCTAGTGCATCCTATTGTCTCGGTTTATAGATGAGGAAACTGAGACCAGCAAAGGTGGAATCATCATCAAGGTCAGGAAGCCAACCCCCAAAGGTGTGGAGTTAATGCAGGTCCCTCTGACTCCAAACCTCTGTTCTCTGTCCTAGAACAGTGTTCTCCAACACCCGGTTTGTGACCTGCTCGTGACTCATAAAATTAGATTTAAAAGTGTCAGAGAGGGGTAGCACAGGGAGGGAGGGTCAGCATTGCCTCACATGTTTACTTTAGTGTGTGCGTGCGCGCGTGCGTGTGTGCGTGTGTGTGTGTGCACACGCTGGGATGTGGGCCACATTTCAGTCAGAAGGAGTGGAAAACATCCGCACTCTTATACTTTCTCTACATCCGATTGACCCCTGAGGGTAGGCGCTCAGTGTTTTCTGCTGTTGTAGCTCAAACTCATGGTTGATGTTAAGAAATGTTCTTGCTGGAGATGCTATTTTACATCAAAACCTCACTGCACGGCAGTCTGGGGGGCGGGGGCAGGGTCTCACCGGAATGGTGACGTGACAATTATGACACCTGCCTTCCAACCAGGAGGGGTGCAGAGACGAGGCTGTCTTCCCAGCGTGGGCCCCGAGGGGCTCCGGGTCCCAGCTGGGCCGGGCCCGGGTCTCCCTGCGGCCAGGCAGAAGGCAAGGCGAGGGCGGGAGAGCTGCTGACCCGGGGCTGGAGCAGGGATGT
>NW_006299394.1:1229967-1255385 GCF_000327345.1 Myotis davidii | reverse complement strand
ACGCAGCGGGGAGCGGGCGCGCTAGCAGGTGGCGGCGGCGGTCTGTTCTCTGTTCTCTGTTCTCTGTTCTCTGTTCTCTGTTGTTTGCCCGTTGACCTCTGACCCGTTGGAAAGTCCCGTATTTCAACTGCCTTCAGGAGGCCAGCGGAGGGAGGACGTGCTGTTCCCATTGTTGGTTTGTTATCAAAATAGCATCAATTGTTTCTTTTTCTGTTTCTTAACTTGCCCTTTGTGAGAAGTGTGGAAAATGCGGGAGTGTAAAGGCGATGTGAGTCACTGACTCTCCGCACCAGATGCCACGCCATCGCCACGCTGCGTGCTGACTCCTGGCTATTCTGACCTGCGTGTGCGAGCGTATTGCTATTGGTCACAGTCCACGCACAGCTTTGTAGCCTGCTTTTCTCTGAACGTTACTTTCAAGTATTTCCAAGTCTTTTTCTTTGATTTTAAACAGTCTTTTAAAAATGTGGTTTTACCAGCCCGTGTGGAGCTGAATCACAACATTTTAAAATAAATTCACGGATGTTGAACACGTGTCACCTCTGCTGCAGGGGAGGGTCTCGTCCACTTCTATTCGATTCACTCGCACAGTTTCCAGGTGAATTCCAATATGTCTTCTCGCCTCTGACCTGCGCCTCCTCCCATCCTCATCCTCGGCCAACAGCCCTGCCTTTCATTTCGTTAAAAACCCCAATGGAGAAGGGCTCTGCGAGCCATGGGGCTCACCTGCTTCCTGGCATCGCCTGCCCTTTGCCTGTGCAGACAGAGCTGTCTCCATCCTGATCTGGCTCAGCCCTCCTGCCCACGGGGGATTTCCCTCTGGCCATTCTCTGTTGCCAGTCCACCCTGTTGTCTCTCTCCTAGGTCACCCCATCTTGCTTAATAACAAATCTGGGGAATGCAGTCATTCCTCTTTTGCAGATGTGGGAATAGAGGCAGTGGGTTACTTTGGAACTTCATGGCTGAATCACGGTATCTTTCCCTGCTGTACTGGTTAGCTTTTGCTGCATAACAAGCATCCCCACAATGTACAGACTTGACACAGTATCCCTTTATGTAACTCAGGGTTCTGTGGATTGACTGGGCAGGTCTCGTGTGGAGGTCAGCTTGGCTGTTTGCTACTGGGCTCGCTGGTCAGCAGCAGACCAGACCCAGGATGGCCCCACTCTGGCGTCGGCCGGTCAGTAGGCTGTTGGCAAGCGGCTGGTTCTTCTCTCTCCAGGGCATTCACTTGGGCCGGAGGCTCTGTCACCGTCATGTTTATGTGGCTGCAGATACACAGTCAGCATTAGGGTTGCCCCCCATATATGCTGAAAATGTATTAATATGTAGGAGATATTTTGAATGTTCATTTTGTCCATCTCCTGAGGTGGAGGGCCTGCCCGGGGAATCCAGGTGACTGCAGATGCTTGGAGCCCTCGGGAAGCAGTGAGCACCCGGGAGCTGGCTAATCATGGCATCACTCACTGAGCGTGGGAAGGGGATCCCCAGCACCGGTGACCTGGTTTCCTGGAACAGGGATAGGACTGGCGATGGGGACTGTTTGGTGGCATCAGCCTCGCTAGGAGCTGCATCGTTCCGGCATCTCTCCAACCTCACAGGCTACGCCCCAGTGTGGCTCTGACCACACACCTGACACCTGGTCCACGTCGCAGGAGGCAGCCTTCATCGCTGAAGCTGCGTGTCGCCTCTGTGAGTCACCTTATAATGAGGGTGGCCCCATCTCTCACACACACTCCTGACCCACCGAGGGACGAGGAGAAGCGTGTGCAGTGTCCATGGTAGCTGGGGACTCGGGATGGCACGAGAGCCGCCTCTCCCACAGGAGCCTCGCCGCCCCTGCTCTGCCTGTCCCTGGCGCTGTTTCCCTGGCAACCGAACAGCCTGGTGTGTCCTGGAAGTCCTGGCCAGTTGCTACAGAAACCCCAGGGCCTGCTAAGCAAGCCCTGGGAAACCCCCCAGAAAGGCGGCAGAGCCATCCATCCACGCTCCCCTGGGGGTGCCCAGCGGCTGCCTCACTGCGATGAGCGGCAGTGGGCACGAGTGCAGCTGGCAGGGTCTGCCCAGCCCTGGCTGCAGCCCCCGTCCCGCACCCCCCTGCACAAACATCTGACACTGTCCTGTGACCGGGTTCCTTTCATTATTGTGGGGGCGGGGACAGCTGGGGTTCAGAGAGCTCCCCAACTGGGGAAGGAGACACAGTTTGGAGGGAAGCCGGTTGTCCACGCCCCTCAACTTCCAGCCAGAGGTGGTCGGAAACTCACTCCTCTGACACGTCACCGTCTCTGGTGGAAGCCATTTTCACAGTCTCACTCTTCTTATCTCAGCAGAGTTGCTTTTATCAACTTCAGCCACAGGTTTAATCATGGGGGTGGGGGGAGACTCCCACTAAACTTCCAACTCCCGGGCTCCGTCCCAGAGAAGCCCTCCCCCCCATCTCCCATGGGGAGCCTGTCCCTTTAACAAGAGGCGCAGCAAGGGCAGTCACATCTCCTCAGCCAGCCCTGGCTTCCTGGGCTGACCAAGGGGCCTTCCCATTTCCTCAGGGACTGTTCTGACCGCCACCACCTTCCTCCAGCCTACGCCTTCCCTCTGCTCGTACCCTGTCCTCATGGCAGCAATGACCTCTGTCCCTGTCCTCACGGCAGCGGATGACCTCTGTCCCTGTCCTCATGTCAGCGGATGATCTCTGTCCTCATGCTAAGCGATGACCTCTGTCCCTGTCCTCACGGCAGCGATGACCTCTGTCCCTGTCCTCACGCTCAGACATGACCTCTGTCCCTGTCCTCACATCAGCGATGACCTCTGCCCCTGTCCTCATGCTCAGAGATGACCTCTGTCCCTGTCCTCATGCTCAAAAGATGACCTCTGTCCCTGTCCTCACGTCAGCAGATGACCTCTGTCCCTGTCCTCACATCAGCAGATAACGTCTGTACAGCATCACCAGAGCCAGGTGTCGTGGGAGAGCAGTGCCTTTGACTTTGAGCTCCCGGGCGCATCTGAGCGAGGAGCACGCGCCCACCCTCCAGGCTGAGCCTGCCTGGCAGCACCGGGGCCCTGGGGACTCACTCACACCCTGGCCTGGTGGGCAAGGCAGCAGAGGGGAAGGCAAGGGGAGGAGCGAGCAGCGGGAGGGCTGGGTGCCAGGGAGGTGCTCAGGACTGTGTGCTCATGTGAGAGAGAGGACGAGGAGGCCCCAGCGAGGCCGGTATTGCTGGGTCTGCGTCAGATCCACCAGTCAGGTTCCCTCCTGGAACTCCTGCCGCACCTGAGCGGCTGGCTCCCCTTGGTGACCTTCCCTGGTGTCACCCTCCCACCTTCTCTTCCCCAGTCCTCCCACAGCTGCTGCCTCTGCCTCGGAGCGCCCCCTGTAGGGGCACGCGTTCCGTGGGGAGCTCACCCCATGGGGAGCTCAGCGACTCACCTGGTTTAATGCCACGTGAGCGTGTGATCCCAACGCATGGTGCAGGGGCATCTACTCCACTTCAGGGGACATGCCTGCACCCTGCGACCGTGGCGCCTGCTGTCCCATGTCCTCCCAGCATGCCCTTCTGAGAAACTCTAACTCCCCGTTCCCGCTCCACACTGCCCGCAAGTCTCCCTGCTCCGCGCCCCATCCCCTCAGCTGCGGAATCCCACACCAGGTAGCCCCGCAGGCTCCCCTGTCCTGCCCAGGCGGCCATGACTAAGGGCTCGGCTTCCGCTCCGAAATATTTCTGACTCCACCCCTGTGATCTCCACCAGTCATCATGCTCGGCCCTAGTTAATCCTCATCCGTGGGGGGAGAGAGAGAGAGAGAGAGAGAGAGAAACATCAATGTGAGAGGGAAACGATTGTTGCCTCCACTACCCCCCGCCCCCCCAACCAGGGATTCAAGCCAACCCAGGCGTGTGCCCCGACTGACCGGGAATTGAACTGGTGGCCTTTTGGTGTCCAGCCACACTGGCCCTTCACACTCCGCTGTGTGGAGCGCATACAGCATCCTCCTGACCACTCACTCGGCACCGTCCGTGGCCCCCGCCTGCACGCCTCATGGCCGACCCTGGGATGGCGGTCTGGTCACTCGCAGCCGGCACTGTCCTCCACACTCGGGGCCGCCTGTTCTCCGGGGCCTTTTTCCACTTCCCGCCTTGGGCTCTGTGCTGACTTCAATCCATGCTCCTTGAAGCTCCCCACACCTTCTTCCTTCTGGTAAAAATGCCTGTTCTTTCTCCTCATCCACTCCCCACTGATTGTTTTTCATTCTTCTTTCTGACTCAAATCACATCTAGGTTTAAAGTCAAAAGGTGCAAATAAAAAATATTTCCGTTTGCTAGGAAATGCCTGCTGGTTGGCTGAGCGTGTGTATGAGGGAGACCCTAAGGGTGCCAGGACTCAGTGGCTCCGCGGGCCCAGCCACAGAAGCGCCCTTCTCCCAGGCAGTCACGGGGAGCCCTCCCGGCTGCGCGCACCATGTGGGTGTGGGTGTGGGTGTGGGGGGAGCCCCGTTTTCATGCTGTATTCCGTGTACTCCCAGCTCAGTTCCGACTTTTCCTTTGGAAAGGGGAGGGATGGGACCTCCTTTGAGAACAGTGGGAGTCTCCTGCATGTGCCCTCAGAAGAGGTGTTCGGAGCCGCGTGCTGTGTGCTGTGTGCTGCCCAGTGTCGGGCGCTCCAAGCTCGCGGGCTCCAGATGCGTCTGTCCCACCCCAGCCGCCCGCAGTGCCTCCAGGCTGCGTCATAGGAGCCATGGGGCCAGGCCTCAGTTGGGTCGGATTCTTACACAGATCTATTCCCTTTGAGTCCTAATTATCCCTAAACAGAAGAATGTGAACTAAGCTGGAGCCAGAGACCTGGAGAGAGAGAGAGCGAGGGCGAGAGCGAGAACATACACCCAGGAAAAGCCAGGCTTTCCCAGAAAAGAGCAGCGGCCCTGCTGCCCGCCCCGCTGGTGCGAGCCCCACCCTCGGACCCTGACTCCAGGCAGATGGCCCCATGCACCAGCCCTTCCTAGGAGATCACTCTGCCTGCATCCCGGCCTCCTCAGCAAATCCCACGCCCTGACTGCACCTCACCCATTTCTAGAGCTCCCCTCACCCTGCTCAACCCTGCCCGGACCCCCCCCACTTCCTTTCTCCGCCGGACCTTCCCCCCTTCTGCGGCCAGACCTGATACGAGCTGTGCTCTCAGCTCAGACCTGGACTCGCCACATTCAGGGACAGGCCCCGTTCAGCTTCGCTGTCTCTGGCCGGGGTCGCCCTGTGACAGCGGGAATAGACCGACAGACCAAACCGGAGCTAGAAAGAGCTTGGTCTCCTCAATCTAAAGCGAATTATCTATTTGAGTGAAGTCCAAGTTTCTCAGGCAGCAAGTTGTGATGGACGTGGAAATGAACAGAAACATCTCTTTCTTCCTCATCATTTGGTCTGAAAGGACAAAAGGACATCCGGTGGCCCTTCACAAGTTTCCTAGTCTGCGTGGTGCCTGCAGAGGGGCCGTAGTGACCAAAAAGAGAAGTACCATTGGCAGCCGGTGCTGGCATTTTAAATATGTATTACTGATGTCAGAGAGGCAGGGAGAGGGAGAGAGACAGAGACAGCAGTGATGAGAGAGAATCGTGGATTGGCTGCCTCCTGCACACCCCACACTGGGGATCGAGCCCGCAACCCGGGCCTGTGCCATGACCGGGAATCGAACCGTGACCTCCTGGTTCGTAGGTGAGCAGGAGTGGCAGTGCGATGATGGCATTTTAAGACGCAAGAATGATGTGGATCTAAACCCCAAATCCGTCTTTCTGCCTCCTGCTGGGGTGACATCAGCCTCCTGCTCCGAAGCCCTCAGTGGCTCCCACATCCACCAGGCAGAGGAGCAGTGTCGCCCACACGACCTCCGCAGGTGCACACGCCGCTGCACCCGCAGCTGCAATCGCCCCCCCTGCTCCCCCTGTGCACGCTGTCCAGCCAGCCAGACACATGCCAGTCCTTGGAAGGCTGACACAGGCCCGTCACCCGCTGTCCTTGTGACGGTCCGTCCACCTGCACACTTCCTTTTTTAAAGCATCTTCGAGGTACAATTCGCAGCACACAACCTTTCCCCCTTCAGGATGCACAGCGCAGCCCTTTAGCATGTTCTGAGCATTGCGGGGCCTCCACCGCGATCTGTTTCAGACACCTGACCACCTCCCAGGAGCTCCTCTCCACCAGACTCGCCCCTCCTGCCCCTCTCCCCAAGCTGACAACCGCTGACCTGATTTCAGTTTACAAATCCACCTACTCGGGACCTCTCACACACACAGCATCTGGAAACATGTGGATCTGGGGCGGGCCGTCGCGGACACATCTTAAAGGCTCACAGTGCGCGTCCATGTCATTGCACGTCACTCCTTTGCACCCCTGAGTGGTGGCTCGCCATGTGGGTGCCACGCGTATTTGCCAGGCGTTGGAGGACGCGCATTGGGTTGCATCCCCCTGGGGCCTCACGGAGGCGGCTGGGTGGGCACGTTCCAGGCTCCTGAGCACATGCGAGGGCAGAGCTGGGCCAGGGTCACTGCTCAGCACCGGCAGTGCCGTTGCCTGGCTACACATGCCCCTGGCACACACCCTGTCGCCAGGATTTCCCTCTTCATCTTGCCTAAAACCATTCTCAAACCTTTCTTCTCCCCCGTTTGCATTTAATCTCATTAATCTGTTTTTGCCAAAGTATCATATCCTGTAGAAATAAATTCCAAAAGCACATCTTTAATGTTTACACGCCTCCCGTGGCAGATACGGGAGCGCCACGTGGAATAACATGCTCACCGGCTCCGCGAGGCTGGCGCCAACGATCATAGTGCAGCGCGCTCAGTGCATGAGACGCCACAGGAACACACGTGGGGGAGAAGTTCTCCATTTCTAGGGCTGATGCTCAAAACCAGCACCACAGCTCCTTTCTGAGCCCCCCGACGCCTCTGGCCTGGTCCCTCCCCCACTCCCCCCACCTGGCCCCTCCCACCAGGGACCTCACACCTACCTTCTCCAGGAGGCCAGCCACCGCCTCTGTCTGAAGCGCTTCCCTGCTCCTGAAGCAACATCAGGGATGCCCTCCCCCCTCACTCTGCTTCGAGGTTCCTTCCTCCTGCCTCCCCTAAGGGGCAGGGGCCCTCAGACTTCTCATCAGCTGGGAATTCTCCTCCCGGCTCCCACATACTCAATGGCCTTCAATGTCTTGCTCATCTCACCTCCTGGAGTCCTAGGTCACATGAACAATGCTCTCGGTGTCCTGCACTCGGACCTTCAGTGGCCGAGCACTGTGCCTGGCTGGGCCGCCCTAAAACCACAGGCCCCGCCCCTCCCTGCCAAATGGCTTCCCCACCCGCGGCAAACATCGGAGACAACCTGAAGCTCATGTAATCAAATTACTCTCTCTCCATGGCTGTGGTCCTGGCGACCCCACGCTCAGTTGCGGATGACTTTAGCATCTGGCGCAGTTTCCTCTCGCTCCTGCGTCCGGCTCAGTGGTCCCTTCCGTGCGCGGCCTCTCGGTGCCTTGTCTTATTTCCACCGACCACGCTCTCCAGCTCGCTGACTCCATGTCATTGCCAACTGCAATGCCTCCGTCACTCAGCTTCATTGACCCTCTCTCCTGCCTCCTCAGCTCATCCTTCAGTCTCATCCCTCCCGTCTAACAGCTGCCCCCTCACTGCAGACTCCAGTCCCTCGGTCACCTCCGTTATCCACCACGTGTTCTATGAGGAAATACTACACTCATTCACTGGCAAACGTTATTGCTTTCTTCATCCTCTTCTCTCCCCTTAATCCTGGCATAACAAAATCCCACACACGGACAAATCCAACCACATGTCCTAGCTGCCCCTCTCCCCTTCCGCAAACCCCCAACTCCCGCCTTTACCCGGATCCTCCATCAGCACTGTGCCTCATGCTGCTCTGAGGGAATAATGGGAACAGGAACGAAACAGCCTCATCTAATCGCGGCTGTGCCTGCCAATCCACCTTCCTGCCTGACCAGGCCCTGTCACCCCGTGTCCTGCTGTCTGGTCCCCTTATGATCAATCCGCATTCTGCACGGCAGCCAAGGAGAAGTCAGCGCATGTCACCTGCCTACTTACAGTCTCTCATTGTCCTCCATTCCTGTCACAATAAAATGGAAATTCCTCACTGATGCCTGCAAGTCCCTGCGAGCTGGGATCCCGGCCCGCCTGTGCCATCTCGCTCCCTGCCCCTCCCGCTCTAACCACACGGCTCTCCTGTTTCCGGAACATGTCAGGTCCTGTCCCAGCTCAGGGCTCTGCCCTCGCTGGTCCCGCTGCCTAGGAAGCCATGCTCGCCGGGGCTGCACGAGGCTAGTCTACCTCACCGCCCGGCCAAGGGCGCATCTCCTGGGGGAAGACGTCCCACGTCCAGTCTCGATGCTGTCGTTCCTGCGATCTCTCCATCACACCCTGCTCTCCCTCCTTCTTATCAGCATCACTCCAACGCCGCACCAGCAGGTGGCTGTTCTCTTGCTTCTGCTGCTGGAGGTCCGCGTCCTGTCTTGCTGCTCTTCACAGTATCTCCGGTGCCTAGAGGAGGTCAGGGCCCGGGCTCTCACTCAGCATCCTCCCAGGCCTGGGTTCTCGGGGCTCCTCCTCTCTGGGAGGAGGGCCCTCGCCGCACACCCACCCGATTTGGAAATCGCAGCAGGAACCTTTGCTCTCACTCAGTCCATGTACCCAAAGCCAAGCCCCATCAAGTCTGCCTCCACAATGTGCCTCCCACCCGCTCACCTGCTGCATCCCTTTGGTTCCACCCGGGTTTAAGCCCCAGCAGCTCATCACCAGGTTACAGGGTGGTAACAGCTGCTCACAGGTCTCTGGTCTTGTCCGACATCCCCTCCAAGCACCACAAGGAAATGAGCTCTTCGTCAGGCAAACTCCTTCTCCCGTCTCAAGCCCCCCGCCCTCAGGAGATGACAGGAAGATATCTAACACGCAAACAGAATCTTGCATGGTTTGCCCTCTGCTCTGCTTGCTAGCATCATCTCAGGCCACTTTCCTCCGTGTGGAAGTCTCAGCTTGCTCTGAATGCTCTACAAACAGGCAATGCCGTCTCCAGGCTTTAGCCAAGCTGCTCTGGAAAATCCTTAGCCATCGTCCAACCTGGGTCCTTGGCTGCCCGATGTGCTCCCACAGCCCCTCACCCTAGTCCCGCAGCCCGGCCCCTGCAGGGCCGCTCCAGCTCCCGAGGCCAGGGCTGCGCTCGCTCTTCACTGCGCGCCTGGCACGGCGCGTGCCTGGCAGGGAAACGCGTGCTTGACCAGTCAGTGAGCAGCCATCACAAACAATGCAAGTAAGTCACCAATGTGGACACTTGAGAGGAAAATAATGCTTGTTTTTATATTGTGCCTGAAAGTGATGCGATGGCCAGCTCTCTAATAAAGAACTCTCAGCTGTGCGGACGGAGTGGGGGAAAGGGGCCCCTGAGGGCTGGACAGCTGCTGAGGCCAGTGGAAGCCGCGGCCCTCGCACACTCACCTCCCACACACGCTCACCCCCCTCACATGCTCACCTCCCTTGCACGCTCACCCCCCTTACACACTCAACCCCTCACACGCTCACCCCCCTCGCATGCTCACCCCCTCGCACACTCACTCCCCTTACACGCTCACCCTCCGCACACGCTCACCCTCCTCACATGCTTGCCTCCCTCACATGCTCACCCCCCTCTCATGCTGTCCCCCCCCCCCCCCCCCGCACGCTCACCTCCCTCACACGCTCACCTCCAGGCCACTTCATTTCTGCTGGTGGAACACTTCCCCTTCCTTTTCTAAGACAACTGACTTGAAGTCGGCCTGCGGGAGGCCCCGGGGCCCCTGTCCTGGCAGGGGGCTTTCACTGCCGGTCAGAGATGCTGGCACTCCTGCACGTGTCGCTCTGTCCCCCAGTTCCGCCTGCGTCAGGTACACCTGTCATCACCCAAAAGGTGAGGCCAGGATGGCAGTGCAGCCCCTCTCCAGCAGCTCTCAGGAAGACGGACTTACTGGAGGACTACATCGCAAATGACATCATGAAGTTTACATTAAGTGCTGGCCTAAAATATCCGCCTGACGCTGACAAAGGAGCTGAATTGCCAAGTGCGACCTGGTGTGGGGCCCTGACAGCTGCCGCCCAGGTCCGGTTCTCTGAGCAACCAGGACGCTGAGTCAGACCCCAGCAACGACGCCGGCACTCAGAGCAAGATGGGATCACCATCATCAAGCATCTAAGAACTGAGTGAAGGAGGGAAAGAAAAGTAAAAAATGAGGAAATGCTATTTGCTGATCAAATTAGCTGCAGAGCTTTGAAAACAATGATTTTTAAAAGCATTTTCGTATTTTAAATCCTATGAAATCATCTCCAGGCTTCCGTGGGAGATGAGACCATGGCTGTTTAGCAATGAGCTCACATTGCACTGTCCGGGCCAGTGCACCCAACTGGGAGCTGCAAGGTCGGGGACTTTGAAAATGGACAGAATTGGGATAAGCAGGGATTTACGTAAATTAGCGATCCCTGTTTAGTCTGTTTCTCCCATTCAAGTTCCCCATGTGTGCCATCATGTTCACTGTTAAAGGCCCTGCACCCAATTCCAGAGTGTGCATGTGTGTGCATGTGTGTGTGTGTGTGTGTGTACGGGTGGCAGGTGTGTGTGTGCATGCACATTTGTGTGTGTGCGTGTGTGCGTGCAGGTGGCAGGTGTGCATGTGTGTGCATGTGTGTGTGTTGTGTGTGTGTGTGTGTGTGTGGCACAGGGCTTTCTCACACTACCAGCAAGCGGCTCTCAGCACCAGTTGGTGTCACACATGAACTCAATTCTGACACCACCTGCCTGAGGACAGATCAGACTCCACAGGGTGAGAGCTCAGCCCAACAATATGCCCCACGCCCCTCCCCCTCCCACCTGCGCTGCCCCCCAGCCCAGGTGCTCTGTGCTTCTGATGGACGGCTACAGCCTGGAGGTCCCAAGGCCCCCACCTTGGGTTTGATCAATTTGCTAGATTGGCCAGGTACAGTGCTGTGTCCAAATCCCTCCAAATCTCCACGTGTTCACAACCTGGACGCGCTCTGCGTCCAGGGGTCCTTTTGGGGTCCATGGAGGTTGTTACGTGGGCGTGACTGACCTCCCTGAGGTCAGGGGGTGGGGCTGAGAAGTCCTGCCCTCTCTCAGTTTGGTTGTCCTGGTAACCAGCCCACATGCTTAGGCACTTTCCAGAAGTCACCTCACTAACATAAAAAGACACCTTTGTCACTCTCCTCACTTGAGAAAGTCCAAGGATTTCTAAGCTCAGTGCCAGAAATGGGACAAAAACCAGACACAATTTTCTTATCACTGTAACCCACACAACCAGCTGACGAGATACTGAGCTGTTTCTCCAGAGGCAAAGAGCGTGGAGACCTCGGGCCTTCAGCTGCCCCGAGCCAGGTCGCCCTCCCCCCTCGGACCCAGAGGACCAGGACGGAGAGGACCTCAAAGGCCCACACCCTTCCGAAGCCCAGGCCTGCGGCCCAGGGAGATGGTGTGAAGCCCTTTACTGTCAATGGCCGCGTCCCCAGGCCCTCCAGTGAGAATCGCCCGCCAGCACTGTGTGCACCCCCCAACTCCAGAAGGGCGTACCCCCCAGGGAGGGGGCGAGGCACCGCGGCGTCTCCAGCTTCGCTGCAGCGCCTTCTCCATCAGTCCGCCTCGCCTCAGCCCAAGCCGCACAGCTTCAGGCTTGGCCTCTCAATGCGCAGGCGCCAGGCTTCCTTCCAGTTTCCCACGGCCACGCGAACGCAGGCGCTGGGAGGGTCAGGCTGCTGCGAGGAGCCCCCCCCCCACCCCGTGACTCTGCGTGGTTCCAATGGGACCTCACCCACCGCGCTGTGCTGGGGCCTCACAATGGAGACACTCAGGGACCAGGCCTGGGACACACTCCCCAGCCCTCCCCAGCCCGTTCTGTCACCGCCACTTACACAGGCCACCAAGGAGATTCTGATTGGACACAGCTCATTCATTAAGTCAGAGAGGAGCCACGGGCCCAGATGGCCTCCCGCATGCCCAAGCCCATGACACTGAACCAGGGTTTAACGCTGACCTGACAGCTGCACCCTCTCCCACAAACACCCTCTCAGTCAGCACACCCGAACTCCCTGGTCAGCCACCAGGACAGCCTGTCACCTGTCCCTCCCCCGCCCAGAGGAAGCAGAGGCAATTCCCATATCCAAACCCTTCTCGTGTCCATGCCCCCAAGCAATCCAGCCTTCGTCTCATCAGCAGCTCCCTCGCCCCAACCTTGCCTCCTACAAAAGCCTCCCCTGTGTGCAGCCCTCGGAGCGAGAGGAGCTCACGGGGCCGCAGAAATGATGGCGTGGCCACCACCCGTGCGTCTCACCCCGAGTGGGAAGCCTGTTCTGGTTCCCCTGTTGCCACAAATCTGTTTTAAAAACACCAACAGCTAATGCCGGAGAACAAATCAATCAACAAAACAAACGCTGGGTTTAAGTCATCCATCCTTTGTACTGAACCTTCTGAGCCGCCGAATTTCTGTTTACATTTTCAAAGATGAAGAGAGAGATGCCTTCCCCCTGATGCGGCGCCGTCCCAGGAGCAGAGGCCTCCCCGGCTCGGACACGCTCGGCCCCTCCGGAGGCCCCGGCAGCAGCGGGAAATGGCGGCGTGTCTTCCTGGGACTGAAGTCAGGGCAGCCAGAGCCGTGTGCCGGTGACGGCTCACCGAGACCAGGCGTCCTCCTGAGCCATGGCCCCTCCATCGCAGCAGGAGCAGTGAGAGGAGCTGCTGGCCAGCCTCCGGTGCTGCTCCAGGTTCCAGCTGCGTCTATGCGGCTCCCCCGTCCATCTGACGTCAGGAGGCTTCCGTCCCGGTTCCCACGCCTCTCAGAGGACTGTGACTGGCTTATTGGTCGGCTACCCCAGCTCCTGCCCCTCAGCAGCAGGTCTTAGGGACCCCCATCCTCAGACAGGCTCTCAGGGAGGAAGGAAAGTGCCTGAGGTGCTCTGTTCCCCATTAATGAGTCCGGTTAGCCCTGGCCACTGTGGCTCAGTGGGTTGGACCATTGACCTGTATACCAAAAAGTTGCAGGTTCAATTCCTGGTCAGGGCACATACCTAGGTTGTGGATTCGGTCCTGGTTGGGGTATGTATGAAGGCAATCAATTTATGTTTCTCTCTCACATCAATGTTTCTCTTCTTCCTCTCTCTAAAATCAATAAACATATGCTTCAGTGAGGACAAAAAAAATGATGATAACAACCAGGTCAGAAAACCTGGTGCACAGATTGTTTTATTAGTAGAATCTCTTTGCTTATGACATAAACCCAAACTGTGTGTAGAAGGAAAACTTGTCTGCATGTCTGATACCAGGTCGTCAGAAGACTGAGCAATAGAACAAGACTCTACAGTTGGAACCACCTCATTCGTGGGCCTCACATGGAAATCACTCCAAACTGTTCTGAGATCTAAAACAGCGTGAACGAGAAGTAACTACATGGATAGTCTCCTGACCAACGGGAGGACCCTTCCTATGGCAGCTTTTATTCCTCAGGTCTTTCTCTTCCTGCCCAGCAGTGGGCAGCATTTAAGGGCTACTTTTCACAGCAGGTGGACAAAAGTACGCGGCCCCAGGCTCCAGGTGAGGCACGTCTAACAAATCCCTGCAGAGGACAGAAAGCTGGCCCACGCTCCCCGGGAGCGGTGTTGTAAATCGGAATACGCTCCCTGCGTGTGCAGGCATGCCGCTCAGGAAGACTTTGGACCTGGGACACTGAACTCTGGCCAATGGCGGACACAGGAAAGAGGAGCCGGGTCCTTAGGCCATGTCCAGGACAGGGCGTGACATGTCTAAGAGGCATGAGATGGTCCTGGGGAGACCCGAGTGGATTGGCAAACAGCCGAGAAGCAGTCCCCAGAGGGAAAAAGAAAGGGTGAGGACGTTTGTAAAATGGCACTAGAACCACGTCATAGGCACGAGAGTAAGTTAGTGACGGTTGGTTAAATACTCACTTTTATACTCTCCGTATGAGAAACGATATCCAGCTCATTGAATGCTAGGCCTCTAATTCCCTTCAATTATTTTTCTGTGATCTTCTCTGTACACAGTGTCCCCAGAAAGGCACACACTTTGAAATTGTGGAAGTTTTATGTCTTTGAAACAAGTAGACAAAACGGTCCACCAGGCGAGTCTGCAGCCCAGGTGGGGAGACCTGAGAACAGCCGTGAGGTGGCGAAGGAGCTGGGAGCCGCTCCTGCTCGGGCCTCGTGGATGTTACAGCAGGATCTGGAAGACAGAGACGCGGGGGGGGGAGGGGGAGGTGACAGCCAAAGCCCACCTCTGCGCCTCTGAGTGGGGACGGCTTGGTTCCCTGCCTCCCCTCCCCCACCTCAGCCATCCACCCGTTTTCATCTCCCTGGCTTTGTTCAGAGTGCCCTGGAAATAGCCCATCTCAAGATACTTCCCTAAAAACCAGCAGCTATTGGACCGTGACCAGGAGTCCATGATCCCCCATTCAGCTGACAAACATACTGATCCAAATAGGATGATTCTACGGGAGAGCAGAGTCTTCCCTGGATAATATCAACTGGGAAGCTTCGGAGAGGGCCTCGGAGCTTCGCAACGTCAGGACTTAGGGCTGGAAGACAATTAGAGCGGTCAGGTCCAAGCCCACATTAGTTACTGTCGGGAAAGAGGGTCTGGGTGGGTTCCGGTTCTCACCTTCAGCTCAGCCGCCTACGCGGGACCACACCTGCTGGACTCAGGCAGAGCCATGCCCAAACGTCCCGGCATGTCTGTCTGTCCATCTCTCTCAATTTCTCTTTCATTTTCTTTCCCAGCAACTTTGCGTGTATTGATAACAAGAAGGGGCTCAGGGTTCGAATTGTGACTCCATGGTTCATCCACCCTGGAGTGTTAACAGGTTTCTTCAAGCTACAGTCCCTAATGTATGAGCATTAAGTGACATCATCCAGCTAAGACTCCAGCACAGCATCGCGCGGGCAGTGCTCACGAAGGGGCCGTCTTCACAGCCATTTTAAGTTGCACACTCACCATCAAGAATGTGAACCGGCCAGGAAAGATAAGGTGGACTATGAAAATGACCAAGAACCATTCAATTGAAAGGTAACCATTGTTAATACATACACCCACGCATATGCAGAGAACTGTACTCATCTGCTCAAACATATATTTTATATAAACTAGTATATTGCTATTTTATATCATTTAATTCACAAAACAGAACAAACTTATCTGCCAATCACACAGTTGTTTGCAAGTGGTTACCAGCTTGTTTCTAGTACCACCTTCATCCCGAAGCACCTGAAACGGAGTCGGGAAGCTCAGTGTTGGGGGAGCTGTGACCAGCTACAGGGGGACCATAAGGCAGGAGTAACAGTGAGTAACCGTTCTTCCCTTTGAAGCTGTACTTCCCATAGAGATCTCTGAGCCTCCATTAATGGCAATGTCTCAGCGACCTTGGTCCAGTGAGGGGAATCTGGTATAATGCAAAGTCAGGCCAATCCCAGGAACCACAGAGAGTCAATGCGCCCCTAAATCCACCCTGCCCAACGTGCAGCACGCACCTGGGGCTTCACCGCCCAGGGGTTGGTGCAACCTCCAGTGGGTCTGGCTCCTTAAGACAGTGACCTTGTCTTGTTAATCTTTGCTCTACTCATTCATTCACTCATGCACTCACTCATTCACTCATGCACACACTCATTCATTCACTCATGCACACACTCATTCATTCACTCATGCACACACTCATTCATTCACTCATGCACTCACTCATTCATTCACTCATGCACACATTCATTCATTCACTCATGTACACATTCATTCACTCATGCACTCACTCATGCACTCATTCATTCACTCATGGTCTTATACAGTGTTTGCTATGCCCCTACTAGAAGCCCAGCATTATGCTAAAAGGTCCGGGGTTACAAACATTAATAAGAGAGCTCAGCACGGCTGGCATGGCTCAGTGGTTGAGCACTGACCTATGAACCAAGCATCACTGTTCAATTCCCGGTCAAGGCACATGCTCGGGTTGTAGGCTTGATTCCCAGTCGGGGGCGTGCAGGAGGCAACGATTCTCTCTCATCACTAATGTTTCTCTCTCTCCCTCTCCTTTCCTCTCTGAAATCAATATATATAGATATAGATATTAACAAGAGAAGCTCATTATTTTAAGGGTTAGAATTCAACCAAGGACATGAAGTGCCGAGAAAGTCTGGGTTCACGGTGCCCAGTGTGGCACCAGGCAGAAGCAAGGGACTCCAGGGCAATGGGCAGGTGGATCCATGTTCAGTCTGGAAGGGGTCACAGAAGGGTCTTTTAGACGTGACATCAAACCTGAGTGAACCCTGTCACAGGCGCGGGACGGGTCCTTGCTCGGGCCTCGGTGGGTTACTCAAACCCTCTGAGCCTCCATGGGTGCCTGTGCGGTTGGAGTTACCAAGGTTGCCGTGCGCAGACCCAGCATGTCGCTGCCAGTGGGAGCCATTCAGGAAAAGCTTGTTCTTCTCTGCTCTGCTGTCCCCGTCAAGGCCATGCCCACCTCCTGTTCCCTCCCTAGCCCACGGTCACGTCCCTTTCCGAAAACAAGTTGTGACTCAGGGCTGGAGCCTATCTTCAGATAAGACCCAGATTTAGTTATCTCCGAAAAAGACTGCCCTCCTTTGGGGCAGCAGGAGACTCGTAAACACCCTGGAGAGCTGACAAGGAAGCAGACAGGAGCCTAGCGTGTCCCACCCACGACCCAAATGCTCCGCGGTGACTGCACAGCCGCCTGTCATTTGTCACCTCCTCAGCATAACTCGTCCCTAATTTAAGAGACAATTCTATGCAGAGTTCTTTCTTAAAGGCCTTTCAGGCAGTTTGGTGTTTGAGAGCGATGTGTCCACTAAAATAGAAATACTACCCGCATGGCTGGAAGAGCGAGCTGAGAAAGCCGCCCGGACTTTAGAGCCACACGCTCCGTGGTATTCCAAACAGAAGAGCGTGTTAAGGTGAACAGTGCAGGGGAGGATGGGTGAGGCTCAGTTGCTCTCCCTCTTTGCAAATGGCTGCTCCACATCCCCTTGCCAACGGTGTCAGCTTCCCCCGCCGTCATCAGTCGCCATCGGCTGTGCCCTTAACTGACACAACCACTGATTGTTACAATTAGTGCCCATTAGGACGGACGGAAATTAGAGTCTCAGTCATAGAGAATTGCCCATTACGCCCACGGAATGCAGAGTTCATCAGTTCTGATTAACACGAGCACAGGAATCTGAAAGGCGCTGGGGAAGGCAGTGTGACCGGGGCGGATGGCAGAGGGGGTGCAGGAGCGGCAGAACACAGATCCTGCTGTGCGCCCCGGTTTGGGGGGCGAAAGCTGGGGACCGGGGGAACAGTGTTGGTGGACAAGAACGTCGAGGGGCCAGCAGACATGGCGACGCTTGCAGGAGAGCCGCGTGTCTGAGCGGCCTCTGATGTGCTTGGGTTCCTTGTCAGCTCCTCCTCCCGCCCCTTTCTTGTTATTGCTGCCTTGTTTTTACTTCACTTTTATAAGCCAAAAACGGTGTCTGAGCAACAGTGAGGAGTGACAATGTGAATGTAGATTTTAACCCCTGACATTATTTATGACAACAGCAAGTGGCCAGTGTGATTTCCTTGTGATAGTGAGGATTGCACTCAAGTGTCAAGGTGCGCATTTTAAATCAGGGGCGGAGGCATTGAGGACAGACTGAGTGATGCCAGCAGCTCCAGCCTCCAGCGGTCCAGGCAGTCGCCCAAGGCAGGATCTGCCAGGAGGCAGCCGGGCCACCGGCCACCGGGGAGCTAGCACCAGCCTGGCACTGCCTGCCAACACTGCTTACTGTCCAGACACCTTAAGTGGGAAGAGAATAGGCAGGCATCAACAGCTACGGCATATTGCTTGTTTAGACTACAGGGCACCAACCATTATGCATTTCAAACATTCGTATTAAATCTTTGCTAGAAAGGCTGCAAGCCTCTATGTACTGGAGTAAGAAGATGCCCATCCAGAGGCACTGTGAGCTGCTCTGTGTGCTGCATGTGCTATGCAGATAGAAGCATTTGTATGCTCTTGCATATACTGTGTTCAATGGATATTTCAAATGACATTATACCATCCTATTGCAACTTTATTTTCTCACAATTTTTACATCATATTTTATATCTTTGCAGACCTTTCAATATATAATGGCTGCATATTTCAGTATATTTAATTCTATGAAAACATTAAGTATTTAAACTATACATTATTCATCAATATTTACAGGATGACACGATGTCTATTTTTTCACTATACCAAACAATAGAAAATCAATATCTTTGCATATGTACCTATTTGTAGGTATTTAGGATAAAGTTCAAGAAACAGAATTGCTGGGTTCATATATGTATGCATTTTCAAATGTTGAGATATTTTAATATCTAAACCTGTATCTATATCTTATTTATCTATGAAAATGGTATTCCAAAATGTTTGTTCCAATTTAGGTTCCTACTATTATATAACAGAACATTACCAAACTTTTAAATCCTTGAAAAAATCAATTGAAAAAGGCACTTTATTTTCAGTTTAAAGTCATGAAGAGTTCATCATCTCTAGTACAGTTACTAGCAATTTCCATCCGTCTGTGTCCACAGGATTTGACAAAAATGGTCCCTGTTGAGTTGATGGCACTTTTCATTTTCTAACAGCGTTATGGATCTTTGTTTTCCATGCAGAAACTCCTCCCGTTAAACACACAGCCCAGTGGTTTTTGCTGTCCTCAGAGCTGTGTCAGCTTCACAGAGCAATTTTAGGGTATCGTCAGCACCCCCAGGAGACTGTCAGCCCAGTGCCCTCACTCCCTGCTCCCCTCCTCTGCCTGCCCCAGGCACAGGCTCACAGGAAGCTCCTTCCCGTATCTGAGGGCCGCCTGTTCTGCACCGTTCACAGGAATGGAGGGAATGGAGTCACGCCACACGCAGCCTGTGACTGCCTTTTTCACTCCGCGTGACATGTATCAGCAGGACTTCACTTCCTCTTCGTGGCTGAGTAATAGTCCACTGTAGGGATTTCACCGCGTCCGGGTATCCATCCATCATGGCATCCTTTGACAGGCATTTAGATTGCTGCCACTTGGGGGCTATTATGAATAATGTTGCTGTGAGCATGTGTTGCCAGTGTTTGTATGGACATATGTTTTCATTTCTCTTGACGATACCCACTAAGAATTCCTGGCCACCTGGTGACGCTGCTCGCAGCACTGAGGGGAGCTGCCAGCAGTTCTCCCAGGTGCCTGCACCTTTTTGCAAAGTGGAGGGACTCCAGTTTCCCCCATTCACACCAAGACTTAACTGTCTGCTGTCACTGTGGCTGTGGTGGTGGCGTGGGGCGGTGTCTCTGCGGTTTCATCTCCATTTCCATGAAGATTCATGAGGGCGAGCACCTTTTCCTGTGCTATTGGCCGCTTGCTCCTTCAGTATATAAACGTGTGCTCAAACCCTCAGCTACTTCAGAGGGGATTGTCTTTTTAATGGTGAGTTGTGTTTATAAATTCTGGACACAAGTTCTTTGTCACATTCACGATCTGCAAATGTTTCCTCCCCCTCTGTGGGTGGTCTTTCACATTCTGATGGCATCCTTCAACAGGTAAGTGTTTTTAATTCCATGGAAGGCCAATTTGCCTACTTTCCCTTTTGCCAATTATGCGCTTGGTGTCCTATCTGTGAGAACATCACCCAACCAAATGTCAGAAGATTTGCTCCTATGTTGTCTTTAAGGAACGTGATCATTTAGATCTGTGATCCAGTTGGTTAAATACTGTGAGTGGTAAGACACCCAGTCTTTACCTACAGATTTCCAGTTGTCTGAATACCATTTGTTATGAAGACTATACTTCCCCATTTGAATTGTCTTGACACCCTTGTTGAAAATCAATTGATATTAAATGTGAGGGCTGATTTCTACACTAGTTCTACACCATTGTTCATTACCATTAATATGAGAGGACCACACTGTATCAGTTACTCTCGCTTAAAACTGGACAGGCTCTGTAGTATGCTCGAAATGAAGAAATACAAAACTATACTGTCTCAGGGTTGTTTTTGCTATACGTGGCCATTTGCATTTCCATATAAATTTCAGCATCAGCCTATTAATTTCTGCAAACAAACAAACAAAACCCACCAAAAACAAGCAGCTAGGATTTGGGGAAGAATTTTATTGAATTTGTAAATCAATTTTTGGAGTAGTAACACTTTAACAAAATCTGATAAACACGAGTTGTCTTTCCATTTATTTAAGTCCTTTTTAATTTATTTCAAAATGTTTTGTAGTTTTCGGTGTCCGCATCGTATACTTTTGCTACATTTATTACTAATCATCTTATAGTTTCTGGTGCTATTGCAAATGAAATTATTTCCTTGGTTTAACTTTGTACTGTTTACTACTCATGTTTAGAAATACAATTTATTTTTGTGTATTGCTCTTCTATCCCACCACGTTGATGAACTCATTTATTAATTTTAATAGAGGTTTTTGAGGCATCCTTAATCCTTATGCTGTCTACATATATGATCCTGTCATCTGTACGTAACGACGTCTTACTTCTTCCTTCCCAATATGCATGCCATGTAGACAGTTAGCTGTTAGTTAGCCTGTGCCCTGGAACCACCAGTACAATGCTGAGAAGTTTCAAAACGAACATCTTTTTGGGTCCTTAATTGTGGGGGAAAGTATTCAACCCTTTTCCATTAATTTTGTTAGTTGTGAGGTTTCCATAGACATTGCCCATCAGGTTCCTTCCTATTCCTGTTTTATTTTGCTTTTATCATGAAAGTGGGTAGGATTTTGTCAGAAGCAAATTTTTCTGCATCTATTGAGATGCTGGTGTAAAATTTGACCTTTATTAATATGATGTTCTGTGGATTGATTTTTGGGTGTGAAACCAATCTGCACTCCTGAGACACACCCCACATTGTGTGTGTTGCCATGTTTGGTTTGTCAGTAACCTATGGAAGGCCATGGCGATGCACAGTCACGCGTGACAAAGGCCTGGAGTTCTCTTGCTGAGAGACGCCTCTGCTGGGTTTGTTTTCTGGATAACTCTGCTCACAGGGAATGAATTGAGAATTGCGTCATCCTCTCATATTTTCTGACAATTTGTGAAGGGTTGGCATTAATTCTTCTTTATATATTTGGTGAATAGAATTCACAATGAAAGCCACCTTGCCCAGGGTTTCAACTTGTTGGAAATTGTGAAACTACTAATTCGGTCTCTTTGATTGTTGTAGGTCTCTAATCACATGATTCATTTGCTCCTAAGTTTTGGTAGTTTGTCTTTCTAGGAGAGTGCCCACTTCTTCGTTGTCTGATTGGTTAGCGTGGAGCTGCTCCTAGAATTCTCTCCCTGACTTTTTACTTCTGAGAGGTCGCGGTGATGGGCCCGCTGCCATTTCTGAATCCAGTAACTTGAGCTTCTCCCTTTGACTTTTGATCAGTTGAGTTAAAGCCTAGCCAGTTATCCCACTTTAAAGAATAAGCAGATGTGTCACATTTTCTCCCATTAATTTCAAAAGTCATGTCTTATCTCATACTGCCTTCTCATACAAACGTATATTAGTTTTGTCCCAATTATCTGTCTTTTTTTTCACTGGAGGTGTACTACCTTAACTATCAGGCCTAAAAGTGATCTTTAATGTCTGTTAGGATTAGGCTTCCCTTTATAATCCTTATTTTCATAATTTTTAAAGCTATTCTAGCACCCCTCCCCCCAAGATGAGCATTAGGATTAGTCTGAAAAGTTGTAAAAATATACTGTTTCTGTTTTCATTTAGATCTGGGGTCCTCAAACTACGGCCCATGGGCCACATGCAAATACAAATATTGTATTTGTTCCTGTTTTGTTTTTTTTTACTTCAAAATAATATATGTGCAGTGTGCATAGGAATTTGTTTATAGTTTTTTTTTTTTTTAAACTGTAGTCCGGCCCTCCAACGGTCTGAGGGACAGTGAACTGGTCCCTGTTTAAAAAGTTTGAGGACCCCTGATTTAGATTATTCGGAATTCCCAGGTAAACTCTGGGAAAACCCACACTGTTCACTAGTGGTTGTTCCTACCCACGGGTAAGACATCGTCCCTTCCTACGAGCCTCTCCCGTTCGGCAAGGACTCGGCTGTACTGTCCCTTTGTGAATGGCGTCTTCTGTCTCATGACCTTCCTATGTTGTTATTTTTATAGCCACATCCTTCCCATATTCTTCAGTCTCCATGGGTTTCCTGCTCCTTTACAGTTTAAATTAAACAGCTTGAACCCTCTGGTGCATGGGACAATGCCCAACCAATTGTGCCACACGGGCCAGGGCAGTACATTGTTTTATTGTTTTTTGGGTTTTTTTTCTTGTTTCTTTTCTAATATATTTTAATCCTCACCTGAAGATATGTGTTTTTTACAGAGAGAATAGAAGGGAGAGAGAGAAACATTGATCGGTTACCTCCCAAACTCACCTCCAACTGGGCAATCGAGCCGGCACTTAGCTGTGTGCCCTGACTGGGAATTCAACCCCAGCCCTTTTGGTGTGCGGGGCGACACTCCAACCAACTGAGCCACCTGGTCAAGGCCAGCAGTATATTGTTTGGATGGTAAATTCCTTGAGGTTAGAACTGGCTTATTTTCTTTTATGTCAGAATTAAGACTATGTTGCTCTTAAATGACCAGCAATACATATTGAAATATTTCTTTGGAGGAATTACACATAAAAAAGTATTTGATGGCCCTGGCTGGTTTGGCTCAGTGGATAGAGCATCAGCCTGTGGACTGAAAGGTCCCAGGTTTGATTCCAGTCAAGGGCACATGCCCAGGTTGGGGGCTTGATCCCCAGTGGTGAGCATGCAGGAGGCAGCCTATTGATGAATCTCTCTCATCATTGATGTTTCTCTCTCTCTCTCTCTCCTTCTCCCTTCCTTTCTAAAATCAATAAAAATATATTTTTTAAAAATAAATTAAATTGCTTGAGCATTCATGCCGGGTAACAGCAGTGAGCCGGCTGCCTCTGCCCCATGTGCACACACTTTGTAGGGTACTGGAGGAGCGGCCTTCCCCAGGCCAGCCCCTGCGGGGGGCCTGCCGTGCCTCCAGCTCTCCCCGCAACCAGGGAGCCCTGCCCTTCTCACGCTTTCCTGCTGGGAATTCTCTGCCTGGAACCCTTGGGTACCTTTTTTATACACTAATCAATGCTGCTAATTACAGAGGTTTATTGAAGAATGGCAGTGAACTGCAGGCCATTACAGTTCAGGCATAAAATAGCTTCAACTTGAATTTCAGAGAGAATGCCCATGGGCCTGGAAATTGGGGTATCTGAGCTCCGAGCCTGGCGCCTCGCCTGCTTCGTGTGGAGAGGTCAGGCATCATGTTGGGGAGACCCTTATTTGTCAGTGTTCTCCGGGGGCTGCTTCGGTGCCACCGCTAACGTCTGCTCCTGCCCCTTTTATCTGCAGTTTCAGGTCTTCAGTCCACAGAGATTGCTCCATGGTTTCTGTGCGTCTGTTCCTCCCACCCGCCCTGTCCCTCAGGAAACCTGACTATGCCGGCAGTGGGTCTCCGGGTCCCTGTCAGATCGGTCCGGCCTTTCTCTCTCTCTCTCTGCTTTGCGCTACGTCACCAAGCCACCTGTCATGCACAGCATCTACTCCGGCTCTCAGTACTTTTGACGTGGCTTTCGTTTCCATAAGATAAAGATATATATTTCTTGAGCTCAGCCATGTCAGTTTTTAACAACTTCTATTTTTTTTGAGTGCTCACATTGCTTCCTTGAACGAGGCAATATTCTCTGTAATTCATTTGTCTACAGATTGTTATTTTCCTATATATTTCTTCTTGTAAAACGTGTGTCCAAGTCATTTGATATATTTTTCCTTGTTAAAACTATTGCTTTGCATAGGAAAATACTGGGCACTTTTTTTCTGCTTATTAATCCTCTTTAGAAGGGAGAACCCTAAGCCTAAGTTCAGTTGAGAACATGAGCAGGGGAAGTGGCCTCTGCTCCATGCCAGGGAAATGCCCTCGCATCGAGTCTGCCACGTCCTCCCACGGGCTCTCCCAGGGTGGCCCGGTCCCCGTGAGAAGTCGGCTTGCCACACTGGGAATGCTGTCCGCTTTACCATGTATTTTTACTCATCTCTGTTCAGTTGACTTTTGCCAGCAACTTCAGAGTTGTTTTCTGTGCAATCCTCTCTTTTTAAATGTTTACTTATTATTATTATTATTATTATTATTATTATCGGTGGGGGAGATGAAGTTGGCAAAGATGGGCAAACCCTACCTTAACACCCATCTACCCTACCCTTGCCTGATGGTGCTGGGCTGCCCTCAGAGCGCTTCAGCGCGTCTGGGCCACCTTCCTCACCCACCCTCCCCTGTTCCTCATCGATCCAGGGAAACCATGTCACACGGATCTTTCAAAACCCCAACTTACTGCAAAACAGCACGCGCTCTGAGGCCCGCAGTCCGTGTGGGCTCACACGGGCCTTCACTCTCCTGGGCCCGGATTCTTACCTTCTTAGGAAGCGGGCTTTTCTCCTCTTTGGAAAGGAGTCTTTTTGCTTCTGGGGAGCACCCACCGAGGAGGGGGGTGGAGGGACATTTCCCGCCACTGCCTCTTAGCAGCCGTCCTAGAGCAGGTCACTCTAATACAATGTGACACGGGAGTGAGACCATCGCCCACCAGAGGCCGTGAAGAGGAGGTGGAGGGGATGTGGAGGTTGTCAATGGGAAACGGGTAGGTCTCCAGGTCCATTTGAGAGAAGGGGTTTCTCTGAGGAGAGTCCTCCCTGGAGGGTCTTGTTTTTCTCCTTCTGTTAGAAACAGTGCGAGAGCGGGACGAGGCTCAGCCTGCAAACTGGCTGTGACGAGGGGCCAGGGCCAGGGCCATTGCACGCGCGTGTGCGCGCACACACACACACACGCCTGCCTCCGACCCTCTGAGTTCCAGCGCATCCCAGCAGCCCTGTCCCTGAGAGGAGGCCTGCGCGGCGTTCCGTAGTCCGGCTTGCTTTGTGATGGGCCTTCCTCGGCTCTCACTTTGTGCAGTTTGGCCACTGCTGAGTCCCTGGGCTTTCCCGGGGGCGTCCACCTTCCTTCCTCCGGGCCTTCTGGCCCCTGGCAGCGAGCCCCTCACTCGGGACGCGGCTGGACTTCAGCGGCAGGGTCAGCGTCCATGCGTCACCTGTTTGGCGGGGTCGGCGAGCTGTTGGCTCTGAGGACGCAGCCCCGTCCCGGCCGCGGCGCTGGTTTATGGTTCAGGCTGCTCTGCACAGGGATCACCGCCTGTTCCCGGCCGTGGCGCTGACTTATGGTTCAGGCTGCTCTGCGCAGGGATCACCGCCAGTGCCTGCTCCCGGCCGCGGCGCTGGCTTATGGTTCAGGCTGCTCTGCACAGG
>NW_006299394.1:1216274-1229805 GCF_000327345.1 Myotis davidii | reverse complement strand
CTGCTCCTGCTCTGCGCAGGGATCACCGCCAGTGCCTGCTCCCGGCCGCGGCGCTGGCTTATGGTTCAGGCTGCTCTGCGCAGGGACCTGTTCCCGGCCGTGGCGCTGACTTATGGTTCAGGCTGCTCTGCGCAGGGATCACCGCCAGTGCCTGCTCCCGGCCGCGGCGCTGGCTTATGGTTCAGGCTGCTCTGCGCAGGGATCACCGCCTGTTCCCGGCCGCGAGCCTGCAGCGCGATGAGGCATCAGCAGGTGCTGCCTGGAGCCGGTCCGGAAGCAGCCGCCCTCCCTGCTCGCCTCGGACTCAGGCGCTGGCACAGCAGGTTCTTCAGACCCGCGGGGGGCGTGGTGTCCTGGCTGAAGCCGAGTGTTTCCGGGTCCATTCTATTTTCCTTTTTCTTTAATATATTTTTATTGATTTCACAGAGGAAGGAGGAGAGAGAGAGAAACACCAATGATGAGGGAGAATCATGGATCGGCTGCCGCTTTCATGCCTCCTACTGGGGATCGAGCCCATGACCAGGCATGTCCCCTTGACTAGAATCGAACCCGAGACCCTTCAGGCCGACGCTCTATCCACTTGAGCCACACCAGCGTGGGCCATTGTGTTTTTCAAACTGAATAACGGAGCAGTTTTTACCACCCACTGCGTGGTATTTGCCGTCACTGAGAGCTGCGTGGGGGCTTATTCCCTTCTTGGACACACTGTGTTTTTTCTTTGAGCTGCTGTGATGGTGGCTGCGGTGATGCTGGTCCCGGTAGACGTGATGGGAGATGAAGGCGCGACTACCGTCCCTCCTCCCACGGCAGGTCTACTTTTACTCCCGACCCTTCCGCCCCCTTCAGAGGGTCCGGCTTGAGTGCCTGGGCTCAGTCCATCCTGACAAATGTCCCGAAGCACAGCTCAGACACAGCAAAGCTTTGAGGCTACATTTCCTGTCGGAGCCACAGAAGCCACGCAAGTGGAGCAGGTGACCCAACCTTGTGCAGCCCTGAGTCCGGCCCGTGACACCTGACCTGGTGGCCGTGGCCCTCAGAAGCCACACCTGCTCTCTGGACAAGCTGAAAATGCATGGCCACCATCTCTGCCCCTTAGATCTGAAGCTGGGCTCAGTTTAAAGCAGAAGTGCATGGAAATAAAAAGATGTAGAAACTCCACTGTGTGATCCTCCGTGGAGACCAGTCCTTGCCTGAATCCCGGTCTCCCCATAGACTTGGGGAGTAGCCATCCGTCGCTCACCGTCACAGTGCTGATGTGGAGGGCACTTACGGGACCCCACAGAGGGCTCTTAGAATGTCCGTGTAAAAGCCCCACAGTGAATCCCAGTTTACAATTTCAGGTCTAGAGGTTTTTCTTTTCTGTGTACTCTCAATAAGGATTCTTTTGTTAGTTGATGATATAGAGCAATTGGCTATTCATATGTATAAAAGCCTAAGTGAGCATTATGACCGGACAACCAGATGACCGGACGACCGACCGGTAGCTATAACGTGCACTGACCACCAGGGGGCAGTGTGCAGGAGCTGCCCCTGGTGGTCAGTGTGCTCCCACAGCCACCCTCCCATGGCTGGCCAACCCCGATAGATCCCGATTAGGATTGGGTGAGACAGCCCCAATCGGCCCTGATCGCCGACCAGGCAGAGGGACCTCATCCGTGTACGAAATCATGCACTGGGCCTCTAGTTCTCATAATCAACAAAGCCAGAGAAGCAGAGAAACACCATGAACAGAGAATCAAGCTTCTTTAAGTGCTTGACGATACTATAAGACATGCCAATTTTTTCAGGAAAAAATACTACTGAGTGTTTACATATGCTGCTGCTATTGTTTTATTTACGTTGTTTGCGCTAAATTTGTTAATTTGATTTCTTCAAGTGTGTATTCTTCAGATAAAGCAGCAATTTTTGGAGTTCTTTTTAGTTTGAAATCTAAAAATCCTATTTGTTCTGCAATCTTAGTTTTTATTAATACCTGAATAAATTAAAGTCACATTTTGTATTTCAGGAATCATTCTCACCAGGAATTTATCATCAAATGAAAATATGATCATTTCTTTGTTTCTTTTAATTATTACAAACAACCTTAAAAACCACTTAGGAGCCTGGCCTTCGGTGCCTTAGATTCAATGAATTTTAAAGAATTTGGGGTCACGCCCATTTTTGGTGATTTTGATTTCATTCAGAGGATTGGCCCGTGCACACAGGTCTGCAATGTGCATCCAGGAACCATGACTACATACCACCTTCACTGATAAAACAAGATAGAGAAGTTCAAGTTCATGGAGGTCACGTGACTCCCCCCTGCCCCCTCCCAGCAGGCAATGACAAGCTGGCTCAGAACCCGGCTCTCCCGTCCCTCTTTCTTTGTGTCCCCACGACAATGTCATGTTCTTTGTGATGTCCCTGAGCCCGGAGCAGCAGGCACATCCGAGGGGTCACGGCCACGTGCTGGACGCTGAGCGGGCACAGGCTTGAGAGAAGGTCAGGCTGCTCCCTGCTCTCGTCCGCCCTGTGACTGGGCTGAAGTGACAGCCACACGTGCTGCTGGGCGCCCAGGCCCCACGTCCTCTCTGAGACGCTAGGAACATGCCTCCTTCTGGGGTCACAGGAGATTGGCAGTGAGCTCGGGAGAAGGGAGGCGGATGTGCAGTGGGCGAGGCCCCGACACTGGGTTCACTCAGGGCAGCAGTGGGTCTGGGAACGGTTTGGATCCCAGAAGAGATGCTGTACCATTTCCATAACAAACACACAAATGCAGGACGTTCGCCACCTGAACATCAAGAATTCAGCAAGGCGGGCATTGGGCTCCAGGGGCCACGGCCGGGCAGCCGGGACTGCCAGTGGCCAGGAGCGTGGGCTGAAAGGGGTTAACAGCCTCGGCTGTAACACATGATTGGTCTTTATGAGGTGGAAGCTCTTGTCTGTCTGAGGCCTACAGATGATGCTAAAGAGCCAATAATGACAGCAATTCAAAGCAATCTAATTATGCAAACGGGAGGCTAAACAATTTCATCATCCTTAAATTAGATTGTCCTAATGAGATAAAGACACCAATTAATCCTGAATTAATTTCAATAGCCTATTTCAGGCAAACACTTTAATATGCAAATGTCAATGAGAAACAAAGCCTGCTGCAGAGCCGGGGTTCAGGACCTCTCTCCACAGCTGCAGCGTCAGTGGCGCCTAATGAGTGCCGAGGCGAACCAGCGAGCGTCCGGGCTTCCCAGGCACAGCTGGGCTCAGGTGCCTGGATGGGGGCCAGCAGGAGGGGGCGTCTGCGGGGGTGCTGGTGGAGGAGGTGCGCACTCTCTCCAAGCCAGGACTGGGCAGCGCTTCGACACAGCACTCAACTGTGTGTGTGTGTGTGTGATGTGCTTGTGTGCACATGTATGTATCTGTGTGAATGTGGCTGTGCATCCATGCATGCACCGGTGTAAGCATGTACACATGTGTCCATGTGTGTGCCTGTGTGCGCACATGTGTGCACATCTGCCTATCTATACTTTTTGTACAAGTGTGTACCTGTGTGTGTGTCTGTGTGTACATGTGCTTGTGTGCACCTGTGTGCTCGTGTGCATATCTGTGTGAGTGTGTTTGTGTGCACATGTGTGAATATCCATGTGTGCCTGTTTGTGTCCATGTCTGTATGTGCACGCATGCATGTTGTGTGTACATGTATGTGTACATGCCTGTGTGAATGGACAGGAAAGGTGGAGGCGGAGATGGGAGGCACGCAGAGCCACGTGGAGACACTTGAGTGAACTGGTACTTGGGGCGCCAAGCTGTCACAGCGCACACCTGGACAGAGGTCTCTCCTGGACATGAAGCTGACTTTAATTAGTGGCCACTTAATCCTTTTAAATTAGCCATTCTCAACCCATTTCATCTTTCTAAACAATTCACTTCCTTAATAAGACATGGGAACAGATTCTAACCCGGAGGTGCCTTGGTGGAGCCCAAGGCTGATTTTACGACGATGGCTGCAGGGCTGGCTCTCGATGGCTCCTTCCTTTTATAAGAACCGAACACCCCATGGACGGCAGCCCTTCTCCAGAAGGGAAAGTGATAGCTGATATTGGGATTTGGGATCCAAACTGAAACAGAGAGAAAAAAATACTTGTGAAGGCTTTTACGTTAAGTTAAACTATCTGGGTTCCGTTAAAAATGACTCGGTCAGAACGATGGCCTGTTTCCTTATCCTTCCTGACACGGTCCCCTTCAGGCATGCCCAGGCTTGCCAAGTGAAATCCAGGTGCCACGCAATATTTGGGACGCACTTGTGCTTAAACAAGTGGCTATCATTTATCTAAAATTCAAACTTAGCTGGGTGTCCTGTGTCTTTGCTAAATTGGGCAACCCTAACAATGCCATACATACTAGTGTAATAGCTGTTCAATAAGCGTCAGTTAAAAAGCAAGGCACTTGTCCGCGGACGTGGCTCAGTGGTTGTACATCAACCTGTGAACCAGGAGGTCACGGTTCGATTCCCGGTCAGGGCACATGCCTGGGTTACAGCCTTGAACCCCAGTGTGGGGCATGCAGGAGGCAGCCTATCAATAATTCTCTCTCATCAGTGATGCTTTTATCTTTCTCTCCCTCTCCCTTCCTCTCTGAAATCAATGAAAATATATTTAAAAAATAAAAACATGACACTAATCTGTACTCGGAGACCCGGAAGCCACTTGGAAAGGACAGTATAACAGATACATTCCGAGTGTGAGTTTCCCTTGTCGGGAAGTGGGCCACTTCTCAGAAGCATCTCCAGCTGGGATGTTATAGAACGGCGTCCCTGTCAGCGGTGCCCTCTCCTCAACCTTGGCCAGGCAGATGCCGTCTTTAAGGACTTAGATTAGGCCAAGAAATTAGAGTTACAGCCTTCCAGTACCTTAACCTCTAACGTGTCCATTTTTTAACAATGGTTAATGTTTAAATGTGTCTTCATTGTTGCCCGGAAGCAGGAGTGCTCCCCAGTGCTGCCCAGAGTCCCACTCAGCGAGATGGGAGACGCCTCGGCCCAGTGGAAGGTCGGCTGCCTGTCCAAGCGGGAGACGCTGCTTCCAGATCATCCTCCGAGGGCTCTAAACATGACTGACAGGTCGTCAGAAACACCTCTAACCACCAGCTTTTCCTGAGCTGCCAGACTATTTCTTTCCTTATTTCTTTTAAGATCCTCAGATTCAAATCCGGAAATCTTAAACTCTCTGAGTTGTGTCTTTAGATGGAGTGACTGTAGACAGAGAGGAAGTGGACAGTGTCTGACATCACGCCTCCACTGCAGGGACAGCTGGACACCATGCCTCCACTACAGGGACAGCTGGACACCATGCCTCCACTGCAGGGACAGCTGGACACCACGCCTCCACTACAGGGACAGCTGGACACCATGCCTCCACTGCAGGGACAGCTGGACACCATGCCTCCGCTGCAGGGACAGCTGGACATCACGCCTCCGCCTCCACTGCAGGGACAGCTGGACATCACGCCTCCACTGCAGGGACAGCTGGACAGGCCGGAGGATGCAGAGCTGGGGCCTGGGGCGTGCCTCCTCACTGCCAGGTCCTTGCTGGCCACTCTCTCTGCAGTTAACCTCCTACTTATGCGCTAGTGTTTAGGTGGAAGGCATAGCACTCTCCGGCATATCCCAATCTTTTAAAAAAATTTAATTGCTTTTTAGAGAGAGAGAGAGAGAGGAAGGGAGCAGGAGAGAGAAACATTGATGTGAGAGGGAAACACCAATTGGCTGCCTCCTCTATGGTGCCTAACAGGGATCAAGCCGGCAACCAAGGCATGTGCCCTGACCAGGAATCGAACCCACAACCTTCTGGTGCACAGGATGATGCCCAGTCAACTGAGCCACACTGGTCCGGGCCCACGTGGCGATCTTTTGGGAGACAAGGTTGTGGGCCCAGAAGAACTGCAGTGTCTCCGCCCCAGTCCCAGTGTATTTTTGATGTGATGAAGGGTAAGGACTTGCAGATCGCCGTAAATGCCACGTGGGGTGCAGGGCAAGTAAGCACTCTTCTCCCAATCTCGTCACACTCGTTCCTGTCCTGCCGGGCGGGGGCAGAGCTGCGTGAGGAGCGCTGTCTTCACCCTCAGGACTTCAGCACACCTGCTGCTGCACGCCGAAGCTGCGCAGGGCCAGAGCCAGGCTTGGCGTCCAGGAGGCAGAGATAAATGCAAAGTGTCCCCAGGACTGAGCCTGGGGGAGGGGAATCCTACTCACAATCACATGTCGAAGAACATGTGATGTGCGTGCTGGGCAGGCATGCGGAGGGCGCTGGGACACAGCAGAGAGATGACCCCCCTGCCTGGGAGGGGCGTGGAGTGCTCCTTCAGGAAAAGCTGTCGTTTGTCAGGCCTGAGTGGACAGAATAGTCTACGCGTTCCAGGTAGGAAGAGAGGCCACGCATGGCAACCTTGCATGGGAGACGTGTCACAATGGGCAGGTGGGCTGACTGCTGCTCACATGACCCCACAGAGGAGGCAGCTGGAGGGAGTGGGGAGGCGGGCTGCACGGCTCCTCTCCTCAGGGCGTGAGAGAGCAGCCTTCGCCTGGGATCTGAAGGCCTGTGGGGCGGCTGTGAATAGAGCGTGAATAGCCTCCACAATAGCCTTTACACACGCAGGAAAGCACGCCCGCGTTGAAAACAGGCAGGTGTGTGAACAACACGCCCCGTTGGGTGCTGTGTGTCAAACCCTCAGGGTTGCGCCCTGACTGCTCCATTTTAGCAAGAAATTACAGCACAGATGTGAGCTGTGGGTGAAAGCCGGTGGTTTGTAACCCATGAAGCACAGCCCGGTACCGGTCGCTTCTTTTCTCACACCCTCACAGGCCACTGCAGTGGCTGTTTCTTTAGAAAAGAATTAATTGCATCACAGCCAAGGGCATCAGACCCCAACGTGTTTCCTTTCCTGTGGTCGCCTCGCCCGTGCCGGCCATGCACGGTCCCTGAGCTGTAGCGGGATGCCAGGTGCAGCTTCACTCAATTGTGTGGGGACCCCTGCCCCGCAGGAGAGGGGAGCCATGGGAACCCACTGAGAGAGCTAAAAAGGCTAATCCCAATGTAACCCCGATATTTGGGGGGCTAGCCATCTGAATCTGTGCCAGCAAGCCCAGTGTACATTCTTGATAACTTATAATTAAGTCACTGCCTCTTTCCCGGAATCTGGTCTTGCAGGACCTATTACCTAAATGCTCACATTTCACAGAGGCCATAAAACTATTAACAGTGCACAGCCCTGGAGGGGGCGTTATTAGTGCTGGTGCCAGGCCAGACCATCAGATATGGTCTCAAGACCCCCAACACCTGGGGCCTTTTTGCAAAGCCCGTGAAAAGGACAGGAAGCATAATCCATATCTGAGGGACAAAGACCCCAGAAAGATATAAAAGAGAAGCTCCCTGCATGTACTTTGCTCAGACTTGGGAAGTTATTCTGCTGAGTCTGCTGGCGTAATAAACAGTGTAACTCCTTTTCTCTAAGTCAGCAGTTCTCAACCTGTGGATTGCCAACCTGTGGGTCAAGACCCCTTTGGGTGTCGAACGACCCTTTCATAGGGGTCGCCTAAGACCATTGGAAAACACATATATAATTACATATTGTTTTTTGATTAATCACTATGCTTTAATTATGTTCAATCTGTAACAATGAAAATACGTCCTGCATATCAGATATTTACATTATGATTCATAACAGTAGCAAAATTACAGTTATGAAGTAGCAACGAAAATAATTTTATGGTTGGGGGCCACCACAACATGAGGAACTGTATTAAAGGGTCGCAGCATTAGGAAGGTTGAGAACCGCTGCTCTAAGGCGTTGCTTGGTTTTTCTCTGGTCTCTGCAACACCACGGCCTCCGGCCGCCGGCCACATGGACGCTGTGTGATAACCTGGTGAAACGGCAGTGCTCACCATCTGCCCCGCTGGGCCGTGCTTCTGGAGCGGCCTGTCCTCTGCCCCCGACGCCCAGGGGACTGGGGGTGCAGGGGGCAGTGGCAGCCCTGTCTCAGTGGGAGGGTCCCGCACCTGGAGGATCCCACCGCCTTACATTCTGCTGGGCACTGTGGAGATGAGGGCGGCTTCCTGAGAAAGTCCGTGGTGGTGGAGCAGGTCTGGGCTCCACACCTCTCTGCCTGTTGTGCTGGGCTGGGTAGGACTTTACAGGGGCGGAAGGGGGGGGGGGCGTGACTGAGGCTCCCGCCCACTGAGGCACAGCCACCAGGAAGCAGGAGCGTCACAGAGGCGTCTACGCCAGCGCTGTCCACTAGTGGGTCCATTTGTCTGGCTGCAAACAGCAAGTAGTGTTTGAACAAAGGTCAGATGACCAGAACTCAGTGGTTTGTGACCAGACAGAAACTTATTTCCCCAGCTCAGCCCTGACTCTCTCTCCAGGTCACTCAGCGCCTGGCCTCAGTCACTCTCCAGCCCAAATCCAGGCTTACCGCCGTCATCCCCGGCCCAGCCCAGGCTCACCGCCATCATCCCCGGCCCAGCCCCAGCCCAGGCTCACCGCCTTCATCCCCGGCCCAGCTCCAGCCCAGGCTCACTGCCGTCATCCCCGGCCCAGCCCAGGCTCACCGCCGTCATCCCCGGCCCAGCAAGTCCCTGCACTCTGCTTCTGAAACACCGCTTCAACCTAGTGAGGCAGTGCGAGAGGGCGGGTCCCCATGGATTAGAAGCCACAGGGATAAGCCATGCCCACTGCTGCTTCAGGTGGTGACAGGGCCTCCTACTTGGCCCTGCTCAGTGCCCCTCAGGTCGCTACAATTGCACCCACAGCATCTCCTTAAACACGCTGATCAGGTGTTTCAAATCTTCCAAACAGCCCCTAGAATGCAGCCCCGTGGACTCCCGCCCGGCGCGGGGCGGCTTCAGTACTGGAGAGGGAGGGAGCCCTGGAAGCCTCTGTTCGCAGTGCTGGGTCATGTAAGCAAAGGAGGGGGTGGCCTGACCCCTGGGGCGGGATAGTTTTTAAATCAGGGTGTCAGCTAAACGCCCCACCTCACAATGGCTTCACCAAAGACCCCCAGTCTAAATCCTATTTTCCCGGAGCGTGGCTTGCATGAACCTGCCCCAACCTTCACAAACTGTATTTTCTATTAAACAATGTGCATTCTTTCCAGCCATATTTATGCCTGGATGGATGTATACGTCTTTGTTGGTTAATAAAAAAAATCCAAAGCAGAAATCGCTCTACTTTGGATCCTATTGAGGGTGAGTATTTTATAAACACTCTGCCGCTTGTTTAAACCAGTCAGATGTCAGAGTGGGAACTAACAAATGAGGGCATTCTACGTCTTATGGGGATGAGAGAGAGGGGACGCCTTTTGGACCCACTGCATTGGAAGTCCATTTAGCTCGGTCAAAAAATGGCAGTACGACATAGAACGACCCAGAAGAAAAAAGGCAAAATCACACACCCCGTCAGCTGAGGGACGCTGGAAAGGAGACAATTGTCCCTGAGTTGCTCTCTGGTGAAGGTAGTTGTTAAAAAGTAAAGGGTAAGAATGGGGTTGGGAGGAGAGAAGTCACACCGCGAGGATCCGAGTTATTGAGGCCTTAGTGCATGTCAGGCGATGTTTTCAGATCCTCCTGGCAGCCCTATTATATAGGTGCTCTCACTTTTCCTATTTCATGGATTAAGCAACAGCAACAAAAACATAAGAAGCCACACCAGATGGCGGCGCTAGAGCCCTCGCTCTTACCCACGGTCCCATCCGCCTCCCCTACAGATGATTGACAGAGCATATGCGAGAGCAGAAGACAGGTGTCAAGAGGATGATCTGAGCGGGGAAACAGGAAAGAACAACCAAGGGCCATCGTCTCAGCTAATATAGCATGTTGACCCCATCGGTGGCCTGTCTTGTCCACGTTACTGTACATTTTGAGATATTTTTGTTGTTAAGAAACCTTCTTACTCTCTGGATATCCATTACATCTTTATCAGAACAAGTACAATTTTCAGAAATCATATGAGGCAACTTTTTGTTAAACGTCAATATTTAGCAGTGGTTTGGTTAGCTGGAGTGCTATTTTAATTATTTTGATAATTTCAAACTTTGAGAAAAATAGCAAAGTAGCAAGATTGGTACAAAGAATTTCCGTATACCCTTTAAATAGATTCCCACTTACGGACAGTTTGCTTTATATCTCGCTATCATCTGTTGTCTTTCTGTCTGATCTCTTTCTGAACCGTTTAAGAATGCACTGGAAACGACATCCCCCTTTGTCCCTAACCACTGCAGTGCACACCTCCTAACAACATGGACATTGTCGCAGAGAGCCACGGAATAATTGCCAAGATCAGGGCATTTTGCACTGACAACCACGTTATGGTCTCATCCACTGTTCATGCGCCAATCTCACCAGTTGTCATCGAGGGAGCTATTTTTTCGGGCCCAGGATCTAGGATCCAGTGGAGCCGTCTCCTTCCTCGTGGAACGGCCCCTCTGGCTTTTGTTTTTATTGATCTTTACCTGCCGAGCGGAGGCTCGCGGCTTGCAGAGCGGCCCACGGCACCTGCAGGCTCCGCATGTCCTGCAGGGACGCCGGGGACTGTCTGTCCTCAGTTCGCCAGGCAAGAGCACCTGATGCCAGTCTGTCCTGATGCTGCAAACTGACCACCTGCTACGGCGGCGCCCCACAGCTTCTGTACGACCTGCGTGCTCTTTGTGCTGGTAAGTACATTACTGAGAGGCCGTTTGAGACTATGTGACATCCTGTCTCTCCTTAAACGTCACCTGTTAGTGTCAGGTACGGTGCATTTCATGCCTGTTATACCAGCTGATATTCTACTGTAAGAAAAGTCTTTCCCTTTCTTTTTCTCCTCCCTTCCCTCCCTTCTCCTCCCTCCCATCACTTCTTGCTTTAATGTGCTGGCTCATGTTTGCCTGGCTGTATAGATCTGCTTAAACTCAATGTTTTAGGTTTCCCAATATTGTGTCAATGGCTAAGCCTGAGGGTGGGCAATGATAGCACGGATGGGGAGCTACTCACGGAACAAACAAAATCACTGCATGAGGTTTTACAGAAAGAGAGAGGAAGCTACGACCCCAGCTTAGACAATCCCAGTCTCAGCTGGGGAGGAACAAGAGGCGCTGTAACAAAGGCACGTGCCGGCGGCCAAGAAGCAAACGAGGAGCCCTCTCCCGGGCCTAGGGCAGCAGGACAGGGCTCCTTGGACAAGGGCCCCGGTGTCTCAGCAGCTGCGGGGAGGCAGGAACCGAGAAAACGGAGAGGTCACAGAGTTTCATAACCAGAGCGTGAGCGATGACCTTCACAGGAACATCTTGTCCTTCTCAGTTTGGTGATTGAGCTTGATCGCCAGCCCCTGAGGTGGTCATACAAGATTGTATGTGACCCAAGGTATCCCCAGGATCAATTGGAGAAGAACGCTGCCACACAGCCTCCCACAAAAGGTCAATTTCTCAACGCCCTTGTCCATTTTAGTGTCAGGATGAAATACAGTAACTGTTGCCTAATGGGCATTTGGTTAGAGCCTTCGTTTCTGAACGCATTAATCCATAACTCCTAACTTCTTTCTCGAGCAGCCTCCTTTTATCAAAGCAGATATTTGATTTGATAAAATCTTATGCCAATAACTTTTTTGTGATATAAGTTGTACAGATACCAATGTTCTGACTCTAACAGATTTTATCACTGGTATATAAATATTTTGCCCAAATTAGCATACAGCTTTTCTTCTCAGATTCAAGGGGCACTGCACACATGTACACACACATGCACACCATATGAGCATGCACACAGGTGCACACGATACACACATGCACACAGATATGTACACATGCATACGCACACACACACACACATCCATACACGAACGCACCCACAGACATAAATGTATGCCACGTGCCCACACATGTGAGCATTTATGTCATGCACATGCACACATGTACATACCCACCCACAAACATGTAACCCGCATACATCCACACAATGCACATATGTGCACATAGTATACATTAGGGCTTTTAACTCAGTACGTGTCATGAGTCACTGTTTCATCCACAAACACTGCAGAGCTTTAAGGCTTCTCTGAAACGCGCCTGTACTCACAGGGCGTGGTCCACGCCGAGGTTTGATTACAAGCTTCCAAAGCCCGGCACCTCGCTGAACTGAATGACTCTATGGTTCCAATCTCGTTTAAAAAGTCACGCTCTAGCTTGTAAGGCTGGCCCTTGGGAAACAGGAAGTGACCGGAGGGGTCACCTTCCTCGTTTCATCCCAGACGCCTCTCAGGTGGACTAACTCCCTCCTCCCGAGCCCGTCATACACGAAATACTGCAGAGGATGCACTTTCCCCTTTGAAAAGGTCACGGGCACCCAGCAAACCTCCTTCAGTTTTGTCTTGGCAAACGAATGTCCACTAATCAATATAAACGAGGACCAGCACGCTGATGCCAATCGGAAATGACTGAGGGCGGATGTGAGTCACGGCCCTTCCCAGGTTCTGTGCCACTGGCGGCTCGGCAGGAGAGGTGCTGTGAAGGGACTTCCCGCTGGCTGTCATGGCCAAGTGGGGGGCCCGGGCCGAGACCTGCGCCTCCGAGACGAACAGTTGGCTGCTCCGGGCTGCCCTGAGGAAGGGAGCTGCCCGCACAGACACGGTACAGCCTCGAAACTCAAGAGACCCAGCATTTAGAGGCAATTTTCTGTCCTTATCAACTGATGCTCTCTATTCCCTTTGCAGGTTTTTATCTCCTGCTGGCAGGCATGTCCACGTGAGGCCCTGAGGCCTGGGCACTCCTGCGCGGCCCTTGGAGCCTCAGGCCATGGAGAGCGCAGTCTCGGACTCAGTGGAGGTCGCAGACGTGCGTGTCCCCGGGGCGACGCCCCAGTCTCTATGGGGCAGTGGGCTGAGATGATCAATTATCCAACCATCACCAGACAACACTGGGTTTTCTTCACAGTATTTCAACAGTGAGAGACTGAACGACTCCTCTGATGTATGACCACTGGCGGATTGCTTAGAATATTTGCCCTCGGAATGACGAAGATTTCATGGAATCCAGTCCAGGGAGTGGAAAAGTAGTTACTGGCTTCAGCAGTTGTCATGGGGACCAGAATAACTTTCTGTTCCTTTTAGAGGCAGAGCAAAAGACAGCTGGCCCTGGACCCTGAGGCGGGTGGGCGGCAGTTAACCACCTGGGCGGAGCCTACCCAGCTGTGTGACCTGCGCGAGCCCTGGCCCTCTTTGCCCCGTCGCCCGTGTGCAGGGAGGACGTGGAGGACCTGCTGTGGCTGCTGCTGATGAGTCTTTCTTCTTCCTCTCCCCTCCTCTCCCTCCTCACTACCCTGCATAGCCCAGGCACACTGCATTTTTAAGTGGACGTTCAAGTAAGCGGGCTAAACCCTAAGTTCCAAACGGTGACCGGTGTGCACGTCCTGAGAGCACTTCCACAGCACGGGCTCTATGCCACTGTCCGTGGGCAGAGCGGGCACTGCCAGAGACCCACCCGAACCCGACACCCTGAGCCCACGGCGCTGGCTCCCATTCCCCTCATCCT
>NW_006299394.1:1213413-1216169 GCF_000327345.1 Myotis davidii | reverse complement strand
GGGGTTTCCTTTAGGCTGCGGCCGCACGAGGCACCGTCAGCTTTCAGGCGACTTTGTGAAAACGAGGCAAAGGTGCTCCCCGTGGGTTATGTCTATATGTTTCTGAAACACACAAAAAGTACTCCCCCTTACTTTGTGGAACGCATTCTAGAATTTTCTACCCTTTTACATGCAAGTCATGACCCCTGGACTATTCCGCAACTCATTACAGAGTCACTATTTGGAGTTTGGAAACTGCATCAAGGATTTTAAAAGCGGGTGCTAAGACCAGGAAGCCTGGCCTGGTCCCGGTTCTGTGTTTACTCCCCGAGCCCCTCGGCCCCGGGGCCAGTTACTGGGCCTTCCTCCACTTACTTTCCTTCTCCACCCGAAAGGATACGTAAGAGCATTGCTTTGCAAGGCTGTGTGAGTGGATGAGAGAATGCAGGAGCAGCAGCATCGACGCTGCCTCTCCGACCCCAGTTCTTCCTCAGCCACCACTGCCTGTGCAGAGTGCACCCGGCCTGCCAGGCGCTCCTCTCTAACGCAGCCAGCATGGCGCGCTACTCCTGCGGGACCACCTGCCTTGCCCGGACTCAGATGTATGTGCATAAGGTTGTACAAAGTAGACTTACCATTTTTTTCAAATTTCTCCTATGTCAAAAGTTATTCCTCTTTTTTCATTTCATATTTTCTACGTTTGTGCTATCTCCCTTATACCTTAACTAGAGGCCTGGTGCAGGAAATTCGTGGGGGGGGAGAGGGTCCCTCAGCTTAGCCTGCACCCTCTCACACTCTGGGACATCCCTCTCACAATCCGGGATCGCTAGCTCCTAACCACTTGCCTGCCTGCCTGATTGCCCCTAACTCCTCTATCTGCCTGTCTGATCACCCTAAGCCACTTGCCTGCCTGCCTGATCACCCCTAAGTGCTCACTTGCCTGCCTGATTGCCCCTAACCACCTCTGCCTCAGCCCCCACCACCACAGCTTCGTCCAGAATGAAGTCCAGAAGTTCGTTTGGCTATCTGGCCTAATTAGCATATTATGCTTTTATTATTATAGATTACATTGATGGAGGTTTACCTAATTTGTTCATATTTTTTCAAATGACCAAAGTTTTGATTTAATTTATTCTATTCTTTTCCTATTTCTTAGCTCATAAATCGATTTGTTAATATTTTATTTTTTTCTGCTTTGTTACACTTTCTTCCTTCTTTTTCTAGATTTATAAGTTGACAAGTTCATTTTTAATTTCTATTATTATATTTCTACTGATACAGGTGCTTACGTCCATATATTTTCCTCTGATCAGGTTTTGCATATCAGAAATTATGACTTACAGTGTTTTCATCTTCACTCTTAAAAAATTTCCTGACATCCAGAGACCCTGCAACCACGGCATCCAGGAATTGGCTACTGACCCAGAAACACTGGATCTAAAGAAGCACAAATATGTGGACTCAGAGGAGCCCTGGTCCTCCTCACGGAAAGAGAGAGAACTACATAACCAAACACCTGGAAAAGAGGGGTCATGGGGAGACAAAGAAACAGCCCACAAATGAAAGAAAAACAGGCATCACCAGAAAAGGAAGTAAACGAAATGGAGGCAATGGAGACAAGCAACCTGTCAGCGAAAGAATTCAGAGAAATGGTCATAAGGTGGATGAAAAGAATGGAAGACAAATTCAACAATATGTGTAAGAACCAAGAGGAAATGAAGAAGAACCCTGTTTGAAGAAATAATGACAAAAAACTTCCCTGATATTGGAAAGAAAAAACTCACACAAATCCAAGAAGCTCACAGAGTCCCAAACAAAATAGACCCCAAAAGACCAATGCCAAGACACATTGTAATTAAATTGGCAAACACCAACAACAACGTAAGAATATTAAAAGAAGCCAGAGAGATACAGAAAGTTACCTACAAAGGATCCCCCATCAGGCTAGTGACTGATTTCTCAACAGAAAGGCATAAGGGAAGAAGGGAATGGAATGAAATATACAAAGTCATGCAAAGGAAGGGTCTGAATTCAAGAATACTGTACCCAGCAAGGCTATCAATCAAAATTGAGGGTGAAATCAGGAGCTTCACAGACAAAAAAGGACTACGGGAATTTATCACCACCAAACCAGCAATGCAAGAAATGCTAAAGGGTCTGCTGTAAAAAGAAAAATTTCCTGACTTCTGTTCTTTTTCTTTTAGCCAACAGTTTTTACCATATATTTAACTGTTCGCCTAGAGGTCCTCTCCTGCAATTGAATAGTTTTTATTTTTAGTTTTATTGCATATGATTAGAAATTCTCATTTACAATGTTTATGTTTCATGAGAATTACTATTTTCCTTGTGATCAGGGTCATTTGTACAGAAATTTTCATAATCACTGCATCTTCATTGACAAACATGGCTTTAGCATGTAAAGTGTCCTATTTCATCTCAGGTCATGCTTTTGGGGCAGGAGTTATCTTTCCTGGTAATATGACTAGGAAACCTGCTTTCATTTTTCCCCCATTTGCCTGACATACCGTTGCATCCATTTAAATTTAGACTTTTTGAATTACTTTATTTTAGGCTTTACTCTGTGTGTCAATTTGGAAACCTTTTTCTTTTTACTATGCCTGTTGAGCTAATTTCCTTTTATTGATTAAATTAATATGTTTGGCCTCAATTCTCATATGATGAGACTGGGGCTTACATCATTGGGTCCCCTAGTTCTCAGGCCCTCAACTCAGGAGGAGTTACAGCCCTGGCTGTCCTGGGCCCCCAGCTTGCAGATG
>NW_006299394.1:1211126-1213211 GCF_000327345.1 Myotis davidii | reverse complement strand
CTCCCTCTCCCTCTCCCTCTCCCTCTCCTTCCCAGTGACTGCAGGATGACCCTGGTTCTAGCTTTGTCCACTGCTCATGGATACTCCTTGTAGCTTCTGCTTCACTGCTTCAAGACTCTGGCTGTTCTGGACCTCGAGAGTTCCTTTTTGGCACAAAAGTCAAGAAAGGCGCCACAGGAGCTGTGCTGGGATCTGTGTAGAGTCTAGTGTGGGTGCAGTTGGAGGCCCTCTCATGCCCCTAACCCAAGTCCCTGTAACTCTTCTGGATCCTCTTCAGAAGGAAGACCCTCCTCCCCTGCACAACAGCAGTGACCTGAGGCCGATGCCCCGTGGCCAGTCCCACCCTGCCCACATTTTCTCCCCAGAATCCCGGGCACCCGTGAGGGCCATTCTATGTCACACAGGCCCGGCTCTGTGTTCACGTGAGACCTGTGGCCCACTGTGCAGTCACCCGGCCATGGCCATAGGAGCTGCCCTGCTCAGCACATCCTGTTCCCTCAGTGAGAATGCACCTGCTCCCTGATTCACCAAAGCAGCACCGTGGCCGGGCTTTCCTACGGTCCTCAAAACTCAAAACCTGACTCACAGCTTGGGCAACAGTGAGAAATGAAAATTCAGAAAAAAACACTCAACAAAAAGACTTGATGTGAAATACACCTCCTTGTAAATGGTTTTCTGGTATCGACAGAAGGGACACATCTCAGTGTCCTTGTCCCTCCAGGTCTATGGCTGCTGCCTGGTGTGGCACTGCAGGGACACCCTCTGCAGCCAAGGCCCCACCTCACTCTCATGGGAAGCTTGAGGTCTTCAGGGCCCGCTCCTGGCCACCCCAGAGCAGCGCCACCTTCATCTTTGTCCACCCAAAATGGGTAAGGATATTTCTCCAAAGTGCAAGAGGGTCCTTTGAAGGAGAAAACCAAATACCCTCCCCACAGAAGCAGGAGAACTGCCACTGGAACATGGGTCCATCCTTTCAAGCCTAAAGGCTGTACAAGAAAGGATCCCATCCCTAACCTACTACCAAATTTGTCTCTCCCGAGCGCAGCACTGGGCAGTCCTTCAAAGACAACTGAGCTGTCATCTGTCCTGACTTTCCCCAGGCAGCAGGCAGGGCAGCTGTGCAGGGCCTGCCTGCCCACCCTCAAGGGCACTGCTCCGTGGATGCTGGGCAGATGCACTTCCCACTAACTATTGAAGAAGTTCAGTCGGGAAACTATAACTCATTCTTACAAAATGTCTCACAAGACAAGGAGAGACAGGGCATGGATGGGACAGCAGGTTTGAATGCTGATGAACCTCAGATCAACTGTGCAGACTTGCGACCACCAGTAGTGCCTGAGTCAGCGGCCACAGAAGACCCTCTGGGCACCATGGGGGTTGGGATGGTGGGCACAAGTAGCATGAACTGACATGAATATTGTTCAATGCAAAGGAAATAGCCATTGAGAATGTGTCCCTGCTCGACGGGGCAGCTGGGGGGCTAGGGGCCCAGCCACAGGAAGGAGAGCACGCATAAATATTGGAGCTGAGCATGGGCAGCAGTTCCAGACCAGGCACACAATTGAGCTGACACCAGGAAGGAAGTCTCTAACCTTCATGAAATGGAAAGACAGGAAGAAATGAGATGAATGACACTGTCATGGGAATGACCCCTCTGTGATTTGGAGACACTCCTCTGCAGGATCCAGGAGCCAGCGCTGGAGGGAGGGGTGGCCACTCAGACCTGCCTGGATTGCAGACTCCTCTTGGGGTGGTACGAAATGTGACTAAAGTTCTCTCTGGGAAATAATACCACTTAAAGTTCAACTCATCTATTTTTTTAAATATATTTTTTATTGACTTCAGAGAGGAAAGGAGAGGGAAAAAGAGATAAAAACATCCTATATAATAAAGAGGTGATATGCAAATTGACCATCACTCCAATACACAAGATGGCCACCACAAGATGGCCTGCAGTGGAGGGCAGTTGGGAGGGACCAGGCCTGCAGGGGAGGGCAGTTGGGGGGAAACCAGGCCTGCAGTTGGGGTGACCAGGCCTGCAGGGGAGGGCAGTTGGGGGGAAACCAGGCCTGCCGGGGGGGGCAG